>NC_048221.1:106190720-106270614 GCF_002007445.2 Ailuropoda melanoleuca
GGGGGGGGACTTCTCCTTCTCGTCATTCTGATGAGGAGAGGTTGCAGGGTTGTCCAGAGCCCAAATTATTGACTGGGACCCAGGCTGTGCACCCTTGTTTTATAGGGATCTTAGGGATGTGGGCTTCTTGATTTTTCAGCCTGCCTTCTGGGGGAGGGGCTTGCCGCTCTGATACTCAGGCAACCCTGTTTGGGTAGAGTCTCCATGTCCCCTGCGAGGGGGGATGGGGATGGGCACACTGTGAGTCGGTCTTTCCAGGCTTTTGTTCTCTGGCGGCTTTCCCTGGCGGTTTGCTGTGCCTCTTCTGAGAGTCAGAGTAGCAGTGGCTGAATCTCAGCCTCTGTCTCAGAACAGAGGGATCGCGGACCATTCTCCACTGATGTTCTGGCCACTTTAACTGTGTTTCTGTTGGTGCTGCTCAACCCTGCAGCATCCCAGAATGTGCGCCCCACACCCGGTGTCCCAGCCCTCACTTCCAGGGCCGGCGCGTCTCTGTCCTTTTTGTTTCTAATACCGCCAGCCACCAGCCGCCCCCGCGTGCTCCCGGAGCTCCCAGTCTCAGTCTGTTTCCAGTGAGCGCACCGGACCTCCACAAGAAGTCTGGTGGTGCACGCTCCCGGCTCACAGTCTAAGTCTGTTCTCTTGCGGGTGCAGTCTGAGAGTCCTCCTGCTCCTCCATGCAGGTGGCTACCGCTTCCCGGCGCCCGAGCGCAGCAGCTCCCTTCCCCTTCCGTTTATCTTCTGATATCTGTGCACAGATTCACGGCTCCCCGCTTCGTACCTCAATACTCAGCGCTGGAGATGTTCATTTGTAGAGATCCAGATGTATCTTCCTGCGTCTCAGGCTGATTCCGTCGATGTTCAGGCTGGTCTGGTACCTATCCAGCTCGGCTCAGGGGACCGGCTGAAAAAGGGGTCCCCTACTTCTCCGCCATCTTAACTCCAACCCCCACAGTTTTTTTTTTTTAACTAGTCACCTATTGAAGGACATTGGTGTTGTTTCCTGTTTGGAGCTATCACAAATAAAATGCCTGTGAGCATTTGTGTACAGGTTTTTGTGTGAACATAAGTTCTCATTTCTCTGGGATAAATGCCCAAAAGTGCAATTTCTGGATTATATGGCAAGTGCAAGTGTAGTTTTGTATGAAACTGCCAGATTCTTCTCCAAAATGGCGGTAATTTTTTACATCCCCACCAGCAATGTATGAGTGATCCAGTTTCTCTGCATCCCTACCTGCATTTGGTATATCACTTTATTTTATTGGAGCCATCCTGAAGGTATGTAGTGATACCTCATTGTTGTTTAAAATCTTATTTTGCTAATGACTCTTGGGCAGCTTTTTATGTGCTTATTTGCCATCTGTATACCATCTTCAGTGATAAGTATGTTCACATCCTTTGCCTTTTTCTGATTAGATTGTTTTTTACTGTTGAGTTTTGAGAGTTCTTTATATATTCTAGATTCAAGTCCTTTGGCAGATTTACAGTTTGCAAATTTCGGTCTATAGTTTGTCTTTTTCATTCTCTTTACAGGATCTTTCACAGAGCAAAATTCTCAATTTTGATGAGGTTCAACTTACCAATTTTTCATTTTTTGGATTCGATTGTGCTTTTGGTGTCAAATCTAAAAATTCTTTGCTTAGCGCTAAGTCCCAATGATTTTTGCCTATTTTTTATTTTTTTAAAGCTTTTTAAGATTTTATTTATTTATTTGACAGAAAAAGAGAGAGAGTACAAGCAGAGGGAGTGGCAGGGAGAGGGAGAAGCAGACTCCTGCTGAGCAGAGAGCCCGATGGAGGACTCAATCCCAGGACCCTGGGATCATGACCTGAGCTGAAGGCAGATGCTTAACCAACTGCGCCACCCAGGCACCCCAATTTTTGCCTATTTTTAAAAGTTTTACATTTTACTTACCTGTTTGACATCTAAGTCAGTAATCTATTTTGAGATAATTTTTGTAAAAAGTATGAGACTTATGTTAAGATTCTTTTTTTTTTGCCCATGAATGTCCAATTACTTTATGACCCTATTTCCTGAAAAGGCTATCCTTCCTCATTGATTTCTTTTGCACCTTTGTTAAAATCACTTAGATATATTTGTGCCAGCCTATTTCTGGGTTCTCTATTCTACTCCATTGATCTATGGTGTATCCCTGGGCCAGTACCATACAGTCTTGACCACTGTCATATATATTGAGATTTAACTGGATAGTGTGATTCTTCCTATTTTATTCTTCCTTTTCAAAGTTGTTTTAGTTATTACAATTCCTGCACCTATACATAGAAATTTTACAGTAAAATTGCCTATGTTACAAAATACCTTGCTTTTGTTTTTGTTCTGATTTTGATCAGAATCGCATTAAATCTATAGCAATCAATTTGGGGACAATTGACATATTTACTACACTGAGTCTTCCAATTCATGAACACAGTGTATTTACCCATTTATTTAGGTATTCTTTTCTTTCTTTCATCATTATTTTGTGATTTTTCAGAATACAGATCTTGTATATGTTTCATAAGATTTATACCTATGCATTTTTCTTTGAAGCAATTATAAATGACATTGTGTTTTTAATTTCAATTTCCTCAACAAATGTTGTTAGCATATAAAAATACAATTGGTTTTTGTGTGTTAATCTTGCATCTTGTGATCTTGCTGAACTCATTTATTAAGTTCTGGGATTGTGTGTGTGTGTGTGTGTGTGTGTGTAGATTCTTTGGAATTTTCTACATAGACACTAATGTCATTGGCAAATAGGGACAATATTATTTCCTCCTTTCCAATCTGTAGGCCATGCCTTTTCTTTCTTTTTCTTGCTTTACTGAACTGGCTAAAACTTCCTGCCATTTCACTAGGGTGAGAGTAGACATTCTAGGACATTGTAGGGAAAAGCATTTAGGCTGGCACCAGTAGTTATGATATTAACTGTAGGTTTTTGTAGATATTCTTAATAAGTCGAGGAGTTCTCCCTTATTCCTAGCGTACTAAGACTTTTTAATCATGAATGGATGTTGGATGTTATCAAATGCCTTTTCTGCAACAATTGATATGATCATATGACTTTTCTTCTTTAGTCTGTAGATATGGTCGATTACATTATTTGACTTTTGAACATGAGCCAGCCTTGTATTCCTGAAATAAACCCCTCTACATTATGATATAGAAATCTTTTCATATATTGCTGGAATTAATTTATAATTTTGTATTTTTGCAACTAAGTTCATGAGAGATATTGGCCCATAGTTTTGTTTTTTTTTTTGTTTTTTGTTTTTTTTTTGCCTTACTGTCATTATCTGGTTTTGGTGTCAGGGTAAGACTAGCTTCAGAGAATGAACTGGAAAGTATTCTCTCATATTTTAAACTGGAAGAGACTGTATAGAATTGGTGTTAATTACTCTTGAAAGGTTTGGCAGAATTCTCCAGGGAAACTATGTGGTCTAGAGATTTCTTTTTTGAGAGTTTCAAAATTGTGAATTCAATTTCCTTAATAGCCTTAGGACCATTCAGAATGATCTATTTCATATTGAGCAAGTTGTAGTAGTTGGGTGTTTTGAGGAACTAGTTCATTCATCTAAGTTGTTGAATTTATACGTATAGAGTCATAATAGTATTTCCTTGTTATCTTTCTGATGTCTGCAGGGTCTGTAGTGATATTCCCTGTTTCATTCCTGGTATTTCTAATTAGTATCTTCTTTTATTCTTTGTCCATCTTGCTAGAGGTTAATTTTCTTTTATAGATTTTCTCTGTTGTTTTCCTATTTTCAATTTTAATTGCTCTCTGCTTTTATATTTATTATTTCTTTACTCTGCTTGCTTTGAGTCTGTTTTGCACTTATTTTCTGAGTTCCTTGAAGTGAGACTTTCTCTTTGACCCATGCATTATTTAGAAATGTGTTGTTCCAAGTGTTTGGAAATTTTCCTATTACCTTTCTGTTATTTATATCTAGTTTGATTCCATTGTGCTTGGACAGCATACTCAGTATGATTTTATTTCTTTTGAGTAAGAATTGTTTTATGGCTCAGGAAATGATCTATCTTGGTATATGTCCATGAGCACTTGATAAGCACGTGTATTTTGCTGTTATTGGGTAAAGTATTCTATAAATGTTGACCAGATCCTTCTGGTTGTTGGTGTTGAGCTCTTCTATATTGTTGCTGATATTCTGGCTAGTTGTTTCATTAGTTGTTGAGAGGGGGTGTTGAAGTCTCCAACTACGTTGTCAATTTCTATTTCTTCTAGTTCTTTTAGTTTTTGTTTCATATTTTGTTTGCAGCTCTGTTGTCTGGTGCATACCTATTTTGAATTGCCATGCCATCTTGGCGGTTTGACCCTTTTACCACAATTTGGCCATCTCTATCTTTGATAATTTTCTTTGCTCTTAAGTCTTCTATATGTGATATTAATATAATATCAGCCACTCATGTTTTCCTTTGATTAATGTTTGTATGATATTTCTTTTCAAATCCCTTTCATTGCCTATATCATTGTATTTGAAATGAGCTTATTGTAGACATCATATAATTAGGCCATGTTTTAAAATCCATTCTGCCAATTTTTTTTTTAAAGATTTATTTATTTATTAGACAGAGACAGCCAGTGAGAGAGGGAACACAAGCAGGGGGAGTGGGAGAGGAAGAAGCAGGCTCCTAGTGGAAGCGCCTGATGTGGGACTCGATCCCGGAACACCAGGATCACGCCCTGAGCCGAAGGCAGACGCTTAACGACTGCACCACCCAGGCGCCCCTGCCAATTTTATCTTTTAATTGGTGTACTTAGGCTGTTAACATTTAATGTAATTATTGATATGTCACAACTTAAGTGTGCCATTTTATTTATTTTCTGTGTACTCTGTTTTCCATCTGTAGTTTCTTTTTTCCTGCCATCCTGTGAATTACATGAGCATTTTTGAAAATTCTACTTTGAAAATTTTATTTTATCTATAGTGTTTTCCCCCAACTTTATTTAGTTATAATTAACATATAACACTGTAAGTTTAAAGTATACAATGTACTAATTTGATAAACTTTTATATTGCAAAATTGATTACCATTTCTATAATGTTTTTTTAATTTACCTATTTTCCATTTTGGTAAAAATAAGCATAACATAAAATTTACCATTTTTAAACATTTCTAAGTATATAATTCAGGAGCATTAAGTACCTTCGCAATGTTGTGCAAACATCACCACTATCGATTTCTATAATCTTTCATCTCAAACAGAAATGTGGTACCACTTGAAACAATAACTCCTCACATCCCCCCCTTATCTGTAGTACTTTTTAATTTTACCTGTTGTATAGGTTTTTTTAGTGGTTGCTCTAGGTATTACCCTATGTATACATATCACAGTCTACTGGTGTCATTATTTTACCAGTTCAAGTTAAGTATAGAAACTTTAACTCCCTTTATGTCTTTGCCCTCTGTTTATAGTATAATTGTCTTAAATATTTACTCTACGTACATTTAGAACAATATAGTGTTATAATTTTTGTGTCAACTATCATTTTAGAAATTTATAAAACTCAAGAAGGAAAAGAGTCTGTTGTATATACCAATATTTTTGCTTATGTGTGTTTTCTTTCTTCCTGATGTTCCAAGTTTCCTTTTTTTATTATTTTCTTTCTGTTTAGGAAATATGCTTGGCGCACCTGTGTGGTTCAGCTGTTTAAGTATCCGACTCTTGATCTCAGCTCAAGTCTTGATCTCAGGGGTTATGAGTGCAAGACCCGTGGAGCCCACTTTAAAAAAGCTGGGTGTGGAGTCCACTTAAAAAAAATTCTTTTTGGTGTGACAAATTCTCCTAGTTTTCCTTCATCTGAGAATTTCTTGATTTCCCTTGTATCATTGAAGAATATTTCACTGGACATAGGATTCTGGGTTGACAATCTTTTTAATACTTGAAAATATTGTGCCACTTCCTTCAGGCCTCCACAGAACATTAGGTCATTCATATTGGTGTTCCCCTATAAGTAATGTCATTTCTTGCTGGCTGCTTTCAAAATGTTTTCTTTGTGGTTAGTTTTCAGAAGTTTAATTGTTGTATGTTTCGGAGTGGATTCCTTTGGGCTTGTCTTTTTTGCAATTTAACTTTTTGAATTTGCAGGTTATGTCTTTTGCCAAGTTAGGGAAGTTTTCAGCTATTATTTCTTTGAATATTTTTTCAGTTCTCCTCTCATTCTCCTCCGATGACTACAATGATATGATTGTTACTTTTTTTTTTTTTAATATCCCATAGTCTCTGAGATTCCACTCATTTTATTCCAATTTTCCCCAGTTGTTCAGCTTGAGGTCTATTCCTCAAATTCACTGATTCTATCATCTGTTATCCTCACTCTACTATTGAGCCCTTAGGGTAAGTTTTTAAATTTTACTTATGTATTTTTTAGTTCTATAATTTCCATTTAGTTTTTTTGATATTTCTATTTCTTTGCTGTACTATTTATTTTCAATTTTTTTCAAGAGTATTTGTAAATGATTGATGAAGTATTTTTATGATAGCTGCTTTAACATAATTATCAGACAATTCCAACATTTGATTCATCTCATTATTGGTTATCTGTTGTCTTTTCTCATTCACGTTGTGATTTTCTTGGTTCTTGGATGAGTAATTGTGTGTGTGTGTGTGTGTGTGTGTGTGTGTATGTATCTTGGACATTTTAGATATTAGATTATGAAGCTCTGGATCTTATTTAGTCAATCAATCATTTATTTATTTTTAAAGCAGGAAGTCTCCTGTTGAGATTTAGCACATGGGCTGCTGGGTGTGTATGTTTAACTTCTTTCTGAGCCCTGCCAACACCACCTTGGCAAAAGTGGAGCACTGACTCACACTGCCTTGTTGCAAATGAGTGGGGTGGAAGTTCGGCTCCCCCCTTACTCCACTAACAACTTCACAGTGAAAGTGGGGCACCAGATCTCTCTGTCTTGTTGCATCTGAGTGGGGGGATAAACTCAGCTCCCCTTTCAATCTGCTGATACCACCTGCTGGGGGAACTGGAGCACCACCTGCTTTCAGCAGGCAGGAGATGGAAGGTCAGCTCCCTACTCCAGCCCTGCCAAAATCATCCTGCAGGGGAACTGGAATGCTGCCTCTCACGTCCATGGATTAGGAAAGGTTGAATAGAAAATTAACTCCTTGCTCAGCTCTGCTGAAACCATGCTGTGATTAGAGGGTGCAGTTTTTCTGTATTCGGCTGGAGTAAGACAGAATTGCCAATAAGCTTTCCATTATTAAGCCATTCTTTTTTCCATCCTTTGGATAGGGAAAACAGACTTTTCTTGGAGCTTTTATTGTCTGTGCCTGTTCCTAGTGCTGGGTTGGAGGATTCTAAATTGCCCTGTCTGAGATATGAGAGCAAATAAGGAAACCTGGCAACTTACCATCATATCATTCAAGTCTCCAGATTCCTATGTAGCCCAACTTCTTTCTACCTTCCAAAATATTACTATGCTTGTTTTTTCTACTGTGTCTAGGGCTTTTAGGGATAACCTAAAGGAATGGGATTACTTCATGTTAGTTTAACTGGAAGTCTCCTTAAAAGGCCATTTTTAAACATTAGCTTAGTTTACTACCTGGAATTTCCCCAGGTTGTCAAAAGTCATAAATCTTGTATTTTAGCAATTTACAACCTAGACTCTGCGCTGAACAGATGCACAGAAAAATCCATAAACAGATGAACCAAATGCATACATAATAAGAGGAAATAATAACACTCTAAGTTTTTATAGGGCTTAATGGTTTACAGAGCACTTTACATATATAATGTATATACACAATGCTCTTATATATTTACTAATTAAATGTATACATTTACTACATAAAGTATATTCATATAAGTTTATAAATATATATGTACATATTACTCTTAACAATGTCACAAGGTAGGTGGAGCAGATATTGTTATTTAAAAAAAATTGAGACTGTTTGGTTAAGGTTCTTGCTTAAGGTTGAAAATCTGGTAAGTACAAGTGTTACAATTTTTGTGAATCTTAGCCCTGAGCTCCTGATACAAAACCACACTAGCTAGGGTAAACAACCCTCTGTTCTAATAGAAATCCTGTGCTTAACAAGTAATCACAAAGCATAATTTTGCCTTTTTGAGGCATAGTGGCTTGTGGGTTATACAGTCAGATTCAAACTCAAATTCCAGCTCCACCATGTCTTATTTGTGTAATCTTGGAGAAATTACTTAACCCCTCCATACCTCAGTTTCTTCATCTGTAAAATGGGGACAACTATAGTAATATTTACTTTAAAAAGTTGCTTTGGATAATCACACATTTAAAGCAAAGTGCCTGGCACATTGTAAATACTGAATAAATGGTAGGTAGCTATTATTATAATTAGGGATAAATAAAGCAAAAAAAAACCCAATGCTGCATTTCCACAGGGAGATAATGATTCAGACTCAAAGCTTTCAAAAGCAGAGAGGGTGCATCTGTTCATTCCTGTTTGGTTGTGTCACACTTCACATGTTGCTTAATAAACATTGGCATCTCTATAATTTCAAAACTGGAAGGACCTAAAAGGTCATCTATTTCAAGCTTCTCATTTTATAGATAAGGAAACTTAGGTTGGGAGGGGTTGAATGAATTACTTCAGTGTTAGCACCCTTCTTGCTACACCTGGTAAAACACACAAAAGAGCGAGCAGGAAATAAAGTATAGAAAGACATCCCAGATTCCAGAAAGTAAATGATTTGGGTCAATAAAACCTGGGGAGGTGGGGAACAGGTCCAAAAGGTATAAATACTTCCCTACAGGTTGGGCACCATATATGAGGGCAATGCCTACATACGATCCTCATAGAAATCTGTACAGGGGTAGCTTGATTGCCACTTAAATGTGGATTGCACTCCGCAAAAAGTGGCAATCTGCCCCAAACCACACAGGAGACATAAACAAACTGGAAAACATTCACAACAATATTTTTTGTTTGTAGTTGTACTTTTACTCGTTTGTTAAACTGGTCTTAGTAACCATTTCCAGGTAAGTATGGAGATTTTTTTTTTTTTTTTGGGTTTGAAAATGGTGAAAACTGACTTTTTTTAAGTGATGAGAAGGAATATATTTTTCATTACACATTTTGTCAATTTACTCTTACTTTTATATTAGCTGTGAGCTAGAACAGTCAGTAAATTAAAAAGCTCTTTTCCACAAGGTCTTCTTATAAAGTCTTTCTTACCCTTATCGAAAGTGTATTTTGGGGGCACCTGGGTGGCTCAGTCGTTGGGCGTCTGCCTTCGGCTCATGGCGTGATTCTGGCGTTCTGGGATAGAACCCCACGTCAGGCTCTTCCACTGGGAGCCTGCTGCTTCCTCTCCCACTCCCCCTGCTTGTGTTCCCTCTCTTGCTGGCTGTCTCTCTCTCTGTCAAATGAATAGATAGAATCTTTAAAAAAAAAAAGTGTATTTTGCATAAAAGTATATTTTGAGGCAGTTTTTTTAAAAACAGATTCTCAAATCAGAAAGATGAAATTTTGACTTTTTCTATCTTGCCTCTGTAGTTTCAGATTTCTAAAAATAAATGAAAGTGAAAAATATAAATATGAGATAGTTGAATAAGGGTGAGTGCAAAGTTCTAGTAATGTACAACAGCTATCAAGCATTTAAAAAAATGTTAAAAGTAACTCTAGGGGTGTCTGGCTGGCTCAGTTAGAAGAGTGTGTGATTCTTGATCTTAGGGTTGTGAGTTCAAGGCCCATGTTGGGTGTAGAGATTACTTAAAAAAAAAAAGCAGTTCTAAAGATTTTTGTATGTGTGTGTTAGAGAAAAGTTGTTAAGTGGACAACAAAAGCAATTTACAAAATGTGTATAAAAAGAGCTATCTTTCACGAAAATGCACATATGGGTATATGTGTATACACAGGAAAAACTCTGGAAATTCACCCCAAATGTTAAAATTCTTTTTTTTCTGGCTTCTGGGATTTCATGAGATTACTGTTTATGTACCTTTTTTTTCCTAATTTCCTTATGATGACTATGTATTTTAGTCAGCAGACAAAGGGCTTCCTCTCCTTTCTTTCGATTAATATTAGTTAAATGTTACAGAGAATCTAATTTAAAGTGAAGGGAAAGACCAGAGCAAAGTCCAGAATGATTGCAAATTGAGAGGTTCTCCAGACTGAACAGAATATGGGGGCAGGAGTCCATTTGATACTGGAGCGTGGTTTTGTTTGTTTGTGTTCATGTGCTAATTCTTTGTTGCGTGGTGAAAATGCAAACACGGAAAAATAACCTGCAGTTGTTCTGAAAACTGATTTTTTTCCCCTCTAGCTTCTAGAGACCCTCCTCTGAGAAGTCAAGGCATAGGCTTAAGGCAATTATGCACTGGGTAGGAAGGGCCAATACAAACTAAAGAGGGAACATAAAGATCTCTGCCCTTACTAGTACTATTTTTCTCTCCTCGGTTAAATTTGAAACCTCTTCTCTCTCTTTTTTTTTTTTAAGATTTTAAGTATTCTCTAAACTCAACATGGGGCTCAAACCCACAACCCTGAGATCAAGAGTCCCACGTTCTACCGACTGAGTCAGCCAGGTGCCCTGAAGTCTCTTCTCTTATTATGCTCTTTCCTTTAATAAATACCTAAAGAACTTTTTCTATGCTGATTAAATCACATGAGAGAAAAAGAAAAGTCAGCCCTAACCTAGGAGCTAATAATCTGAGTAAACAAATTGGAAAAGTTAACCAAGAAAAGAGCACTATGCACTTAGAATTAAACGACTTAACACAGAGAAGTCCTATAGCAGGTCAAGGAATGGCTGGTAACTGTACTGTGGTCATGGTCTAGATCAGCACTGTTCAATATAACTTTCTACAGTGATGAATTAGCACAGTAGCCACTAGCCACGTGTGGCTAATGAGCACTTGAAATATGGTCTGTACAACTGAGGATCTGAATTTTTAATTTTGTTTAATTTAAAAAGCCACATAGAGTTGGTGACTTACCATATTGAAGAATGCAGGCCAAGATCTAGAAGGTATCAAAAAAGTAGAACTTGTCTTGTTACTTGAAGAAAGGGGAGGATTTGAATGGCTTTGGACAAAGAAAGGCATTCCAGGAGAGGAAAAAGCACATATGAACTGTGCTCGCTTCACACTGAAAATGTGAAAGCGTTTGGTGTTTGGATGGGTGATTGTCATGGGTTGCTACACTGGGCAGACCATGCAGCTGAGAGTTATGATTTGAAGCTGTCAGTAATGGGGAGTAATTAGTTCTTTCTTTTTTCTTAATTGCAGTATAATTGATATAACATTATTTTCAGGTGTACAATATGATTTGATATTTTTATGATTATTTCTGATCAGTGGATAACAGCTCTTACCATGTGTCAGGCATTATGTTGAGTGCTTTAGATGTATTATCTCATTTAATTGTAACAACCTTTTGAGGGGAATGAAGATTCATTTGGTGGCACTATAGGGGTAAGAGAAGCAATTTATAATCTTGAAATATCTCAAGGTACTGATGATGAGGATGCAGAAGTTAGAAAGCCTCATTAGGACATTAGGAAGTTAGACTCAATAGACCTTGATGTCTGACTACATGTGGAGGATGGATGAAAAAGGGATGTGACAATCTGCATTCCTAGGGATACTGATGAGGACAAAATCCTGTGGAACACCAATGATTCTGGGGTGAATGAAGGCAGTTGTATTAACAAAGGGATCTTGAGAAGGATGTAGTTGGGTGGCAATGGAAATAAGTTAGCAGAGTCGAGGAATTCGATAAAGGGTTTTTGAAAGTCCTATGGGTAAGTTAAAGATGAGGATGAAGGGGCATCTGGCTTTAGTTGGTGGAGCATTTGACTCTTGATCTTAGGGTTGTGAGTTAGAGCCCCATGTTGCGTGTAGAGATTATGCAAAAATAAAAATCTTAAAAAAAATAAGGTGGAGAAGTGGCAGCTGTGGTTGGGAGTTAAGGTAATGCTGACAAAAACAGAGGAGTCAAGGGGAGTAAAGTCAATTTTGAAAGGAAATAAGAACTTTTTTTTTGACATGTTGACTAGAGGTAATGAGTCCCCTGGATGTTAATGTCTTACTGGCTGGAGAGAATATGAAGCTAGAGCTTATGAGGCAGATCAAGGCTGGAGAGGGCTGAGTGTCAAGTGCTGTCCCAGGACAGCAGGTAAAGGGAAAAGAGAGGTTGAGGATAAAACCTGGGGCAAATGCCCACCCACATAGAGGGCTAAATGAGAAAGAAGAGCCAGCAAGGGAGAAGGGGTGATTGTACCATCCTAGGGCAATGTCAAGGGAGAATTTTACAGGTGAAAGTCAGAATTTTCTTGTGTGGCAGTGAGGTCAAGGAAAAAAAAAAAAAGACTGAGAAAAGAATGAGCTTATCAAGGAGATCCAGGAGGAAAAAGTGTAAAGAATTTGTCTTGGCAGTTTGGCAGTGCAGGGACTGAGAGGAAAAGGGAAACTGCTTGAGAAGCGATAAATAAAGATCATCTCTCCCCCAATTCCCCAGGTAGATTAATCCCATTCAGTCTGAAAGCAGAAAGGAGGAACCTAGTACAAAGGAGGGGAAGAAGGTCTGGAGGCAGGTGAGATGGAGCCAGCAAGCCAAGGGTTGGCAACTTAGAAGGGAGAGGAGACTCTTGCTCCTTCAGACACTTGAAAACAGTTCACAAAAATGGATGGTACGGGCAGAAATACTTTGAGAAGTGTGGCAGAGGATGCTGGAGCTAGATGTTTTTTTATCTTCTCAGTGAAAAAGCCATCAGGGCCATCTGCCAAGAAAGAGGAGAAGGGAAAATGGGTTAGGTGGGAAGGAGAAAAGAGATTTGTAACAGCAACAGTTAGGGCAGCTCTTGAGAATCACCTGAATGGAAGGATTGGGGACTAGACCAACGTGATTCCATTTTAGGCTGCCATCTCAGATTTACTTCTGGGAACAGACAATACTAACAACCACCACCATTTATCATGTGGCTATTCCCTGCTTACTACGAGTGTTTACATATATTATCTCACTTAATTTCCGAAGAAGCCAATGAAGTACTATTAATTGCAATTACTTCCAAATTATAAAAAAGTAAACTGAGACTCATAAAGATTTCACCTTAATTAAAAAAAAAAAGAATTGCCACTCTGTAGCCAGGCACCGTTCTTGAGACAGGCAAAGGGCTTGCCTTTATGGAGATTTACAGATTTACAGAGGTGCAGGCAGAAAAGTAAACGAATAAATGAAACAGATCACTTCAGCTTTTAATAAATGGTGTGAAAATAATAAAACTGGTGATACGGTTGATATAATAAATACGACACAACACTGGAGGAGTGCGGGAAGGTAGAGAGGCTCTATTAGTGTCGTCAGGGGAGGGCCCTTTCAGGGTACAAGTGAGCTGAGAACTTCAGGATGAGAAAGGTGGACAGGTTTTCCAGGCCAACGAAAAGCTAAGTGCAGAGGCCCTGAGGCAATTACTCATGTGGCTTTTGGAGGAAAACAAACACTAGCGCAACGGAAGCTTAGTGAGCAAGGGGATACGGGCCAAGGTTGGAGATACCATGGCAGTCCGGGAAGAATTTACGCAAAAGAGGTAACTCAATTCGTATCAACGGACTAAGGCGCCCGAGAGCAGGGGGCGGACTGTGCCGTTCTCCCCCGCGAGTTCCCACTGCGTGAAGCTGCCCGCACACGGCGCAGACAGGAGCCACCGGTCGGGAGAGGTTCCAAGCCCCGGAGCCAAGGGGCTGAGGCCCGCGGGGGGTGGGGAGTGTGACCTCCCCGCGGCACCAGCGTCCCCGGAGGCACCGACGGCCGCGCCAGGGCCCTCGCTGCTACCGAGCAGCCCTCCGCCCCCCGCCCTCCAGCATCGCCCCCGCCTGGAATTCTCGTCAGCGACCCCCGCCCGCCGCACTACCCGCCCCTCCCGGCTTGGTTTTTCGTCCGGGGCGGCGAGTCCGTCTTCCAAAACTTCGGAATGACAGTAGTCCCAAAAGTAATGGGGAGATGACATAAATCAGGACCAGGACGAACTCCTATAGAAAACAGACCTTTTATTTTCTGTCTTGTTTCCCTCACGGCTTTCCAGAAATAACTTGCTTCCCAGTATGCACTCTAAATCACCCCCTCCAACAGCGAGACTATTGGTTTGACCCCTCAACTCTGATTGGCTGAAGGTTTACGCCTCGATCAGGGATTGGAGAACGTGCGTTCCTTACGTATTCCCCGCGCCCATTGGTTCTTTTTCCCCGTTTCTGGGCGGAGTGGTTAGGGACGGTTTCCACCCTCTTGTTTACGGAGTGCGTAGTTGTAGCGCTCTCCGAGCGCGGGGGCTGTCTCTAAAGTTCCCTATCTAGCTCGTCCGACCAATTGGGTTCTTGCTCCACCCTCGCCCTCTCCCTTGCACGCTTCCCGCGTGGTACTGCCCACACCTTTAGAGCGGCGCCGCGAGCGGACGCCCGTCGCGTTCCTCCGCCCGCGCTCGCCAGGCTGTTCCCCCTCGAGGGTGCGCTTGGTACGGCCCGCGCCGCCTCTTTCCCTTGCTGGGGTGGCTGCCCCCCCCTCGGGTCGGCGGCGCTTGGTGCCGCCCGGGAGAACCAGGTCATCGGTCGGTTCCCGTGAAAACAAAAACAATCGGCGGCGCTGCCGCGGGCAGGCGAACGCAGCGAGTGAGGACCAGGGGCGCGGGGCTGGGTGGGGAGAGCGAGCGGGAGCGGCGGCGACTATTCGGGGGCTGGGGGGGCATGGGGCAGGCGGGCACGGGCTGCGCGGGGCTCNGCCTCGGCCGCCTCAGCCGCCCTCGCCGCCCGCGCCGCCCGCCTGGGGGACGAGGAGCAGGACGCGGCCTCGGCCGGGCCCGGGCCGAACGGCTGCGGACACCCGGGCGCCAGGGAGCCGAGCGCCGCCGCCGCCGCCTCCGGAATGGATCAGTGCGTGACGGTGGAGCGCGAGCTGGAGAAGGTGCTGCACAAGTTCTCGGGCTACGGGCAGCTGTGCGAGCGCGGCCTGGAGGAGCTCATCGACTATACGGGCGGCCTCAAGCACGAGATCCTGCAGAGCCACGGTAGGGCGGCCCGGGTGGGCGCGCGGGGCAGGGCCGGGCCCCTCGGGCCAGGAGGGGTGTCCCCGCGCCTCCCCCAAGGCGCGGAGACCCCCCCCCCATCCGCTACCCGCGCCCCAATCCCCTGTGACTTTTCCTCCTCCCTATTTGTCTCGAACCTGCCCCGACTTCGTTGTCAATTAAGAGTGAGCGCGATCCACCCGGAAACCCAGCCCGGAACCACGGGTTCCAGCTGGGTTAAACGTGTGTGGCGGCCGGTCCGTGGCACCTGCAGACTGCAGCCGTCCCGCGGTGGGCGCCCCTTGCCCCCGCCCGCCCGGGTGCTTTCTGGTTCCTCTGGGCTGAAGGTGCGATGATTGCGTTGGATCGGAGGGTCTGGGTGATAAGAGGGTCAGTACAGGAAGCCCCTTCTTCCTCTCCTGCCCCAGATCCTTGGCCCGGGGACTTACTTTCCAAGTCTTTCTTTCTTTCTTCTTTCTGTTCTTTTTTTAAATTAGAAAGTCGAGTGTTATTCTTAGCTGTGGGTTAACAGAACAGCCGCTGCTGCAACTTCACGATTTGACTGCTGTGTGGAAGCAGCTCTTCAACTCCGCAGCAGCACAGACGTGATTCCTAGGAAACGAGCTAAATCAGACTGTTCAGCTCTCCTAGTGTAGCCTGAGGAAGAACAGGCATCTTCCCTGAAGCAAATTGTGGCACAAGTAGTTAGTTCCTTGCCTTACTTGGCCAAGTTTTTACTTGTGTGTGTTTTTTTTTTTTTTCAGAAGACAGATTTTCTGTAGAAGGTGTTTTACCTAGATTATTTCATTATTCCTCTAGGACCTGGGGGCAGATACTTTGCTGAAGTTAACTTGTGGAAGCTGGTTGGAAAGGGGTTTTGGTTTTGGTTTTTGAGTGACATTAAAGGTCTGGTATCCTTAGAATAACATATTCATAGTGGTAATTCTTTCTGATCAAGAAAGAAAAGACTTTAATAGATTCATTCAAGAGTTTGGGGGAGCCCTCTCAACTTCTAGGCAGAGCAGCAGTTTATGGAAAGGAAAGTTTGGTAGCTGGAGTGAGATACGGGTACTTGGGCAGGTGAGGTGAAGGCAGTGGCGCGTCTCTCCGCCCCTCCCCCCTTTCTCCTCCTACACCTTTCTTTCCATACTTCTTTCAGAGGGGAGTAAGTGCTAGCCCATGGTAAGGGAGTCTTAAAACATCTTATTCTGAACATGGCAGTCACTTTTGAACTCCGGGGAAGAAGCAAGCCTGCAACCATAGTGGGGATAGGAGTTAGAATATTAATATGGAAAAATAAGCAGACCTAGATGGCTGCTGGTGAAGGGGAAGCGGAGGTGGAGTTGGGTGGGAATCCTGGGAAGGCTCTGGTGAATTTGGTTTTTGGACATGGGAGATAAAACTGAAGGGCTGATGAAGACAGAGTCAAGGGCTTATGTGTACTGGTGGCTAAAGATGCAGTTAGACTACGGGGGAAAAGTAAGGTCTCAGATGGTTTTCTACTATCATTTCTACCTAGGAGAGTGGAGATCATGTAGGCTGCAGGGAGGGACTGTAGGGTCTAACCACACCTTGAACTCCTCCTGGAGGGTGGGGGGCCGTGGAGAGCCAGCAGAAACATAAAGGGCAGGAGCTTAGAAGAAGAGAAGTTGGTCAGCTGGTATTTGGCTATTGGGAGTTAAACTAGATTAGTGGGAATTAAGAAAAATATGCACACTGAAGTGTAAGGAGGCCCAGAGCTGTTTAAGTACAGGGGTGGGAGGTGTGTGTGTGGTGGGGGAGTGTGGGTGTGAGGTTGTGTGTCTGTATCCCTCTGTGTCTGTCTGCCTGCCCACCTGCCCATCTGTTCCAGGAAATCTACGTCTTGTTCAAGGCTGAAAGGAAAAGAATGAGTGAACGGTCTAGACTTGGAGAGGTGGAAGGAGCATTTCCCTTTTAGGGACCAGGTCAGAGGTTGAGGGGTTGGGTAGGCAGAATTGGAGAGAATAGATGGAAAGTAAAATAGCTTCCTGTAAGAGAAAGGGGGTATTAGTTGGCGGGGGAAGTGTGATTGCAAGGCTCATTTTAGGGAATTTGGGGCCCATCTCAGATGGATAAAATAATTGCCAGAAATTGCTTAAGCACGAGTTTGCTTTAGACAGATTGTTTTTGCTTGGTATTGGGGAACTTTGCAAGGAGTATATGGTGTGAGGGTATTAGCCACAGATAATGCCATGCTATTCAAATGGTCTGACTTGGTGAATTGCATATATTCCATTCTCAGGCTCCTATTTTTTACTTTCTTGTCTACCAAATTGCAGTTTGATAGTGGTATTTCTTTGATTTTCTTTAATTCTATAATAATAGGATTAAGTGACTAAAGGAAGTTATGAAACATGAAAGAAAAATAAATACCGCAAGTGTCAGGTCTAGTTTCCAAAGTAAACTCTTTTTTCTTATGGTGTTCTTATGTGTAGAGGCAAACATCATGCTTTGGTACCTAGGTTATGGTAATTTTCAAGGAAGATAATTTCTAATGTTCTTTGCCAGCGATGTGGTGGTTATTAAATTTGTATCTTAAATATACCCTTCCTAAAGTTATGTCTACTGAAATCTGAGTTTGGAACTCCATTTTCAAGTTTGAATGTACTTGTTTGGGCAATTGATCTTGTGGGCTCCTGTGACTTGAGAGAGCGGCTCCAATTGGGACCATCTGTCAGGGCTTTGGGTCTCATTTAGTGGAGTTATTTGTGGTAAGATTCTTGTAAGAACGTGATGTGAATAAAGTAGAATCTTGGGAACGCTTTAGATGCCCCAACATGGCATCATACTGATGGTGAGTAACTGCCTGATTCAGAAGTATCTTCTTAGCTGGGGTCAGGGGATAAGTTCAGTTTTTGAGGATGATTTACATTTTCTTATGTTTAAATATCTTTTTTCTAAAGTGAGCAAGCAACTATACCAAATGAGGACAGTTAGAATAGTTTGTGGTGGAAACATACGTAAATGAAGATTAGTTAGTAAACCCTTGACAACCCATATCCACTCTCACCACTTTTATTCCAGATTATGAAACTTTCCAAAGGGGGCTCACCTGGCAGCTGGCCTGGAAGCAGTCCTGCATTGAGCCCTAACATTTCTTTCATCAGCTTTAAATTGCCTCTCTATGGCCTGAAATTCTTTCATATAAACTTTCCCTAATTATTTCATTTAAAATGCATTTTTTTTAAAGATTCCATTTATTTATTCGACAGAGATAGAGACAGCCAGCGAGAGAGGGAACACAAGCAGGGGGAGTGGGAGAGGAAGAAGCAGGCTCATAGCAGAGGAGCCTGATGTGGGGCTCGATCCCAGAACACCAGGATCACGCCCTGAGCCGAAGGCAGACACTCAACCACTGTGCCACCGAGGCGCCCCTAAAATGCATTTTTCTTAATTCAGATACCTTTGGGAGAATAAGGGTGTTGTGGATGGTTACTCGCACCTGGTGGATTAGTTTGTATTCTGCCATTTAATCCACCCCTAACCAAGTCCAGCCTAGGAAGAGGAAAATCTTTCTTTTTAATTAATTAATTTTTTTTAATGGGAGTGTGAGGCCTAAGGCAGAGGAATACTTTCAGAGTACAAGGCTCTGATTGGTAGGTGTAGGCTTTGACTAGGTCATAGCCAGCCGTGGAGTTTTGGTGGTTGAGGGGCAACATAGCAGTAACAGAAGAGCAAAGGGGCAGTAAAGAATCACAGAGAATACTAAAAAGAAGTTCTGTTGAAGCCTGATTCATTCCTCCTCTGGGGACTGACTTAAAGGCTCTCTTCAGGTCCAAAAACTGCCTGGGAAACCTTAGGGTGGTAGATTGGATGATGAGAGAGCGATCCTGAGCCTATTGAATGAGGTATCTGAGGAAAAAGGGATTAGAGATGACTGTTGACAGCAAATGAAAGGTCAATGCTGCAGTGTTTGGGCTGGGAAAGGAATACCATTTTTTTTTTAAAGATTTTATTTATTTATTTGGGAGAGATAGAGACAGCTAGCGAGAGAGGGAACACAAGCAGGGGGAGTGGGAGAGGAAGAAGCAGGCTCACAGCAGAGGAGCCTGATGTGGGGCTCGAACCCATAACGCCGGGATCACGCCCTGAGCCGAAGGCAGACGCTTAAACCGCTGTGCCACCCAGGCGCCCCGAATACCGTTTTTAAGCCTAATTTGCCAGAAGTTAAGGATTGTACCAAGCTCCGAGTCTTACCCTTAGTTACTTTGATTAAACTTCAGGTTCACTTAATTTCCTCAACTCTTAGGAAAGAGGAGAGCACTGTTGTCATTTACTTGTACCAGCTTTTCAGTGAGTTTCCCTGTGCACATGAAGTTTGGTCTAATTTAAGATTCTCTACGGTTGATGCTGTTTGGTGATCATTTCCAGTGTGCCGTTGATCTAATTTGGGTAATGCACTAGTGCTTCTCAAACTTTACTCACACATGTGCACTCTTACTTTTCGGGTGGATTCATGATTACACTTAAGTAGATTTATCCTCACTGTAGGCACTGATATTTGTGAAATCATAGGTTTGGTATATTAGGTATAATAAACTATTAAAAGCAAATTCATAATTATTAAAATATCATTTCATATACAGCTAATATCACTATTCACATCAGTGGTGTGGGAACCACACTTCGGACAACCCTGGATTAACAGGGAGATGGTACGGATAAATGTTGGTGATTTTGTGATTATTTATATGCTTTTTAGCATTTTTTTTTCTATTGGCAAATATATTTTGTTTCCCATTAGCACTTCTGTGGTGGAAGGGAGAACAGAAGAGAACTATATATCATGTATTGCTGATATTCTGATTTCACATTTGGTAAATGGAGATTAGACTGAAACAATAGGGTAGCATTTATGACATGTTAGAAGTGTACTGGGAAAATTACAGTCTTTGTAAGAGTCAAGGGTATGCAGTATTTTTAAAAGTTACTGCTAGGCTGGGGGCACCTGGGTGGCTCAGTCAGTTAAGTGTCCAACTCTTGATCTCAGCTCAGGTCTTGATCTCAGGGTGCTAAGTTCAAGGTCCATGCTGGGTGTGGAGCCTATTTAAAAAAAATTTTGTTAGGCTATTCTAGGGAGTTGTATTGTAGTTTCTGAAAATGATTCTCAGTGACTTTTTTAAAATGAATTTTCTAAATTTAAATTTTGTTTTAGGTAGATAATTTGTTCAAATGGTATAAATGCAAATGATAAAAAAAGGATACCCCGTTAGAAGTCTCCCTCCTACTCTTTCTTATTTGTGGGCCACCTAGTTGCCCACTTCACAGACAGAGATGCTAATGTCCAGGAAAATTTTTCAGAAAAATCAGGGAAATAATAATTTGTCACTATTCATTTTTTACTTTGAGGCATTGGGCATGCAGTTCTACTTACTGTGATTTAGGCTTAGTACTATTGCAATTTACAAGTTGGTAAAGACAACTTAATTTGTAGGAGTGGTACAACACATATATTAGCTTCTAAAACTCCCTTTTTTGTGTGCATATGTCGTCTGACTCCCAGTAGTAGAACTCATTTAAACCATAATCCTCCATCTTTCTTTGGTGAATCAAAGAGAATTTAATTACTAGTTGCAGAACTGCTTCCAGTTTTTAAAACTTGAAGGTAACAAATGAGAAGGTAAATAGGCAATTAAGCATGGAAGAGAAAGCAAATTGTGGCCACATTTTAAACTAATTTCTGTGGTATGGTTTTTATCAGTAGACAGAAAACAGAGATTCAGGGTCATATGGTATGTATAACTTTTCATTCTAGAACTTGAGTTGTATATATTACATATACTTATTGAAAAGTATGCATATTTATACATATAAATCTCTGTGCTTTTCAGAGCCTACCAGGGTTGAATGTATTATGTTGAATGAATACTAAAGGATCAGGGTTTGGTAGATGAGTGGTTTGCCTTTATTCAGCCTTATCGTTTGGTGTACTTGGCGAAGGCTACAATATCTGGTCTCTCAGCTGTCAGTGAAACGTTTTTTTTTCTTTAAAGATTTATTTATTTATTTATTTATTTGACAGAGATAGAGACAGCCAGCGAGAGAGAAGGAACACAAGCAGGGGGAGTGGGAGAGGAAGAAGCAGGCTCATAGCGGAGGAGCCTGATGTGGGGCTTGATCCCATAACGCCGGGATCACGCCCTGAGCCGAAGGCAGACGCTTAATGACTGCGCCACTCAGGCGCCCCTGTCAGTGAAACTTTTTGCTAAATATTAACAAGACACCGTTGAGAAAAGGACTTTATTTTTTTTTTTACTTTTTAAAAAAATTATGTTCAGTTAGCCATTGTATAGTACATCATTATTTTTAGAAGAAGGACTTTAAATTTTGAATGAATTAAATTTGATATCTGCATTTAATATCTAGTCTGGAAAGTAGCAGGTAAGTAGGTCAGAAAAGTTTGGGTGGATAACAGTAGTCATTGTTCAAATACTCTTAAGAGAAAAATAGACCAGTTAGCAAGCTACTTGGGCAGTTTTAGCTGGTGAGAATAATAGGTTAGTGTGGGCATTTCCAGTTAGGTTTAGAAGCTGATTTAACTTTGTCGGCCCTTCCTTTCCAGGCTCTTTTTAGGAGGTAATTCTTTGTTATTTGGCGCCTTATTCATTCAGACTAGTGTATTACTCAGGATTCTTTTGATTGCAGGTGGCAGAATAGTTTTAATTAAAATGGACTTTGTTGACTCATAACTAAATAGGCTGAGGTAAGGCCAGCTGGCTCCAGAAGCACAGAGGATGTCATAGGACTGATCTTTTTCTCTTCCTCACTCAGCTGTGCTTTTCGTGGCTTCATTCTCAGAGGAGCTTTCTCCACATGGAGGTAAAGATGGCCACTGGGGTTCCTATCATTCTTATATTGCTAGTGATCCCCAAGACAGGAACATGCCTTTTTTTCCTACATTTTCAAACATAAAATTACCAGGGAGTATCGGTGCTATCTTGGTTTGGGTCATAACCCTCTCCCTGAATCAGTAACTGGGGCTAGGACATGGAGTCCATTGGCTGCCTTGGGCTGTGCTTACCCCGTGTCAGGAGATGTATGGCCATGTGATCACAGGAGAGAGTTCTAGAAAGAAAATCTTGTACCCAGATGAAAGTGATTGATGTCTATTATAGTTGAGCAGCTACAAGTTACACCAATAACAGTGTTCTTTGAGGTGTTTTCTTGACTACCCCAACCTTTATTTCTCAGTTTTTGCCTTGCCTCCTAACTGTAACATTCATACTATTCAAATACTGACTTACTAGTGCAACTTAATTTATAGACTAAAAAAATGCAATTTGGTTCGTTGTTACCTTTGGGAATTTACTTGAAATTGCTTGTATGCTTGGCATAGTAAAATCATTTTACTAAGGTTATTTTATCTTTTAAGTAGTTTTTTTTTTTTAAAGATTTTATTTTATTTATGTGACAGAGAGACAGCCAGCGAGAGAGGGAACACAGCAGGGGGAGTGGGAGAGGAAGAAGCAGGCTCCCAGCGGAGGAGCCTGATGTGGGACTCGATCCCGGAACGCCGGGATCACGCCCTGAGCCGAAGGCAGATGCTTAACGACTGCACTACCCAGGCGCCCCTTTTAAGTAGTTTCTAACTCTGGATAATGGCAAGTTTCTTCCTCACCAATGTTAACACTTCTGTGATATGATACTAGGGTATGTAGAGAAATTTCCATTCTTTCCATGTTTTAGTCTCTTAGTTGTTAGGATAGTGAAAATGGTGTTTTGGTAAACTATTCACTTGGGATGTTTGGGATGTTAAAACTGACTTGTTTTCATTTGAGGTCCTCCTTCTTCATCTGTAAAATCTTTGAAAATGACCCCAAAATGCAGTATAGGGGAGAATTATAGAGGGCTCTAGTCCTGAGCTATGTACTGGAGCCTCATGGTGCTCCGTGTAATCCCTAGAAGTTGATATATACCAGGGACGTGATGCTCTCTAAACTGGGGATTTTTTTTGAAAGCTTCAAGAGTTTGTAGAAGAATGGCAGAAACGTCTGGCCTTCCTCTTAGATTAGGTTCTAGTCTAATCCCTCAAATAACAGACTCAAACAGCAGGGTTTGAGACTTTTAGAAATATACTTTCACCTTATTTGGGTTTGGTGACTGTGTGGCTCAGCTGAGAATGGTTCTTAGGGAGCATTGTTCTGGGAGTCCATAAGGCTATACTGCAAAGTCTTTAACACTTCAGATTGAGCCTGAATACTTTCTTCTCATTTTGAGGTATAGCATCTGGCTATGTGTTATCTTTGATGAATTTGCTATATCTGTGGGATCCATCTAGATTTAATATCTCATTATTGATTATATGAAGCTATTCAGGAGGAGATAAGGAGTGACTTAAAAGAAACATTATACATGGCTTCAGCCCTCCAGGAATTTGGAGGCTAGTTAGGGAGATACGAAGATGAGTCTGCCACTTGGGAGAGTAGACCACAAAATTTTGTCCTTGAGCTCATGAGATCTAAGTTTGGGTTATTGCTCTGCCACTTTACTGGTGCTATAATCTTGCTTACCCTATTTCCTCTTCAATAAACTGGTAACTTATATCACAGAGTCATGGAAATTAAATAGGTAATAGATGTAAACTGGCTTTAAAATCTGAAAACAAGGTATATTTGTTTTTAATGTCTGTACCTTTTTTGTTTGTTTTTATTATTTTTAAGGTCTGTGCCTTTAAGCAGTGTTAAGCACTATGGAGGCACTTTGACTATTAGGTATCTTTCATACTGGTGTATCTTAGCTACCATTCTGTGCCCAGTGGTCTGCCTAACACCATAAGAAATATTCAAAAGGCATAAGATACAGTCTTCAAGGAACTTTAGTTGCATAATGAGACCTGACTTTTACATTCGAGAGGGGAAAAAACCATGGCCATGACACAGTATAAATAGCAGTGCTTCTGGTTAGTACAAATACCAGCAGTTCAGAGAAATAGGAGAGAAGAAGCCCTTAGAAAGAACTGCTGGTGTGTGTGTGTGTGTGTTATTTTAATTGAAGTTCAGAGCACCTGGTCAATAGTTATTAATCGTCAGTTAAATGTAGAACTGGCTAAATCTTGTGGGGGTTAACAAAGGGCAAGTAATTGTTCTTATGCTCTAAGAACTTTGTCTGGTAAAGGAGATGACACTGGTGTGTTTTTAACCATTAGTGCCCGGTAGTGCAAGGCCATGTATATAGGCCAGTGCTGACTGAGTGGTACAGGCAAGAAGAGGTAGGATTTGAGACATCCTCTAACCTGTCAAGTTTCAATAACAGAGATTGAATGTGGACATTCAGGATGGGGTGCCAGAAGTGGTGGTTGGCAAGAACAAAGGTGCAGAGGAGTGAGAGTACAAGAGGCATTCTGGGAGCAGGGAAGGACCAGACCAGGGAGAAATAGGGTAGAAGAATTAAAATTAATTTGGAATCAGGGTTTATAGAGTCACAGATACCAGGGAAAATAGTAGACTGGGAAGCTTTTGAATGACTTGGGTGGGGAGTACATTTTGAACAGGGACTGGACAGGGACTTTACCTTGAGACCAATTAGCAGCATTTAGGTTGATTGGAGTTGGGAGTGCGGTTTGGCTAGAGGCAAGATGACTAGTTAAGTGTCAACTTAGACCTAATGAAAGAGGGACCTCTCTTTGGGTGGTCGTGGTAGAGATGTACAGGGACTCATGCATGGTTGGTTTTGCAGCACACTAGTGCACTGGATCAGAGCACACCTATCTGAATCTACGTTCTGTTCTGGAAGGTCAGGGGTTGACCCCAAAAATACTGTACTTTGTAGATTTGCCACCTATTAATATACTGAAAAAAGTTTTTGTTTTCAGTGTATACTGCCCCTAGAAAAAAATGAATGTCTTTTATTTGTACCTTTTTCTTCTTCCTTTGAGTGAATCTCTCTGTTGAGCAGCTGCTGTGTCCTAGGTGCTGAGGTAGCTCATAAGAAGCCTCAAACTCCAATAGGCCACAATTTAGTTTGCTACTCACAGTATGAAGCAGTCCTTTTATTATTATTTTTTTAAATACCAGCCTTACCTTTTCAAGTTTTTCTGTTTTACAGTTTTGCAATCTTTTCCATGTTCACCTTGACAGTGACTTCTTCAGAATCAATCTTAGACCCTTTTATTCTTTGTCTTCTTTTATTCCCATCCTAAATTTCTTTTCTTTTTTTTTTAAAGATTTTATTTACTTATTTATTTGACAGAGATAGAGACAGCCAATGAGAGAGGGAACACAAGCAGGGGGAGTGGGAGAGGAAGAAGCAGGATCATAGTGGAGGAGCCTGATGTGGGGCTCGATCCCATAACACCGGGACCACGCCCTGAGCCGAAGGCAGACGCTTAACCGCTGTGCCACCCAGGCGCCCCCCCCATCCTAAATTTCTTAATCTGTTTTAAATACTTGATCTGTACCCTGAACACTGCCAACAGGCATTTAGCATTCAGTAAATTGACTCTACATGTCAGGATTCTCCCTTCCTTTTGACTTTAGTCTTTTTCCCTCCTGTTTTGTCTTTGTCTAATCTCATTTTGTTTATTTTAAGACCAGGGTGGCTCAGTTGGTTAAGTGTCCGACTCTTGATTTCATCTCAGGTCCTGATCTCAGCGTGGTGAGATCAAGCCCTGTCTGGTTGGGGGTTGGGCAAGGAGCCTGCTTAAGATTCTCTGTCTCCTTCTGCCCCTCCTCCCCTTAAAAAGAGTGGAATAATGTAGAATTTTTTCCCCCATACAGCCTTCTTTTGACTTTCTCTATTTTAATTTTTTTTTTTTAGCAATTAATCTAGAATGAATTCTGGAATATAGCTGTATTAGGTCTCAGTTTTCATTTAGGTATAATTAGGATTATGTTTACTAAATGAATTTTTTTGTATTCACATCAAAACTTGTATGCCGTTTTGCTTTCCACTTGATTCCAAATTTAAGCTCTCTGTCCATTTTATGAAGTGGAGTTAACTTTTAATAATGCAAAAGAGCTCAAATGCAATATGTGTAATATTTATAAACTTGGATATTTAAAATTTTTTCTGCCTCCATAATATTCATAAGATTGTTAAGTCAGGTCTTAGTGATTTCTGGGGAATGCTACTATTTGCTTCTACCAAAATATTCTAGTCCTAGGTGGTGATGTTTTCAGCTATTTTGGACATCTGAATAATAATCATCATAGCAATCACCTTTCCGTGTTGTGCCTCACCGTTTTTTATAGAGTGCTCTTAATTATAGGGGGTCTCATCTCTCATGTGGTTGACTCTTAGGCAGCATGCACTTCATGGTCTAATTGACACCTTTAAACTGCCTTTTATGCCAGATTAGAACTTTTGATTATCTGTCCGTGAGCAGATATATCAAGCTACACCATTATAGTGCTGCCTACCAACCAGCTGTTTAGTTTGAGCAATATTATTTTTCTTTAATAGTGTGTACAGTTGTTTGAGGCTTATCTTCCCTTCTGATGTCCTAAAAATAAGTGGCAAACAAAATAGCAAATGCAAACACTGAGTAGGGATGAGAACATAGTTTTCAGTCTTAGTATCTTTGCCTTGTGTTAGATGAGCCAAAATGATGAGTAAATCTTGTTACATAATTGGACTTATGGTCGTCTTAAGCCATGTGATTAGTAATAAAGGAAAATAATTGAACAAATAAATGTACAAAATGAACTGTATTGAAAGTTATTTATAAAACCAAGATATAATTAGGAATTTTGTAATTTTTCCCCGTGTGGGAATTGGGCACTCCTTTTATTGTATAAAAGTTTGTTCTACCTTCCTACATTCTGACTTGGGGTATAATTTTATAGAAACACATTATGTGCTGAAGTTGAAATATATTTCATTTTTTGGACACACCTTGGCATAGTTTTCTTTTACAAAATTAGAAACTATGGCTCAAAACACAGGCCTCTTAATTTTTTTCCCAAGTCTTTGCCTGCATGTTTAAGGTTTTTGAGGGAAGGGAATGGTCATTATTTGGAAAAGGGAAGGAACTTACAACTGGGGGTCTCTATTCTATGAGTGTGTTTTTATTTGGACATTGGTGTGTGTGTGTGTGTGTGTGTGTGTATTATTTATTTGGTATTTGGAAAATTTAGGCCATAATGCTTTGGATAGTACACACTAAATATCCTGGAAAGGACTAGAAGATCAGTGAGCTGCTGAGTGTGAAACTGCTGGCAGTTCAGAGGGTATCGGTTGAGTGTGTTAGTTGTGTCAGAGTCTCCAATGCTGGGCTTGAAAATAAGAATATGTAATTTATTAGGGGCCTTTGGCTGGCTCAGTCAGTAGAGCATGTGACTCTCAATCTGGGGGTCCTGAGTTCAAGCCCCACACTGGGTGTGGAGCTAAGCACTGAAGATTCAACAATCTTATTTCCTAACTTCAAGTAATTTCATGAGGGTGACAGACAAATATTTACAATGAAGTGTGAAACTCTGATAGAGAAGTACAGGATGCTATGGAAACAATTTACTGTTTCTTTGAAACTAATGGATATAAATCCTGAAATGGCTAGGCAGTGAAGTCCAAGGGCAGAGCTTGAAGTCTTAGCTGGGCTCTCTAAAAAATGGTTTAGGAGCTAACTCAGATGAAAGAAGCCAGTCTGAAAATGCTACATGCTATATGTTTCCAACTATCCGGCGTTCTGAGAAAGGCAAAACTGTGGAGACAAAAGGATCAGTGGTTGCCAGGGGTGGGGTGGAGGAGAAAGATGAACAGGCAGAGGCACAGAGGATTTTTAAGGCAGTGGAAATACTTTGTATGATACTATAGTGATGGATATATGCCGTTGTACATTTGTCAGAATCTGTGGGTGTAACACCAAGGGTGAACCCTCAGGTAACTGTGGACTTTGGGTGATAATGATGTGTCCATGTAGGTTCCTCCTTGTTTAAAAAAAAAAAAAATTCTGGTGGGTGATATTGATAATGGGAGAGGCTATGGTTGTTGGGGGGGGTAGTAGCAGGAATATGGGGAATCTCTGTACCTCACTCGATTTTTTTGTAAACCTAAAACTACTCTTAAAACAAACAAACAAACTTTGGGGCACCTGGGTGGCTCAGTCGTTAAGCGTCTGCCTTCAGCTCAGGTCATGATCCCAGGGTCCTGGGATTGAGCCCATATCAGGCTCCCTGCTCAGCAGAGAGTCTGCTTCTCCCTCTCTCTCTGCCTCTCTCCCTGGCTTGTGCTCTTTCTTACTCACTCTCTCTCTTAAATAAAATCAATAAATAATCTTAAAAAAATCTTAAAAGTGCATGTGGTCACTGTAAGTGATGAGCACTGCCTCAGAACTATTTCTTTCATGCTTAGGTATGGGTCATGAGTCCAGGGAGGTTTATTGCATTGAAAGACACAGTTGGGGGCACCTGGGTGGCTCAGGCTCTTGATTTCAGCTCAGGTCATGATCTCAGTCATGATCTCAGGGTTGTGAGATCCAGCCCTGTGTTGGGCTCCACATGGGGCATTGGAGCCTATTTGGGATTCCACCCCCCACCCCCAACTCTGTTTTGCTCTGTCTCCCTCTTAAAAAAAAAAAGAAAGAAAGAAAAGAAAGAAAAAAGATAGTTGGCATAGGACTTTATCCTGGGTAAAAAGTGACTACCACAGTGGTCAACTGGGATTCTAACATTTACCTCACATCTAGTTTAGTTATGGTGAAGGTGGCGGTTAGTAATTCCCCAGCTTTATTTCTAGGAACTGAATCCATTTAGATTTCTTTCACAGAAAGGTTCTTCTAGAAGCAGGTTTTGTTTTCAGACAGAGAAATCAGAAGAACATTAGAACTCTCTCCCTTTAGGACTTAGAGGTTTGGTCTCAGTCAGTTTGATTATTATAGCGATTTCTAAACCTGTTTTCACCTTTGGCCGCTTTCCACTAAATCAATTTGAAAATGCATTAGTGGAATCTTTCTCTTTGAACAGGGCTTTCCCAGGGTTCTCTTTCAGATTATTCCATTATACTTTTCTTATGCTTCCAAATACACATTGTAGAAATTATTTTTCCTTGGAGCATACTGAGAACTCTCAATGTTAATTAATTGACCTTATACTACTAGTATCTGTCCTTTATAAACTTGAAAAGCAAAAAGTGTAGTGTCTTGTAGATGGTAAAAGAAAAGAAGAAATGACAGCAGCACCAAACTTCAGACATTTAAGTTGCTGAGATTTGAAAATATCAATAAATTTCAAGGTTGGGGCTTGGAAGTTCAGTTGGTAAATTCCAGATGATCTCTGTCCTCCAGCTTGGTCTCTGCTTTTTTGTCCTTTAACCTTTTGTTTATTTTGTTGTCTACCGACTGTAGAAGCAAACATGCTAGAATGGATAAGACATATGGCTTGCATTTTTAAGATTTTTTAAATTGAGAAATAGTTCACATACCATAGAAGTCATCCTTTTAAAGGTTGTGAGTCAGTAGCTTTTAGTATATTCAGAGATGTGCAGCCATAACCATTATCTAATCCCAGAACATTTTCGTCACTCCCAAAGAAATCTCATACTTGTTAACAGTCACTCTCCATTCTACCCTTCACCATCCTCTGGCCCCCATGAATCTACTTCTGGCAGTGGATTTGGAGATTTCATATAAATGAATTATACAATGTATGGCCTTTTGTTTCTGGCTTATTTCAGTCAACACAGTGTTTTCAAGTTCTGTCTATGTTGTAGCCTGTATCAGTGCTTCATTCCTTTTTATGGCTGAATAATATTCCGTTATATGGATATGCCACATTTATCCAGTCATCATTCGGATGTTTGGATTGTTTCTACTTTTTGGCTAGTATGAATAATGCTGCTGTGAACATTCTTACACAAGTTTGTTTGTGGACATATGTTTTCATTTCTCTCAGGTATGTACCTAGCAATGGAATTTCTGTGTCATATGGTTATTCTCTTTAACTTTCTGAGGAACTGTCAAATTGTTTTCTTCAGCCACCACACCATTTTACATCCCACCAGCAATGTGTGATGGTTCTAAATTCTCCAGTCCTCCCCAACTCTTTTTGTTGTCCATCTTTTTCGTTATACCTATCCCAGTGGGTGTGAAGTAGTTTCTCATTGTAGTTTTGATTTGCATTTCTCTTTGGACTAATGATGTTGAACATCTTTTCCTGTGTTTATTGGTTATTTGTCTTATCCTCTTTGGGGAAAAAAAAAACGTCTATTCAAATTCTTTGTCCATTTTTATTGTTTAAGATATTTATTTATTTATTTATTTGAGTGAGAGAGCGAGCAAGCAGGGGGAAGAGCAGAGGGAGAGGGACAAGCAGACTTCCACGCTGAGCGCAGAGTCCAGCATGGGGCTTAATCCCAGGACCCTGAGATCATGACCTGAGCTGAAATCAGATCAAGAGTCAGACACTTAACCTACTGAGCCACCCAGGTGCCCCTGCCCGTTTTTATTTATTTATTTATTTTTATTTATTTTTTTTTTTAAAGATTTTATCTATTTATTCGACAGAGACAGAGACAGCCAGCGAGAGAGGGAACCCAGGCAGGGGAGTGGGAGAGGAAGAAGCAGGCCCACAGCAGAGGAGCCCGACGTGGGGCTCGATCCTGCAACGCCGGGATCACGCCCTGAGCCGAAGGCAGACGCCCAACCGCTGTGCCACCCAGGCGCCCCCCCTGCCTGTTTTTAAATGGGGTTGTCTTGTTGGATTGTAACAGGCCTTTGTACATTCTGGATACTAGACCCTTATTTGACATATGGGTTTTAAATATTTTCTATCATTCTTTGGATTGTCTTTTCACTTTATTGGTAGTATTTGAAGCACGAGTTTTTAGTTTTGATAAAGTCCAATTGAATGAATAAATGGGGTTATTTATCTCTCTATCTACCTGTTTATTTATTTATTTTTGCTACTTGTGCTTTTGGTATCATACCTAAGAAACCATTGTCCAATACAAGTCAAGAATATACCCATGTTCTAAGAATTTGATAGTTTTGGCTCTTAAATTTAGGTGTTCATTCCATTTTGAGTTAATTTTTGTATATGGTATGATTCTTTTGCATGTGGATATCTGCTTATTCCAGCACTGTTTGTTGAATATGGCATTCTTTTAACTGTTCTTTCCTTGCTTTATATACCATCAATCCAAATACTTATATTATAGTGCATGAAACTGTGCAAGGCATGTGGTAAGACTGAAATATGTAGTTTACAATAAGAACCTGTCTTCCCTTCAGGACTTACATATATCTAGTTGAGATTGATGATGGAATTATACACGAAATTGTTGAGTGGGATACAATTCAGCGCTAGAGGAATGGTGGAAAGAACAGAATTCGTTAGGAATTGAGAAGACTAAGTAAATCTATGAGCAGAGAGGTTCATAGAGGAGATGAAGATACTGAGGTTAGGTAAGGTTTAGATACAGAAATGGCCAGAGTAGAACTACCTGAAGCAGTTAGATTCATTTGGCTCAAGGTATGTGTGGAATACCTTTTGACAGATTTTGAAATTTTCCTGAATTACCAAGTCTTCTCTTAGCCTAAATTATGTTATTAGGAATTGGAAGCACCTGATACTTACTTTGTGCAATTGTATCTAGAGAAGAGGGCAGTTTTTATTTTGGTTACGTCATATTGGATTGAGTATCTTATGCGTACTATCTTCTGTTTGCTTATCTTTTTACTTCTCTCAGTGGTTGTCACTGAACTAGACTTATATTCCCTCTTCACAGTCCCTATAACCTCCTAGTTTCTTTTCTTGAAACTTTAGAGAAACTATTTTGTCATGGTCACTGATAATTTCCACATTGTAAATCCAAGGGTCAGTTCTCAGTCTGTGTCGTACTTGACGTAGCAGAGCATTTAACGCAGTTGTTTACTTCTTCCTCTTTGGCACATTTCTTTACTTGGCTTCCCCAGCACCATTCTTGATTTTCCTCCTGCATCACAGTGTTTTCAGTAGTCTGTTAGTCTCCTTTTCCAGTTTCACTTCATCTTGGTCTTATAAACTTGGAGTTTCTAGGACTTCATCTTTTATCACTTCTTTTTGTCTGTACTGACTCTTTTGATGATTTCATTTAGCCTCGTGGCTTTATTATTTTCTTTAAAGATTTATTTATTTTAGAGAGTGTAAGAGAATGCAGGGAGGGGGCAAAGGGAGAGGGAAAGAGATTTTCAAGCAGACTCACCACTGAGCACAGAGCCTGACACGAGGCTTGCTCCCAGGACCCAGAAGATCATGACCTGAGTTGAAACCAAGAGTTGGATGCTCAACTGACTGAGCCACCCAGGCGCCTCTAGCCTCATGGCATTAGGTATCATCCACATGCCAGTGACTCACAAATTTGTATATCCAGTCCTGTGTTTGTTCTTGAACTCCAGGTTTATAAATCTAACTCACTCCACATGTGCGCTGGGGTGACTACTCACATATCAAATTTAACAAGCCCAAAATTGAGCTCTTTATCTCTTCCTTCCTTTCATAGCTGCTCAGCTTTTAATCTTTATCCTTCTAATTGAAGACAGTTCCATCTTTCTAGTTGACTTAAGCTAAAAAGTTTAGAGTCATCTGTGAGTCCTTTTTTCCCCTCATACTCAGTCAGGAAATCCTGTTGGCTTTACCCTCAGAATATATTGCAAAATCCAGCCACTTCTCACCACCTCCACATCTAACACCCTGGGCTGAGCCATTGCCCTCTTATCTGGATTGCTGCCACAGCCTCCTAACTTGTCTTCCTGTTTCTGTTCTTATACTCCTGTCTTGAGCCAGAATGACCATACTAAAATTTGTCAGTTTATGTACCTGCTCTGCTCAAAGCTTTGCAGTGGATACCCTTTCACACAAAATAAAAGCTAAAGTCTACAATGCCAGAAAGGCCTTGAAAGATCTGGACTCCCATTATCTCTTAAACTTTTTCTCCTCCTGTTTTTCTTTGCCGGACATCTGCTTTAGCCACCCTGGCTTTTTGGCTATTCCTTAAATAATCGTGGTGTATTTCTGTAAGGGCTTTTGTCTCCTCAGCTTGGAATGCTTTCCCCTGAAGGGGAGGAGAAATAATTTTTCCTTTAACCTTGTGAGTTCTTGGCTGAGACCCTGTAATAAAGGGCAGACTAACAAGAGAAAAACAGTTTATTAACATATATACCTTATGTATACATGGGAGGGTCTCAGAGAAAAATGAGTAACTCAAAGAGGTGGTCTAGAGTTCAGGCTTAAGTACCATCTTCAGCTAAAGATGAAAAGAAAGGGGAGGCCAGTTTACACAGTAAGCAAAAGCACAGTAAACAAAAGTAAGGTTTATTATGCAGATATATGTCTGAACCTTCTTCATTGATACGTTTCTTATGATTTAGAGCTTCTCTTCTTGATGTAGAGAGGGAGACAGTCTTACTAATTGAGATTTCCCTCATAAATGTAAATTTCCCTTACAAAAGGGTGACTTCTACTCTGTTTTTAGAACTTTTCCTGTATGTGCTGTTTCTCACAATAATATGCTCAAAATAATCCTTATGCCAAAGAAGCATATTTTGGGGTGGCAAATTCTGCTACCCTTTATCCCCACAGTAGCCCCATGGCTGGTTCTCTCATTTCTTTCAAGTCTTTGCTCCAATATCACTTTCTCAGTGAGGCCTATCATGTCCACTCTGTTTAAAGATTGTTCAGCTCACATACACTCCCCATCTCTTTTACTCTGCTTTTTCTCTCCAGTAGATTATATTCTCTTTTGTCATACTGTATACTATAATTGACTTATTTTATGTTGTTTATATTGCTCACCAGAAGGTATCTTGCTCAGTAAATATTTGTTGAATGAATGAACATCGTAGGGCTGCTGTACTTTTGGGGTTGTTCAGGTTCTTGAGCCCCATCCCAGACCTCTTAAGTTAGATACAGGGGATAGAGGTCCAACTCCTTTGTTTTAACTAAACCTTCAGGTGATTCAGATGTAAATTCAAGTTTAAGAACCACTGTTATATCATAGTGAGTAGTTCAGAAGCCAGGCCTCTTTCTCACACGTGGGGATATGTAGATGTATGAAGTAATTGACAAATGTTTGCTCTTCCTCCCATCTTCTCCTCCTCCCTTTTTCCTGAGGAGGTACCACTGGGAAAGATGATATAAACTGTAGTAACTTTTAGTTGATTTATCGTGTGTATCAAGGTCCCCAAGACCACTTTTAGGTTCCAGTGATCATTAGGAGAACACATAGGAATTCGCATGTAGTCACACTCATGGTTAAGATTTATTACAGCAAAAAGGACACAAAGCAAAATTAGCCAAGGGAAAAGGCTTATGGGGCAAAGTCCACAGGAAACCAGGAGAAAATTTCCAAGGGTCCTCTCTCAGTGGGGTGTCACACAAGCAGGACACATTTAATTCCCCCAGCATCAAATTGTAGCAAGTGTGAAGTGTTGTCTACCAAGGAAACTCACTAGAGACATAGTGCTCAGGGTGTTCACTGGGGACCGGTCATTATAGGCACCCTCTGCGTAGCACATACCAAAATTCCAGATTCTCATAAGGAAAGCAGGAGTTCAGCATAAACCTCATTGTACAGTTTAGGCATAGTGAGCCACTCTTAACAGTTAGGGTGGTGGGAACCCTGATAAGAATGGCTCACTGTGCCTTATAGATGGGGATATGTTAACTCTTTTTCTGCTGTGTTCACTCTTTTCAACATGGTATCCAAAGAAATTTGTTGGGTTTTCTATTTCTTTATATAGAATATAAAGCATTTAGACTAAATCTCTCTTTTAGGAACTTGAGTAACAATGAAAATGTTTTGAGAATAATTTGAACAATTTACTTTAAGTGGATTGAATAACTGAGTTTATTCAGTTAGACATATTTTCTGAAAAATGCCTTGGCAGTATCATTCACAGTCTGTGCTATTTTAGTAATTACAAAAGTGGCTTATTTCATAGTAAAGTTTTCTTATTTATTCCAAAAAATAAATTAAGATAACTTTCTTAACATTCACTTGAAAAATGTTATCTATGAATGTGACCATCTGCTTCAAAGCAGATATTTGTTTTTCTTCACTTTTCTTCCAACTTTCATGTTCTAAAGGGCCTATTTGAAATTTGCCATCTTTGGGTTTGCTTTCCTGAGTAACCAATCTTTCTTTCTTTCTTTTTTTATAGGCCAAGATGCTGAATTATCAGGGACACTTTCACTTGTTTTGACACAGTGCTGTAAGAGAATAAAGGACACTGTTCAGAAATTGGCCTCAGACCACAAAGACATCCACAGCAGTGTTTCTCGGGTTGGAAAAGCCATTGATAAGGTATGGTGTTGAGGGACGTGTCTGGGATTTTTAAACATCATCCTTCATCTCCTATCATTGCTCTGATAACATTTGCTTTCTTCAATTTTTTTATGCTATTCCTTTCACCCTGGCTTTTATTAGCTTTTTCAGAGTTGGTTTTACTGTGTTATTCTTAAAAATTTTCTGTTGCTATTTAAAAAAACAAAAATAAAAACATTTGTTTATATGACTACAGTTCCTGGTATCATGATGACTAAATTTCCAAAGAAATTTTAACTCCTATGAGGGAGTATGTTTACAGAAGTAACTTCCTACTTCCTGAGTAGTTCCCTGGCAGTGACTCTTTCTCTCTTATGGAGTGATTAGGATAACATCCTTGCATCCATCTCCCCTGCATCATCCTAACTATTGTCTTCCTTTGTTCATGCTAGTCACTTTTCTCCAGTATTGCTTTCTGTGTGAGTGAGTGGGTCGGTTGCTAGCCAGCAAGGCCAGTCCACTTCTGTTGGACGATCATTCCAGTGACATCTCTTGAATCTTTGACTTAGTGATTTACTTATAAGCGGTTATTTTGAGCACTGGGGCAGTTTTGCCCTTGGAGTTCATAGTGGGGCCTAAGAGACAGGGCCTAAGGTTACTGTGTGATACCTCTGACTACATCAGCAATTGGGGAATTTATAACTACTGTTTATGGATTTTTTTTGACACATTGTAAACTTGTGGTAAGGTAGGAAGAACTTTTGGGAGAGCTCTTTGTAGCAAAACCTAGTCCTATGAGTTGCTGCTTAGTCTGAATGTAGGAGAGCTAGTGGCTATGATGTAGATAGAAACTCATGGAATCCAGAGGGTGACTTTGTCTAACTCATGGGTAAGCCTACTTGTTAGAAATTATCCTGTAGAGCAGTAGTATTGAAGGGTTAGACTCGAGGCAGTCTAAGGCAGAACTGTTTGCGTCTAAGGAGATATTGTTAACTGGTAGGTACAGTGTGACTGGACTGTGTGTGGCAGGAGCTCTAAGGATTGTTTGGTTAGCTGTGGTTTACAGAAGTGTTAGTGGCCTTTCAGAGAGCTTTCACCATTGCCGTAGTGCTGAGGGTTTCAACTTGGCAAAAGAGGCCTGAGAAGTAGTCTTGGCAGCGGCAACACCATGTTTGGATTAGTGATGGCCATTTGCTAGCAAAGGCTGGGAAGGCAGTGAGTATTCTCTGAAATAACTTTTAGGTTGTGATGCCTGTTTGGTGTGAGAGTGCACACAGCTTTGGAAGTGACTTTGGCATCAAATTTTTGGGGGGCTATGGCATTGGAAATCTTCAGTTGGTATGTACTATCTTAAGGGCTTACTGAAATGGTGGCGGGGCACTTTAGAGAGGGTCTTAAGTCACTGTGGGTGAGGGACCTTCGGGTTCTCTAGGTGGTGTTTAGGAAGCTTCAAGTTTGGTGGCTGACAGTGACCAAGGCAATTTAGTGATTCTGATGGTTCAAACCCTTGGAGGTAACAGGAGGCATCTGCTTGACCACCAGGCTGCTTGTAGTTTTGACAGAGGGTGGGGACAGCAAGACCAGAAGATGTCATGGTAGTGGGAAGAGCTGAAGTTTTCATAGCAGCCAATCAGAGAAAGTATCTGAGAAGAGATCCCAGATTTGAGATAGGTGAGGATGGCCTTAGCAGCCATATCTCAAGTGTGTAGACTGCTGGCCACTGGGATCTAGAGCATTTGGGCCAGTAATTCACCAGCTTTGTATTCTACCACTCATAGGGTGATTGTGTGTCCCCATTTCCTAGATTGTGCCTGTTGTCCTGTCATATTATTAGAACCTTCTTTTTACTCTTGTCCCCCTAGCTAATGGTGACATGCAGAGCATGTCTTCCTTAGCTAGCAAGTCTTTACAAATATTCATAATTATTGTCAGATGTTTTGGCTAATCTTTGAGACAAAACATTTAAGTGTATTTGGTCTTAGAAACAAAAGAATCCCTTTGAGAGTGGATACCAAGGAAATGCATAGTGAGTAATCTACATCCTGGCTTTTTTGGTGGGGATGTGTTTGAGGTGAATGTTCCTAATTATATATTTTAATTTATTCATTTCTCTTTTGAGGACATTTTTGTCATGCACATGGAGGTTATAAGGGCTTTTTCAGGTAAAAAAAATATTTTTGTGTGGATTTATGTTGCTGTGAAAGTAGTTTAGGTTCTAGGTGACCTTGATTCCAGATTCTTCTGATCCATCCTATGAAACTACATTGTTAAGTTGGTACTGTTAAGCGTTTGTTGAATTATGGTCCTGAGGCACAGAAGAAAGCCTGGATCTTTTAACCCAGTTCTCTACTATCTTTCAGTGCATTTTCTCCCTCTCTCCCTCTTTTTTGGGGTGGGAGCATCTGTTTGGCCTGAGCTGTAACTAGAAGGTGTTACCCGACTAGAACTACCTAGACACTGTGCTTCTCACATACTTGAGGAATTCTGTGTAAGCTGTTGTCGTATAAGATTCCACTGACTTGTAGTTTGGACCTGGTAAATTTGTACAAGCTTCCAGGGCCTCCCATTGTAACAAGGCTGGGTGGACTCCTATGGGCTGGTGGTGAGCAAACAGGATGAAGCTGAAGCCATTATGGCGCAGGCCTTCAAGTACCACAAACAGACTTGAGCAATAAACCGGAATGCTGTCCAGCAGCCTGTGAGTGTACCCTGTTATGGACACATGTTCCCACCCTGCCAAGAGGAGGACAGAGAAGCTGGTGACTCCTTTATGAGCAGGCTGGTTTTGAGTGAGGAACATTAGTAAATTTTTGACGTGGTTAATGATTTTTCTCCCTTTAATGTTTTAATGCTTGTTTTAAAGTTCTTTAGTCATTGCTTAATATAAGCAGAAAAGAAGTTTGTGGTGTTAGCCAAGGCACTTTCTGGCTTTTAATTATTGTGAACATAAAAAATTATTGAAGATTTCTGCCTTAATGTGTTGACTGTATTTTCAGGTGCCCATAGTATGATCACTATTTAAAATAAATAATATCAGCTGTTGGGTTCTGTGGCAAATTATTTTTAGTAAAAACAATGTGTTGACCTATTTTTAATTTCCTCTCCCGTTTTAAGAACATTGAGAATTCTCTCCTGCTTAGGGCTTTTACTTCAGTGTTTTAAGTCTTTTGACTTTTTTTTTTGAGTTTACTTCCTAAGTAAGAAAAGTCAATAAAACCATTACTGCTTTAGCTATGTGTATATATTAAAATAAATAGTGCTAAGATTTTAAATTATCTAAATTTAGACATTGTTGTGGGAGAGTTGAAAGCAAAATACATAGTCTATGTTCTTTAGAAGATTATGGTCTAGTTTGGTCATGTAAGAGTGTTCCTTGTCCACATGAAAGAGCTGGCAAAATTCTGAGGCACCGTAAGATAAATTTGCATGGGACACACTCTGTTTACTGTAAAGTAAAGGGAAGATCATTGTGCTCTTATTGAATCTAAGTTTTGTGGAGTTGGTATCTTAAGTTTGACTTGGGGAACGCCTGGGTGGCTCAGTTGGTTAAGTGTCCGACTCTTGCTTTTGGCTCAGGTTGTGATCCTCGGAGTTGTGGGATTGAGCCCCCATATCAGGCTCCGTGCTCATTGTGGAATCTGCTTCTCTCTCCATCTCTCTCCCCCTCTGCCCCTCCCCCTGCTCGCATGCATGCTCTCTCTAAATAAATAAGTAAATGAATAAATAAATAAATAAAATCTTCTTAAAAATTTGACTTGGAAGAACAGGTAAGATTTCAAACAGCAGAGTGAGGTGTGTAGGGCTGAGAAAGCGGCTAAATAACTGAGAAATGCTGGACTCCTGTGAAAGACTCTCAGGGACTGACTCTATTGGAATGGCTACCTTATCCGGAACAGGGTTGATGGAATGCCTAAGGGTTTGATTCAAGGAGATAGGGAAAAAGGGAGCGAATGATATAAGCAGTTGAGGATTTGCTTACCCTCATTAAATAGGATGAAATTAGACTAAGGAGAAGTCAGGAGTAGGAAGATAATCGCTATCACTTATTGAGTGTTGACCGTGTTCCAGCTATTGAGCTGGGTGCTGTACATATATGTATATCCCATGATATGGGTACATTATTCCCATTTTAAGACTCAGATATTAAGTAACATACCCCAGGTGTACAGCTTGGAAGTGGCGAATCAGGGTTTGGAAGAAGATTTCACTCACTAGTGCTATGCTAGGAAATCAGGCCATTGCAGGGCTGGTAGTGTTTTAAGGGGGGAAATAAGGGTTAAAAATAGTTTTTAAAAAGCATCAGCCTAAGCTGATCTTCTGCCAGTAGATGGAGCATCTACATGGGTGAGGCAAAATGCTGAGTGTTAAGAAATGGAGTAATGCCATAAAAAGCAAAATACAGAATATTTAAGATAGTTCTGGGTGAGCCATCTGGGACTGCCTTTTATGTAGGTATGACTGGGGTGTGAGAGGAGAAAAAGATACCAATGGGAGAAAGGGTGTTGGATTTGGCCTTAAATAGTAGCTGAGATAAAGAGTGGGTGAGATCAGGTATGTACTAGCTCTAAAGTTCTGTTATTATGTAATGGACAAATCTTTATATAGTAGAGAGATGTTACTGTTAATGAAGGAAAAAGGAAATTAAAATGACTAGAAATAGAAAAATACACTCTGATTAAGAAAAAGAGCTAAGTTGAGCTCTGAAATACAGACAATTTGATAATATATTTTGAGTATTGAATTTTTAGAATTACTGAAAAGAAATGGTTAACAAAGTTATAAAAAGACAGCAATGATAAAAAGTCAGGAACATATTCCCTAAAAATAAAATAAAACATGTCAAACTAACTCTTCTTCCTGAACTACTAGTGAGTAATTCAAGAAAATGCAGTAGACTATGTGTCTAAATTTTTGCAAGGCATTTAATAAAAATCTCATGTCTTTGTGGTCAAGGTGTTTCTTTTTAAATTATGTGATTTGGACTAAGAGCAGCTACATTCTGATATCTTGTTGGGTTTTGCCACAGTTACATGGTCTGAGGATAGATCTGACCTACCCAGGCTTGGCCACAGTTTTTTGCTCCAGGGTGGGTACCTCAAAGTCCTCTCCTAGGATCTTTCTCATTAGAGCTCTTACAGAAAGAAGGGCTGGTAATATGTGCACCTAGAAGTGATTAGTAGCCCCTGAAAGAATCCGGTCTGTTGTGGGAAACAAAATTCTTCTTCAGAGAGAAATAGAGGCATGAGGTGGGGAGGGAACATCTTTTGAGGTTCAGCTACCCTCTGACCTACCTCTGGTTACCTGAGCCTTTCTTCAAATCCGGCTTGTTTGAGCAAAGGAGATTTCTGTTTGTAGGAACCAAGAGTCCTGACTCATACAAGCAGCTAGATGCTCTCTGGGTCTCTTCACTTATATTGGACTGCATTTTCTGTGAAACAGTATTGGTTTTGTCTTTTTCAGTCTGAAGATCATTCTCAAAAGAGAAGATGAGTTAAGTTCTCTTTTCTTTGCCATCTGTTATACAACATCATTAGATCTAAGCTCTGGGCCTATCTTGTTCTTACTCTGCTCTGAGCAGAATGAAACTACATTCTTTAGTTGATAATGATAATTGCTTGCATTATAGTCCAGTCCACAGAAGAAAGCCTAGACCTTTGCAATCAGGTCTCATATTAGGATGCAGGATCAGAGAATCCCACTGGGCTTGGATATATGGACCCACTTTTGCCCGAGGCTAGAAGATGAAATAGCTTATTTGGTCTAGCATCCAGGTCAGTTTGGGTTGAGAGGGAAAAGGGACCTTACACCCATGAAGTTGTGCCACCTAATGCAGCGTGTAATTGTTTTCAAGTGATTTTTAAATTAATGGATTTGCTATTAATGCCTCTGTTAATGTGTTTTTTGTTTTTATTTGTGTTTTCTAAAATGAAGACTCTTTTCAATGTAGAATCAGAAGATTTTGTGGCGGGGTGCCTGGGCGGCACAGTGGTTAAGCGTCTACCTTCGGCTCAGGGCGTGATCCCGGCGTTATGGGATCGAGCCCCACATCAGGCTTCTCCGCGATGAGCCTGCTTCTTGCTCTCCCACTCCCCCTGCTTGTGTTCCCTCTCTCGCTGGCTGTCTCTCTGTCAAATAAATAAATAAAATCTTAAAAAAAAAAAGTTATTTACTCCTCCTCTGTCTCAGCTCCCAGATTTGACTTATGTAATTGTTTATTTATATATATATTTTAAAAGGTTTTATTTATTTGTTTGAGAAAGAGAGAGAGAGCAGGTGCGTGGGCACGGGAGATGGGAGAGGCGGAGAATCTCACATAGACTCCACATGGAGCACAGACGGATGCGGGGCTTGATCTTATGACTCTGAGATCACGACTTGAGCCGAAACCAAGAGTCAGACACTTAACCAGCTGAGCCACCCAGGCACCCCTCAGCTTCCAGATTTTCAAACTTAAAATCATCAAAAATGTGAATGGCACTGAAAATACATACATGAGATAGTATATGAATTAACGTATCCTTGAATTTCTTTCTAAGCCATAACATCCTTGCCAGGCAGACACACCCTTGAATGTATGTTTTGGTTTGGATTCTTGTTTGAATCCTGCTTTCACATTTAAGAACATCTTTTTGAGTTTTTTCTTTAAAAATGTAAAAGGAAGAAGTATAGTATAACAGAAGTACTAATAATAGATATTTCTTTTTATTAGCCACTGCTTGGCTTGTTTGCAATGCTACTGATTTCCTGCAGCCATGCAAACGAGTTCGGTCACCTAGCAACAGAAGCTGGAACTGATTCTAGCACTGATGCAACAGTAAGAACATACAGTTATAACAAAAGGAGTTCTAACACTATGCTACATTTCCTCAACCTCTTTATACAATTTTAACTTTAATTTTTTTTTTAAGATTTTATTTATTTATTTGACAGAGATAGAGACAGCCAGCGAGTGAGGGAACACAAGCAGGGGGAGTGGGAGAGGAAGAGGCAGGCTCATAGCGGAGGAGCCTGATGTGGGGCTCGATCCCAGAACGCCGGGATCACGCCCTGAGCCGAAGGCAGACGCTTAACTGCTGTGCCACCCAGGCGCCCCTAACTTTAATTTTTAATACATGTGAGCAGAAAATAAGCTGTGAAAGTAAGTTTATTTTTCTACCTTGATAGTTTAAACTGGAAAGTCAGAAGGGTATAAGGGAGCTCAGAAAATTTCATCTAATGCATTGCTTATTCATGTTTAGTTATATTTTCCAAGACTATCGAATAAGTTATAGAATTTGAATGTAGTAAAGATATCCTGAGTGTAAGGGTGTTTGATTTTTTTTCTTACCCATATAGCTGTGACCAGGGTATACCTTACGGAAATAAAGATACGTGAGGAGCATAGTAAAATCGCTTAAATTTGTTGAAATATTAAAATCTTACATGGTCAGCATTAACTTTTTTTATGTCTATTAAGGGAAATTTGAAGGAATTCTTTTCTTGAGCAGTTATTAGCTGATGGTAGCTATTAAAATTTGGGCTTAATCTATACTGCCAAATAAAATAGTCTCTTTTAACATGGTCTGTCCTTTGAGGTGACCGTTGTGTCTTCCAAAGTTGTTTCATTTATTTCCTGCAGAACAGACACCTTATAAATTTGTTGGGGGTTATGGGATTGGAGAATAATTATTAAATGAATAAATAGAAATCTGAAGGCTATGTTTGGATTGAATGAGGTTGCTAGATCAGTGAAGAATCTTTCTTACGTAGTCTCGATGATTCTTGCTTATAGGGTACACGTAGACATTTAGAGAAGGACAGACAGATTCTGGAGTTTGTTATAAATTGTGTCATCTTCAGATATCCATTCCTTTATTCATTTGAATGGCTATTTGGGGCAGAAAATATGGGACAGTATCTATGACATCAGTCACCCTTATGGCCTCTGCTCTAGTCTGGAAGAGAAGAAGAGTAGCACGATCTCCACTTCAGCGCTCTAGTGGTCATAGATGGTGTAAAGATATAATAATCTACTCAAAAGCATTGGTGAACTGTTACAAAGTCATCTCTTAACAGGCAGAATCTGATAAACTGATTTGAAATTAGCCTTATTGCAAGCAGTTGTAGCTTTTTCTTCAGTGCTAGGGACAGCCTTAGTATGTGTGTGGAAGCTATTGCTTTAGCATTTAGGTACTTTGTATTATTAATGTTCCTTAGGTTAAGTACTAGACCAAGAAAGAGGTCTATAAAAAGCAGGTAAATAAAAATTAAGACTCTGACCGTAATTTTGCTTGTTCATTTTTGGTTTTTGAGTAATTCCGAGTCTTAATATATGTTTTTTGTCTTAGGCTACTGAATGGGCATCCAGAAATAGGGTAGATAGCTCTTTAAAGAAAAATATGCTCAGTTTTGGAGAGGAGAACTCTCCTGCATTGTGGTAATTGTAAATGGTGGGTGCTTCGCAGTTTCTGACTGTTATTGTATGTGCTATAAAGTACTCCTATGTTTCTTGGTCTGAGTTAAGCGGTGATTGCCTAGGATTTTAATTTCAGTTAAATCTGAATGATCTTGTCTAAGTAAATTTATGTGCTTAAAAAAATGCAAGAGGTTTATTAGGGGGTAATGCCTATGAAAGATTTAGGGAGTGAAAGTAAAATTGGTTAGGGAAAGCTTTTATTTTATTTTATTTTTTATTTTATTTAAATTTTATTAGTTAACATATAGTGTGCATTATTGATTTCTGGAGTAGAGTTCAGTGATTCATCACTTACATACAACACGCAGTGCTCATCACAAGTGCCCTTGTTAATACCCATCACCTATCCAGCCCATCCCCCACCCACCTCCATCAACTGTCACTGTGTTCTCTGTCATTAAGAGTCACTTATGACTTGTCTCCCTCTCTCCTTTTTTTCTTTTCCCCCTTCCCGTATGTTCATCTGTTTTCTTTCTTAAAGTCCACATATGAGTGAGATCATATGGTATTTGTCTTTTTCTGACTGACATATTTCACTAGGCATAATACAGTCTAGCTCCATCCATGTTGTTGCAAATGGCAAGATTTCATTCTTTTTGGTGGCTGAGGAATATTCCATTGTGTATATATACCACATCTTTATCCATTCATCAGTTATGGACACTTGGGCTCTCTCCATAGTTCGGCTGTTGTTGATAATGCTGCTATAAACATCAGGGTGCATGTATCCCTTCGAATCTGTATTTTTGTATCCTTAGGGTAAATACCTAGTAGTACAATTGCTGGATTGTAGGGTAGTTCTGTTTTTAACTTTTTTTGAGAAACCTCCAAACTCTTCTCCAGAGTGGCTGCACCAGTTTGCATTCCCACCAGCATTGTAAGAGGGTTCCCGTTTCTCCAGGTCCTTGCCAACACCTTTTGTTTCCTGTGTCAATTTTAGCCATTCTGACAAGTGTGAGGTGGTATCTAGTTAGGGAAAGCTTTTAGACCACAAGGAAGACTTGTTCTTTCTTCACTCTTGATGTTCAGCTTTTACTTCTGATATCATTTCCTTTCTATCTGAAGAATTTACTACAACAGTTCATTTAGAGCAGGTCTTCTGGCAACATATTCAGCTTTCCTTCATTTGAGAATGTTTTTATTTCATCTTCATTTGCACAGGATATTTTTACTTGACATAAAATTCTGGGATGACCATTCTTTTCTTTTAGTACTTGAAAAATGTTGAGTCACTTCTTTTTAGTCTCCATGGTTTCCTTGGAGAATTCTGTAAGCAATGCATCACTTTTCTCTAGCCACTTTCAAGATTTTTTTTCTTTGTCTTTAGATTTCAGCAGTTTGATTGTGAGGTGTCTGGGTGTGGATTTCTTTGAGTTTATTCTTTTATGACTTTGCTGAGCTTCTTGAATCTGTAGGCTTATGTCTTTTGCTAAGTTTGGGAAATATTCTTTAAATATTTTTTTCTACATTACTCTCTCTTCTCCCGGTCCTCGGATGATGTGCATGTTAGATGTCTTGTTGTCCCACAGGTCTCTGAGGCTCTGTTCATTTTTACCAGTCTTTTTTATTGTTGTTGAGATTAGATAATTGCTGTTGATCTTCACTGACTTTTTGTGTTGTCACCTCCATTCTGATACTGAGTTCATTCAATGAGTTTTTTATTTTGATTACTGTGTCTTCTGTTTCTTTGCTAAGACTTTGTCTTTTATTTGAAAGTGTTTGCTCTTCCTTTATAAAGCAGTTTTATAAATTTATATCGAAAGTCTGATTATTTCAGTATCTTTGTCATCTTGGCATTGATGTCTGTTGAACCATTTATTCCCATGTGAGTTTAGATTTTCTTGGTTCTTTGTATGCCAGATGATTTTGAATTGTATCCTGGACATTTTTAATACACTTGACCCTGGAACAACACCCTGCACAGTTGAAAATCTGCATATAACTTTTGACTCGCCCAAAACTTAACTACTTACTGTTGGGTGGAAGCCCTACTGATAACGTAAACAGTTGATAAACACATATTTTGTATATATTCTATATATATTCTTAAAGTAAGCTAGAGAAAAGAAAATGTTATTAAGAAATCATACAGAAAAGAAAATACATATACAGTACTGTAGTGTATTTATTAGAAAAAAAATTCACGTATAAGTGGATCTGTGTCGTTCAAACCCATGTTGTTCAATGGTCAACTCGATTATGTTACAAGACTGTGGGTCTTGTTTAAATTGTATGGAGAATGTTGATGTTTCCGTTTTAGCAGACAACCAACCTGGTTGAGTTCAGGCTGCAGGTTGTTCAGTCTTCTCTGAGTTGTGGTTTCAGTGTCAGAGCTATTCAGATAGGTCTTATTTGTGTGCCAACCAGTGGCCATTCTGGGACCTGGAATCTAGTTCTGTCCCTAGTTCAGTTTTTAAAGTCTGGTATGTTGCTTAGGGTCAGCCTATGTATGTGCAACTGGAGAGTGAGCCCAGGAGTTCATAAACAACTTTAACTTTAAGGGGTCAGTTTTCTGAATTCTTCCCTCTCTGTGATCTCACTGGGAGTTTATGGTTCTCGGGGGCCACCTTTTGGTCATTTGGCCAGAAAGCTGGGGCTTTGTTTACGCTACTCTTCTGTACATTTACTATGACTATGCCTGTATCTGGGGCTAGGTGGTGGAAGGACAGAAAGCAAAGATGTAGTAGAAGTTTTCACTCCTTCTTGGGACCACAGCTCCTCTGATGGAAGAGAAAGGACCCCCTCTGCCAGAGTTTTGGGTTGCCTGCTGTAGTGGGCAGAATTCTAAAGATATCCTCCCAAGATTCTTGATCCCTGGTAATTCAAACATTTATCTAGGCACTGCTGTGAAAGGACTTTGTAGGTATAATTAAGGTTACTAAGCAGTTGACCTTAAAATAGGGAGATTATCTAGGTGAGCCAGGTATAATTTACAAGAGCCCTTAAAAGCAGGAGAGGTTGGTAGAAAGAGAAAAAGCAGATTCAGAGTGTGAGGGATGTCACCTCTGTTGTTGGCTTTTGAAGATAGAGGGGGCCATGAACTAGGGAATGTGAGTGGCTTCTAGAAGCCGAGAACAACCCCTACAGCCAATTAGGAAACAAGGACCCTGATCTTAAAACTGCATGGAACTGCGTTCTGCAGCAACCTGAACGAGCCTGGAAGCAGATTGATCTTGTATTCTCCAGATGAGAGCCTGGGTCACTGATATCTTGATTTTAACTTTGTGGGACCTGGAGCAGAGAAAATGTGTGAGTCTGTTGGACTTCTGATCTGTCAAGCTGTGAGATAATAAAATTGTGTTGATTTAAGTTGCAATAGAAAACTAATGTACCATCAGACTGCCTTGAGCTAGAGGTGCAAGAAAATGGAGGGGAAAAAACATGTGATTTCCCTTCCTCTCTGGTGATAGGAGAAACCCATTCCTGTTTCTCATGCCAGTACTAGAGGGCTTCTCCTGGAACTCTGTGTCCACATTCTGGGTGCCTAGTTCTGTGTTTTGGCTGTATTGTATCTGGGCTGAGAGGTTTTGGAGGGAGAAAAGTAGTAAACTCACCACTAGTTCTGTGAGCCTCTTCCCAATCCACTTTCTACTATAGATGGTTCCCAACATAGGATGATTCGACTTAAAATTTTTTTACTGTATGATGGTGTGAAAGTGATATGCATTTGGTAGAAACTCTACTTGGAATTTTGAGTTTTGATCTTTTCCAGGGCTGGTAATACTATGCAGTATGTTACTCTTGTGAATGCTGGGCAGTGGCAGTGAGCTGCCGCTCCCGTCAGCCACGCGATCACGAGGGTAAACAACCAATACACTCACAGCCGTTTTATACTCGGATCACCGTTCTGGTTTTCACTTTCATTACAGTATTGAATAAATTTCATGAGATATTCAGTACTTTGTTATAAAATAGGCTTGGTGTTAGGTGATTTTGCCCAACTGTAGGCTAATGTAAGCATTCTGAGCATATTTAAGATAGGCTTGGCTAAGCTATGATGTTTGGTAGATTAGGTATATTAAATGCATTTTCAGTTTACATTGTTTTCAACTTATGATGGGTTTATCAGGATGTAACCCCGTCATCAGTGGAGGAAGATCTAGAATTACCTTTTAGTGTCCTCAAATGGCTGCTGCCTTCATTCTGTCCTGATTTTATATCTGCATTCAGTGGGATAGACAGGGTGGAATGTGCTTACATGATCTTATCCAGAATTGGAACTCTTAACATGTGCTTTAAAGAAATCTTTCTGTTTATTATTTGCTCTTTGTGTGGAGCAAATATTCTTTTATAATAAACTAAAAGTTTTTTTTAAAGTGATAATCTCTGCTAATACTTAATTCTTTTGGATTTTTTCCTAAGCATTTGCAAGTATTCCTTTTTTAAAAAACAAAAATGGGGTCATAATTTTGTAAAACTTGATTTTTTCACTCAAGTGTCATGGCCATTTTTCCATGTTAGCAGATACATAGTAATGAACCTCACTTTTTCATTATGAATAGTAATACTAGAATAGTAGCATCTACCTTTTCATTTAACCAATAAGGGAGTATATGAATTTGCGAGGGCTGCTACGACAAAATGCCACAGACTGGGTGGCTTAAACAGACCTTTATTTTTCCACATTTCTGGAGATGAGAAGTTCAAGATCCTAGTGCTGGCAGGGTTGGTTTCTTCTGAGGCTTGTCTTCTTGGGTGGTAGATAGCCATCTTCTCCTGGTATCTTCACGTGGTGTCTTAGTCTGTTTGAACTGCCAAAACAAAATACCACAGACTAGGTTGTTTAAACAACAGAAGCTTATTTTTCTCACAGTTCTGGAGACTGGGAAGTCCAAGATCAAGGTGCTGGCCAATTCATTTCCTATTGAGGGCAGACAGCCTCCTTCCTGGCTTATAGATGACTGCCTTCTCACTGTGTCCTCACAGGGTGGAGAGGCAGAGAACACTTTGTTTTCCCCTTGTCTTATAAGAGCACCAGCTCTATTGGATTAGGGCCCCACCTTTATGACTTCATTTAACCTTTATCTCCTCCTCACAGACTGTCCCCAAATACAGCCACATTGGTGGTCAGGGCTTCAATGTAGGAATTTGGGAGGGGTGGGGACTGGTTACACACAGACATTCAGTCCATAACACATGGGTCTTTCCTCTCTATTTACCTGTGTCCTAATTTCCTCTTTTTATAAAGATACCAGCCCTGTTGGATTAGGGCCCACCATAATGACATCATCTTAATTTAATGAGGTACTAGGAATTAGGACTTCAATGTGGGAATTGTAAGAAGATGCAGCCCATAATAGAAAGGTACTGTTATTTTCTCCATGTAAGATAAGGACGCTAAGGCTCAAAGACCTTGACTGATTGGGCCAAGATCACACAGCTAGTAAAAGAACCAGGATTCAGACCCAGGTAGATTGGCCTCAGAGCCTGCTCTCTTAATTACCTGGCCATTCTCCCAACCCCTACCTTGGCACAGCAGTTGTTGGGCTCTGCCATGATTAATTCTATGTTGGGCATATGGGTTTTCACTTTTTTCCAATTTAGACAATGCTGCATTGAATATGTTTTTATTGGTAGCACTGTACACCTGAAAATGCTATATTGCGTAGAAATCAGTTTATTCACAGAAATGATTGAATGTATGTATTTTCCCAAAATACCCCCTTGAAAATGTACTCATTTCTCTTCTAGCAGTAATCGGTCAATGAGAGTGACAAGTTTTAGGAAGGAGCAGGAGCAGTGAGAAACGACTTCCTTTCATAGGCTGCAGTTGATTTGAATTGGATCCTCACTATGGATATTTGAATGAAACGAAGGACACTCTTTCTCTTAGGTGGGGTGAAAATCATGTAAAGTGAAAAATCCTAGTCAATTCACGATTCGTTTTTTTTTTTTTTTCCAGAATTTTGATTCTGACATTAGCAGTGTGGGAATAGATGGCTGCTGGCAGGCGGACAGTCAGAGGCTTCTCAATGAGGTGATGGTGGAACACTTCTTCCGACAAGGAATGCTGGATGTAGCTGAAGAGCTCTGCCAGGTAACAGTGTGCCTGCTAACAGTGTGCCAGTGTGTGAGGAGATGAAACGGAAACGAGAGGGCTCCTTGGAGTTTTTGAATCTTCTTCTGGCCGTAGATAGATTTTTAATATTTTTAAAAAAAATTTTTTTATTGTATTATGTTAGTCACCATACAGTACATCCCTGGTTTTTGATGTAAAGTTCGATGATTCATTAGTTGTGTATAACACCCAGTGCACCATGCAATACGTGCCCTCCCTACCACCCATCACCAGCCTAACCCATTCCCCCACACCCCTCCCCTCTGAGGCCTTCAGTTTGTTTCTCAGAGTCCATAGTCTCTCATGCTTCATTCCCCTTCTCTCATGCTTCATCCCCCCCTTTCTTTATCTCTTTCTTCTCCTACCGATCTTCCTAGTTCTTATGTTCCATAGATGAGAGAAACCATATGATAATTGTCTTTCTCTGCTTGACTTATTTCACTTAGCATTATCTCCTCCAGTGCCGTCCATGTTGCAGCAAATGTTGAGAAATCGTTCTTTTTGATGGATTTTTAATACTTTGTCAGGGTTGGCCTCATTTTACTAGGAGGGTTTTTTTTTTTTTTTTTTTTGGTGAAAGCTACAGTCCTAGAACTTCTTATTGAGTTGTTTTTTCCTTATCCCTGCCCCATCACATTGGTCCCAGGTCGTCAACCAAGGGGTCAAAAGTGCTGCTATCTCCATTTCCTCTTTTAATAGGGAAGGTAGGATAGCAGAGAAGAATCCGGCCCAACTTGTAGCGTTTTGTTTATCAAATGAGTTTAAAGCTAAAATTTACTTTTGGTGAGCAGCTTTTGTCTTTTATTGCTAGTAGACATGAGCCTAGGGATCTCAGAATAGTTTACCAGTATCAGTATCACCTAATCGTAATGGTGGCAGCTGCCATGTATTGAGTCCACAAGTCAACCCCCTGCCTTTATTCCTCACCGCAATCCTGTGAGGTAGAAATTGCTTCCATTCTACAGCTAGGAAGCTGAGGTTTGGAGAAGTGGCTTGCCCAAGGCCATACAGGTTCCTTAGTGAAGGAACTAGGATTCAGTCCCAAATTCATGTCTTCAAACTGTTCTAAGCCACCATGTGCTATTGTATTTTCTGTTTAGAAAAATGAAGGACTACAAAGATTAGTCTAAAGCCAGTCTGTAAACCAAATCTCTAATCTAAGCCTTTTCTATTTTATTGTATTTTATTTTTTTTAAAGATTTTATTTTTTGGTAATCTTTACACCCAATATGGGTCTCAAACTCAAAACCCCAAGATCAAGAATTGTGTACTCTACCTACTGAGCCAGCCATTCACCCCTTCTATTTTAAACAATAGAGAAAAATAGTAACTCAGGTTTTTCCCTGTACCTTATGGGAATTTTGTGTGTGTCCATATAAATTTCCTAAAGGGAGTTATGTCATTTAGGATTAAGCTTATTTATAAGTAACATAAGACCCAAAATACCAGTGGCTTAAAAAAAAAAAACAACGAAGTTTATTTCTCTTGCACAGAAATGGGAGTTGGTAAGCCACCCACAGCATATATAGGAGCTGTGCTCCATGAGGGTTTTAGGGACCTAGTCTTTTTGTAGCTCTGCTGTTTCTAAGGTGTCCCTTGTCCTGTGGTCCAGGATAACAGCCAGAACTCTAGCTGCAGCTTTTGGTGTCCCAGCAAAGAGTACATGTTATGTTTCACTGGCCAGAACTTATATCTTACAAAGTCATACCCAGCTTTATGCCATACATAACTGTATGTACTCGGCTCTGTATGAAATACATAGGAATTCTACTACTGTTGGAAAGAATGATAGTAGGGCTCAGTCATCAGTCTGTACCATATAAATACATGTTAAAAAATTATTTTTAATGGCTTGCCCCATATTTTATATTTAGAATATGTTTTTACCATATCTCTTTACCTGATTACTGCTAACAAAAGTTTGTTCTATGTTTTTCAGGAATCTGGTCTTTCTGTAGACCCAAGTCAGAAAGAACCATTTGTGGAGTTAAATAGAATTTTAGAAGCATTAAAAGTCAGAGTTCTGAGACCTGCTCTGGAGTAAGTTTCTGTGTTTGTTTTCTTTTAAATACTAGGGGAGAGCTCTCTATAAGGAAACCTAAGTAGAAAGCACATTTGAGATTTTGATATCTATATATATATATATGCATATATCTATACATCTCACCTGGGATAGACTTCAGAGAAAGCAAGGAAGAATTATTTTCTTTCTTTTAACTAAGTAAGAATGGGGGGTGTACAAATAGGAGAAAATGGTTTGAGCTTTCTTTGCTTATCAATTGATCTGAATTCCCAAGAGGGAAAAAGGATTTCCTATATCCAAGCTATTCCACTACTTTAGACTAGCATTATAACTGAAGTACTATTGTTCGGGTGGTCTGAGTTTGATATTTGAACTTCCATACTGTGTGGGATTCTGTGCTAGCATTCTAAAAAAAACCCAACTTGATTATTGGAACTAAATGGTGTGCATGAAGACTGCAAATATTGTTATGAAGGAGTTCTGTGCTAATTACCACTGTAAAATGTAATGATTCACTGTGAACTTGTCTTTGATACAAATTACCTTGAATTACTGAGTAAGCTGTGATGAATAATACCCTAGAGCGGGATCAGCAAAGTTTTTTATAAAGGGCCAGAGTAAATATTTTAGGTTTTGCAAGCCACAGAAGGTTTCTGTCGCATATTCTTCTTTGATTTATTTTACAACCCTTTAAAAACGTAAAAAACAACCAAGCAAGCAAAAAACCCATCTTGGCCATCTGGTGTACAAAATGGACAGCAAGCCATATTTGGACCTTGGCCATAATTTGCTGACCCCTGTCTGAGAATTTTTTAATGTGAGGATTACCAGGTTTAAAAAAGAAAGAAAAGCCCATAAAATAAAGGGAAGAACCTAGATGATAGAAGCAGTGATATGGGTGTGAGGTTCTAGCCATAGAATTCTGGTATTTTAAAATTGGAAGTATTTGAGATCATTGTTTTCAGAAGAAAAATAGCTGGGAAGATTCTTGTAAAATGCACCAGTTTTTTCTTCCTTTAACCCATTTAATTCTTCATAGTTTTGTTTCTGATCATTTATCAGGTCTTAAAAATTTTTCGGAGTTCTGAAACTAGTTCAGATGAACATGTAGAGATAGATTCCTATGTAAGTTTATAAATGATAAATTCCTGTATAAATTATAATTATGTGGTAGGTAGGTACTGTATCTTTAAAAGACGTCAAATAGTACTATTGTGTATGGTGCACATTACCTTTACAGTTTTAAAAAAATTTTTTTTTTTTAGCAGATGTTAGATTTTTACACACTTGGGAGATTAAATTCTGCCAAGTACCACTGATCGCTCTTAAACAGAATATGGCAACCACTGTTCTGTCTACTTTCGTATTTCACCTGTATGATTAAACATCTATAGAGAAGAATGAGGGGCCTAAACAGAGAAATGAATGGGTTTCCCAGGTGTTTTATAGTGATTTGGAAATAATGTTTGAGCTGTTCAAGGTAATAGTAATCCGTTAATTTCTCAGGCTTCTCATCAAACTTTCATTGAGTGCTTACTGTGTGCCAGAGACTGTGGTGAGCGTTTAAATCCCCTCAGCTCTCAAAGTTCTCAAGGCTTTTTCCTTTAGGAATGAAGAAAATTTATAACACCCTTTTCACTTTGTGCTTTTTCTGTAAGATCTGTTTTTTACTGATGACTATATCATATATATCAATTTTTTCTATAAATGTTTTCCGTTATTTGAAGCCTCAAACAGTGCTTCTCAGGCAAAACAGTGCTTCTGTCCACTTGGTAGTAACAGTGGAAATTACTACACAGTGAAAATTTTTTCAAAACTTCACTCTTCTGGGAATATTGCCATATTAAATAGTATCAGCATAGGGCAATGTAGCGGCAATTATAGTTAACTCTTCTTGAGTGCTTATTATATACCTAGCATTGTTCTTAGTATTTTACATGTATTAACTTATTAAATCCTCATAAATAACCCTATGAAATAAGTACTCATTTTATAGAGGAGGAATCACGTCCTGGAAGTGCTTTGTGGAAGAAAAGGATATTGAGTCAAAAGGTCACATGAGAAACGCTTCACGTGATGTCCCCCGAATACGCTTCTTCAAGAGACTCACTTTAGCACATTCCAGGGGCCATCTGCAATCCTAAAGAAACTCATTTAACTTTGCCAAACTCTTGTTTCCACGTATATTTGATCAAAGAATCCTTGTTCTTTTCCCCATCCCCGCAAAACACTAAAACCCACAAAATTGAGTTCTACCGAAGTTTTGAAATGATAGTTTAATAGAGATGTCTGTTACAGCAACTCAGACTTTTCCAGTTCTTGCCTATTACTGGTAGATACAAAGCAGGTATTTCCTCAGCATCCTTTGTGTGCAAGGTACAGAGAATTTACTTCATTCAGCTTGTAGTAAAAGTTGAAAAATATGGGACATGAGTTTGGAGAATTCTGGTTCAGATACAAGGCAGAGAGTATCTTTCGGTCGTGTGGCAGCTTTTGTTTGCACCTGCTGGGAGGCAGTGTCCTGGAACCCCCATGAGGGGCTGCAGCCAATCCTCCAGGCAGGAGAGGCAGTTGAGGGGGCAGAGGACAACCACAGAAATTAGTATGGATAGAGGCCATGGAAGGAGCTTTGGAGAGCATTAGCTATCATTTACAAGTAATGGACAATGGAAAGAAGGCAGGAAAGAATGGTGCTATGACAGAGAGAAGTGGCAAAACAGCTAATTATATACACAGATCTAGTTAGGACACAGCCTACTCTTTTGTTCCTGCCCCTTATATTTCTGAGTTTGTGTACAGATTTTTCTTCTCATCCAGATTGCTTTATCTATTTTTTAAGTTCTTCTTGGCACCTAACGTGGTACTTACTTAGATAGCTTATTCCATACTTCAGTAAATGGTGGAATAGTTTGAAGGAGAACTTTGAGTAGACATGACCCTCTCCTTCATGTGGTAGATAGAGGTAAAGCCAAAAGTAACTTGTGTCAGCAAGAAAATAATAGTAACTTAATACAAAGAGATGGAGAAATACTAGAAGAATAGAAACTGTCCTTGTAGGTATGTGCCAGTTACTGACACTTTGAAAGTGCTATCTTCAGGAGAAACCAGTTGGTTGCCTTTCTAAGGGTGTTTCAAAGAGTAGTATTACCTTGGTGGATTTGCCACAGCCTAGGATCTGACTTTACAACCTTGCAGACTTGGAAACCTGGTTTTTCAACACTGAGATGCAGGCCCAGGGGCCTCCTAGCTCCTTTAGAAGAATTTGCGGTTCTGTTTGGAAAGCCTCAGTACAATGCTATGAGGGAACAGAAGGTGACCGAATGGTTATAAGAGAGAGAGAGTGAAGTTAAAAGAATTTTTCACAGAAGAGAGAGAAAGATTTTGTTAGTTTAGACCAAAGAAGGATTTTAGATTGGACGGGCCAGGAACAGTATCAGGCAGGCTGTTGAAAAGTGAGAGCGCTCCCATCTCCAAGTCTAGTGATTAGTGGGGCTAGAAATAAAAACCACGAGGGACGTGGGATGAGCTTGCCATTGTGGTCTCTTTGTGGTGTGAATGATGGATCTTAGGAGAAGAAAATGCTTGCCAGACTTAAGAGAAATTGTAGTATCAGTGAAGAAAATACAGTTTATACATGGCGAAGGTTTTAGAAAATGAAATTGAAGGGAGCAAGCTGCAGTACCTGATCAGAGAGCCTTGACTACCACTGGAAATGAGGGTGACAATGATCAAGCAGTTTCTGGTGTCTGTTTTCTTGTTTTTAGTTTTGGCTTCCTATAGGTGGGCAGTCTTGCTGATTCAGGTATTTTTTTTAATAGCCACATAGAACCACAGAAGAAGGAAGGCTCTGATAGATATGCCATTGGAGAAAAAGAAAGTGTGAACAAGTTGGATTTTTTTCCAGAGCTTGAGTTTTTGTTTTTATTTTTGTTCATTTTGTTTTATTTTGCTTTGTTCAGGGTGGCTCTAATTCTGATAAGGCAGAAGAGGTAAGCTGAGGGATACATTGTTAACTCCCTGTGCCCATGCACTAAGTCTGGTGGAGAAGGAGCTACTCTACTTAAAAGAAGCTAATTGAAAATAGAAAGAGGTACCCAGTGGAAAGGATACAGAAGATAGTGTAGTGGGCTGTAAAGGCCAAAAGGGAAGAAATACTTAGGGTGGTAACATCATTTTCTGTTATCTGTTTTCTGTTTGTTGCTCTAAAAGTTCATACGCAGTTCCAACACAGTAGGTATTCTTCAGGAGGAAGAGTAGACTTGACCGTCTCTTATTTGGGTATATCCTCACCAAGGACTTGAGCATATTGGAAATTAATGGGGTGAACCATAACTATAGAAGAATTGGGAATCTTCTTAAAAAGAAGGACAAAATTGAAACAAACTGTCCCTGAGATTAAGTGTTTAAAAGAATAAGGAGCTAAACTAGGCCAGGAATGGGAACCAAGAAGAAAAACTCTGGAGTTTATGTTTATAAAATGCTGATCTCTTATTTAGGTTGATTTAGGTTGTAAAATCTTTTGGGTTTGTGGCAGGAAATTAGCAGTAAATAAAACATGTCATATTTAAGTACCTTTTTTTTTTTTTAATGATTTTCTTTTAGAGAGTGTGAGTTGGGGGAGGGGCAGAGGGAGAGAGAGAATCCCAAATCAGCTCTGCACCCAGCATAGAGCCTGAAGCGGGGCTCGATCCCACGACCCTGAGATCATGACGTGAGCCTATACCAAGAATCGGATACTTAACCGACTGAGCCACCCAGACGCTCCATATTTAAGTACTTTAAAAAAAAAAATCACTAATCTGTAGAATTGTGCTGTCCTGTATAGTGGCCAGTTGCCACGTGTAGCTGTCGGGCCCTCTTACCAGACACTGCATTACTGAGAGGCTCAAGTTAAAAATGCGTGTCATTTTCTTAAGTAGATCCAAATGTGTAATACTGCAGTTTGTGTTGTTTTTAAAATACCATGTAAGAAGGACAGAGATTCACACCAGTTCTGAGGTGAGTAAAATGTTTGTAGTTCCAGTGATGGACTCAATCCATACCTGAGAAACTGCCATTTGAAAATATCTCAGAAATGAAATGTTAGCCATTCTTTTTGGTCTCTAAAGCAAAGTTACAGGATTCTCTCTTTTTTTTTTTTTTTTTTTAAANTTTTTTTTTTTTTTAAAGATTTTTTATTATTTATTTGACAGAGATAGAGACAGCCAGCGAGAGAGGGAACACAAGCAGGGGGAATGGGAGAGGAAGAAGCAGGCTCACAGCAGAGGAGCCTGATGTGGGGCTCGATCCCACAACGCCGGGATCATGCCCTGAGCCGAAGGCAGACGCTTAACTGCTATGCCACCCAGGCGCCCCAGGATTCTAACTCTTTTGGCTGGACTTTGATTTTTGTCATTTCTGCCATTCTCTGAATTTTTTAAGTACTTTACTTGGTCACCAGTAATATTCAGCCAAGTCCACACCTGTGGAGTAGAGAAACGTCATTCATTTCCCAGAATTTCAGCTTTTACCCCCCCAAGAACATACCCCAAAAGGAGACCAGAAAAATAATATATTTGTAAGCCTTTAAAAATGCAGTGAAAGGTTGTAGTGGAGTGTCTGTGGGAATTGGCAAGAGGTATTTTTATTTCATTATTACCAGAAATAGACACCGACCCAGATTGGCAAAATTATGAGAGGAGAGGGGTAAATAGATGAGGCTGTCAGCTAGGTTCCTGCGGGACAACAGCTAACTGGAGGTGGGATCTTGTTTTAATTATTTTTGGAATAATATGGAAATTCTAAATATGGAGCTAACAATGTGCCAAGTCTTTTCAGAGGCCCGGCAGTTAGGATAATTAATGCTTAATGCTTTGTGGGATAATTGTGTGGATGTGGGTTGCTTCTAACTTAGTCACCTAAGTCAGTAGTATTGTTTTGAGGTCTTTTTATGGAAGAGGCACAAAAGATCTCTTTATCAGAGAATGCAATGGCAGCGAACAGCAATAATTGTGACATCAGTGACCTTACTGGTGCCTTGGGGTGGGGGGCTGTTCTCCTACAGTGTTTCTTTAAACAAGGAATAGTTCTAAAGCTGACAGCGCTCTCATGGCCCACATTGGACACATTGGAGATTTGGGAGCAGGATTTTAAAAAAACAATGAAAAACAGTGAAATTATAATTTAATTGAATAGTTAGCTTTTGGTTGTGGTATCATGGTAGTTATTTTCTTTTTAAAATTAAAAATCGAAAGTTGTCTGCTAGAAATGCCATTATCGAGAATACAGCACTGTGTTCCTTAATATTTCCACTAGTTTTTTATGTGTCTTGGGTCATGCGTCTTCTGTTGCTTATAGACAGTGAGTTAAGTTTTGGGGGCCAATTATATTTCATGCTTTTGTATTTCCTGTGCTTTGTAGTAATTGGATTTGGTTATTACCAGGTTAATTAAGGCTGTGATTGTCTTCTACCCTTTATTCCTGCTCAGCAAATCAATTACCCAAATATTCAGTGTGAACTTCTAGCTACAAAAACTTGACAAATTTTGGGACGCCTGGGTGGCTCCATTGGTTAAGTGTCTGCCTTCAGCTCAGGCCATGATCCCAGGGTCCTGGGATCGAGTCCCACATCGGGCTCCTTGCTCAGCGAGGAGCCTGCCTCTCCCTCTGCCTGCCGCTCCTCCTGCTTGTGCTCTCTCTCTCCCTCCCTCTCTGTCAAATAAATACATACATACATACATACATACATACATACATACATACCTTGACGGTTTTTGAAGAGGATTAAGTGATACATGCGTATCATCGTATTCCCACACAGTTGGTGCTATAAAAATAAAAACAGCACTGAATATTACATGGAAGTGCCCAGATAACTCTTGTTTTTTAAGTATAATTTTCTTATTAAAAATAATGACTTTAAAGAACCATTAGAGTTCATCCATTCAGTAAATACAAATTAAGAAGCTTATTATTGAGTATCTGTTTGTGCCTGTCTCTGTGCTCGGTGCTTTAACTAGCCCCCTCATTTGATTCCCACAGCCCTTTGAGATTACCCCCAGTTTACAGTAAGGAAACAGATTTTAGAGAATTGCGTAACAGATTGCCCAAATTCACACTGCAGAGCTAAGATTGAAGTTCATGCGTAGTTGACTCTACTAACCTGTACCCTTTATCAGTATTCCCCCTTCAAAGTAAGGGGGTGTGCCAAGATGAGCAAGACAGAGTTCCTGCCATATGAAAGACCACAAACTGTTCTACCAAATAGATTGTGAGATGAGCCTGTGAGAAGTTCAGATAAAGGACATCTAGAGTTCTCTGGATGGATAGATTATTTAGGAAGGTTATAGAAAATGGGGTAATTGAGCCTGGGCCTTGAGGTTTTCAACTTTTTTCTCAGCTGCTCACTTTCTGTTTGATTTTACTTTTGTAAAAATTAACCAGCACCTACGTCGGGAGGTAGGATCGTGGCTTCTAATGTCATAAAGCAAACAGGTCTCCTATCTAGACCAGCTTTAATTCACCTGGACATGTCACTCGATGGTAACGAAAGTTGCTAGATCAGGTTATCTGAATATGTTTGTGTGTTTTTCTTGGCCTGCACCTCTATCTCCATTCTATTCTCAGCATGGCTATTTTCCTCCTTTCATTCTTCACACCACATGACAAACGCCTCTGGTTCATCCTGTTGGCCAACCATTGCTTTCTCCCTCGACACCCACCCCTATGTTGCATAACTTCCCCTCCTGGCATAAACCTCTTGGTTTTCCATCTGAGCTCTCTTCCGCTCCAGAAAAGAAAAGCGGAGGGACGGGATCTTGGTGAGAATTTTCTTTCTAATTCTCGAAGAGTTGTGCCATAGACAATGTGGACTTGCTCAGGTCCTCAGATGTTGCATCTGTCCCCATTGTGCCTCTCTGGGCCTTCCTGGTGTCTATATGCAGTAACCTTCTCCCTGTGAGATGTTCTTTCTCCCCTCTCTGTCTTCTCTATTGAGCCTATGGGCTTTCTTCTCTGTACAATTTCAGTATGCCCAGATTGCATTTACCACTGTTGAGGTAAATAATACCAGCTCCCCCCAACAACAAGGTCCAGATCTCAGTTACCACAGCATATTAACTGTAAGTAATTGCATAGACTGCGAAGTGTCCTCCCGGCCCTTCGGCCCATGGTGACTACGTACATAACAGATGTGCATCGTGATCACAGCCGACCACACCACTTTTCTCCAGGTCTGTCAGTGACTGGTCACTGCGCATCTGTTACCCTCACGCAGCAAGTGTGTATTTGTCTTGCTGCTGTCTGCTCATCTCCTAGAGGCGAAACCACAACATGTTACAGAAATGGATAGTTGAAAGAGGAGCTTGGTCAACAAAGATGAATTGCTAGAAGTGAAACTGAATGTGATTAGAAAGGTTTGAAAAATGACAATGGCAGGGTGAAACTAGGATGAGATGTAGGCCTACATGAAGTTATGATACAAGCCATACTGAAAAAGCCCAATGAATATAAAAACCAAGGTAGAGGCACTTTGACATCTTTTAATTTAAATTGCATGAGGAACAGAAAGCTGCCTATGGTTTAAATGGAGCATTTACTTCTAGTTCAGTTTGAAGATTAAGAAAAAAAAAAAGCCTCCATCAGTTTGGCTAGCATTCAGGTTGTGTTGAAGTTAGTTGCCTCCTTGAAAGAAAACAGTGATTACAAGGATGTTGAACAACTTCATTGCCAGTCAAAAATGGTTTCATCAATTCAGAAGTCATCATGAATTGACTAATGTTGAGCTCTCTGGGGAGGCTGCTAGTGTGGATAAAAATGCTGCTGTGAAATTTGTACTCAGATTCCAAAGATTAGTTAAGGCAGGTGGTCTGATTTTCAAGGAAGGCAACCATCAAGAACTTAAAAGAAATAGGATCGTGAAGTGATCATGAAGGATATAAGGGATAGATGAACTCACTTATAGGAGACAACACAAGAGCGTGAATTTAAAACCCATGTTTACCTGGCCAGTTAACTGTGGCGAAGGAATTGGGATCAGGAAAATACAAATATGGGTACCTGGGGGTACAGTCTTGGAGTATGAGGGAGAGGTGCCATAGGGCAAGGTTTTCATTTTAGTCCTTAAATGTGCTTACATGTTTGGGGGCAGAGATCCTTAGTTTAGAAAATAACATTTTGCCAGAAAGGGAGAGGCTTAGAAATGGTTAATCTAATCCCTTGCTTTGTGAGATTTAGGCTTAATATAATATTCAGAAGTTAAATGAAGATAATACATCGTTTAAGGATAGAATGTCAAGAAATATGATTTAAGAAACACGTGATGACTTATATTCTTTGAATTTGGATTTTCCATTCTCCCCATACTCCTCCAACTCCTTTTTGTAATGGAATATCTATTTACGGTCAGGAACTAGCAATGTTAGTTTTTTCTGATTATTTTGCAGCCTTGTTTATAGCTAAATTTGAAGGTGGGTAAAAAGTGGTAAATTAGGAACTACATTGTCTAAGTAAATACCTCTCCAAGTTAAATGGGTTACATATATTTAGAGTTTGCAGAGCTTAAATTTCGTAATTCATGGCTTGAATTACTTTTAGGAAATGTAATTTGCAATTACTCTGTAAGCGCTTTGATGAAAAAAAGGAAGTTAAATTCTGTTTACTTTTGCATTCGCTTAAAAAGTTATTACCTTCTTAACTATAAAAGTAATATATGTTCATTATAGAAAATTTATAATTATAACTTAAAGTTAACTGCCATTAGCTACTACTTGGTGGTGTGTCCTCCCATTGTTTCTAGCCTCCTGGTGCTGCTCTGATAGTTGGTGCCCTGTTCTGAGTTGTCATAGCCCATGCCATAGCAGTTGGTAAATAATGTGTGCAATCCAGCTTCTCTGCAGTCATTACTGTTAAAAATTCTGGCAACTGGAAGTTAATTTTTTCTACATATCACAGCTTTCCCCCCCTGTAATAGTATATCCTGAACATCTGCCTGGGAAGATGAAATAGATTTTTTTCCTTTGTGAATTGCCTACTTAAGAACTTTGCCCTTTCTCTGCTGGCTTTCTTTGTTTATTAAAATTTGTAGTTACTTTCTATTAGCTCCCTTCTTTGACTCTACAAACTCTTACACATGTACCTCATATCAGAAGCAGAAAAAAGAAAAAGCTTGCTGCCTTTCCTTGTTAGTAGGAAAACATACTCATGCTTTTATGAATGAGAGGGTGCAGGATAAACCTTTGGTAATTAACTTGATTTAAATGTGCTCCTTGGCCCAAGTGCCTATCAATAGACAAAAGGATAAAGAAGATGTGGTATATATTCATAGTGGAATAGTATTCAGCCATAAAAAATAGTGAATGAAATCTTGTCATTTGCAACGACATAGATGGAGCTAGAGGGTATAATGCTAAGTGTCAGTCAGAGAAAGACAAATACCATGTGTTTTCACTCATGTGGAATTTAAGAAAGGCAAAGGAAAAAGAGAGATAAACCAAAAAACAGACTCTTAATTATAGAGAACAAGCTGATGGTTACCAGAGGGGAGGTGGGTGGGGGGATGGGTGAAATAGGTGATGCGGATTGAGGAGCACTGGGTGATGTATGTGATTGTTGAATCATCATATTGTACATGCAAAACTAATATAACACTGTGTGTTAACTGTACTGGAATTAAATTTTTTATAAAAGGTACTCCTTGGAATTGGAAATCAAGAAGAAGGTGCCTGACAAAGTCGAAATTGCCAAAAGCACGATACTTTTGGTACTGATGGTTGGTGTTGGGCATTCATGAAAGATTGCTGCCAAAAGTACCTTGTTGGTGTCAGCGGGATTTATCCCAGACTTGGTGTTGCAGCTTGACTGCATTTGTGTTAGTGCCAGGCAATGATTCAGCGCTTACTCACATTTAAGTAAATATTTCCAAAGTCCAGGTGATTAATATTAACAATCACTTTTTAGGTCAGAGAAGCTTCATGATTGGACTCTAAGATGTGGATGCATCCACAAGTTGATTAGAATATTCATGTGTGTGTGCAACCCTTCGGGTAGGATCCTGTAGAAGTACAGTTCTTTGAGGTCCAATCTCAGTCAGCCAATCCATTACGAATAACCTGAGATGTTTTACTTCTGTAGTTTCTGGAGCTACTCCAAGTTTATATTCATACCCAGTTCAGGTTCCAGTGGTTCTTGGTGAAGTATAGTAGCGAACAGCTTCTACATGTTAATATGTTTACGGAAATAAAGTAACGTTTCCTTACCACTTGATTGCAAAGTTGATTTTAACAGCTGGCCTGGTATACGTTTCTGCTCTAGCGCCCACCTGAAATGGTAGTCCCAGCTCAAGACTGGTTATCCCAACTGTTTGTACTGTAAAGGCATGAGTCCCTGTACTTTGGATCACTCAGAATTGAATACTATTCTTTTCCTCATTAGCACTGTTTGTACAAATTGTTTTGGCACATATATATGTGGCTTTATCTGCCTGATTGGACTGAAAGCACCTTGACGTTTGCTGTTTTAAATTTCAAAGTGTGTAACACAAAATGTTGCACCCGACAAAAGTCTAAAAATAGATGGTTTTCATTCAGAATCTTGTGATTCATTTATAAATATGCCAGTTTAACAGGAAAAGAGTAGTGGTTATGGGCAATTGAGAGTGAATCACATGGCTGACACCTGCTTCAAAGTGTGGCCTTGTATAGTTCCAAAAATATCATGTGACTCATCAGAGTCAATTTTGTCTTGGTGTAAAACCTTACTAAATATGTAACTGTCATCTGACTTAATATTTTTTTCTTTGACTGGCTGAAGTGCCTCTTTGGGTGTAGTTGTTACGTTTATTTTCTTCACAGAAGTCTCTGGGCCAGGGGATTGATGTTACCACTGATTTCCACAAGATGGCAGACCAAACCCTTTTATTATATTGCTGGGTTTCAGAGAATTTTTGACGCTCTCCTGTGCTCTGAATTGCATTAAAATCTTTTCTGCTTTTTCTTTAGATGGGCAGTGTCAAACCGAGAAATGCTCATAGCCCAAAACAGCTCCTTGGAATTTAAACTACACAGACTGTATTTTATTAGCTTATTAATGGGTGGGACTACAAATCAGCGAGAGGCATTACAATATGCTAAAAATTTTCAGCCATTTGCCCTAAATCATCAGAAAGGTGAGTCTGGAGCCAAGTGTTTTTGATATTTGTTTTTCTGTTTTTTTGTTTGTTTGTTTGTTTGGGCGTGGAGCTCAACATGGGGCTTGAACTCACGACCCTGAGATCAAGACCTGAGCTGAAATCAAGAGTCAGGCACTTAACCACCTGAGCCACTGAGGCGCCCTGAATGTTTTTGATATTTGGAACAGACCTATAGCGACCACTGGGATTTAAGTTTATCTTAAAGAGATGTAATACATATTTGCTAATGAACTGAAAAAACTGTAGATGATAATCACCTAGGAAAAAAGTCTGACTGGACCTAGAATAAAAGTAAAACATTGAAGCCTCTTGGATGAAAGAGACATTGCATTTTTGGGATTCCATATGTAAGAGATATAAGAAAGAGTGAGGCCACCCCTCATGCTGCTATTACTGCCCCCACAAAGTGTCTAAGGGTGCACCAGGGTGGCAGCAGTGACACTGAGCGTCCGTGTACTGGCCAGTTCTACGGCCAGAGATCTGTGGTGGACTCATTTATGCCATCATCTTCACTGCTCTAGGCAATGGTAGTTATACTATGCTGTGTATAAGAATCAGTTGAAGTTCATGTTTAGTGCTTTCCTTTTCTTCCTCTTTCTCTCTATGCCATCTCTCTAATTTAGGTTGAAGGGAGAAACCAAGCTTAAGGACGAGAATTTTAAAAGACTTAGTTAATAATTTAGGCTGTGTCAGTTGGGGGAATTTTTGCCTTTCTCAGCCTCCTACCCCTAAGCCAGCCCTATTTCAGGTGTGACCATTCACACTTACAAATTGCTGCCATTTTTGTGTAGACATTCAGGTTTTGATGGGAAGCCTTGTGTACCTGAGACAAGGGATTGAGAACTCACCATATGTTCACCTACTTGATGCAAACCAGTGGGCTGACATCTGTGACATCTTTACACGGGATGCCTGTGCCCTCCTGGGGCTCTCGGTGGAGTCCCCTCTCAGCGTCAGGTATGGAGATTGGTCGTGCTGTTAAAATAGGCACTGTTTTTTTTCAGTTTTTCTTGATGTTAAACCTGAAAAGAACATTTGTCTTTCTGAGGACAAGTACAGTTGGTATTTCAAGAGGTCATCACAATTGGCAGTGAAACCAGTTTTAGGGCAGTGTGACCTGTGAACCTCTGGGTGTCCCTGAGAACCTTTCCCGTTGTGTTGATATTTGCACAGATAGTGCATAACTAGTAGTGGGTTAAACGGCTTGAGCCTAGCACAGGTCAGTGCAGCGGTCCCGGACCCTGACAGGACTTGCTGCATTACTCACGCACTGTACCCTCCACACACTTGCAGTTTAAGACACACTGGCTCTACTTCAGACTGTTCTTTAAAACTTCCTAGTTTTATTACATCCTGACCCTTAAGTACACATCTTTGTAATATTCTACATGACAAGGTGGGAAGTTCTCATAAAGCACTTCAGCTTCAAGCCAGAGCATCATGCTTGTCTCAAACAATACCTGTATGTTGTGTGAGTTTTATGAGCCAATAAACTAGTGGTTTTTTTTTTTCATGAAACAGTTTTTTTTTTCCTAAGATTTTATTTATTTCTTTGACAGAGACAGCGAGAGAGGGAACACAAGCAGGGGGAGTGGGAGAGGGAGAAGCAGGCTTCCCGCCAAGCAGGGAGCCCGATGCGGGGCTCAATCCCAGGGGCCTGGCATCATGACCTGAGCCAAAGGCAGACGCTTAACGACTGAGCCACCCAGGCACCCCTCATGAAACAGTTATGACCTGAAAGAATTTCTAAAAGATACACAGTTAAAAGATACTACAGTTAATTACACTTAGGTTTTTGTCAGATGTTTTTTCGCATGTATGAAGTGAGTCTGTCATGTTAAGGAAAACAACTATCTTTTTGTATCTTTTAAATTCATGAGTTTAAGCTAAAATAGACATTTTGGGAAACTTGTATCTGCCACTGTGGGCTTGACAGCTTCCCCATACTCTTCTGATGAGATTGGTGATATTGATGAATTTGAGTTTTTTGATATTGTATAATGAAATGTGTTAACACTTAGAAGATCTTAATTCACTAATCTTACAAAACCATGCGTGAGAAAAAGATTCATTCACAGTATGGAACAGACAATTGGATTTTAATGGAGCAGGGTTCAAAAGGAGTCAAAAGGATTCAGATTCCACTTTACAACTAACCTTAAACTATTCCTTGTTGAGTTTTGGTGTGGCATTAAAGAGAAATATCACAATTATCTGAAAAGGCAATTAAATTACTGCATATCTGTTTAAAGCTAGATTTTTTCCCCCATTTACTTCAATCAAAAGAACACACTGCAACAGATTGAATGCAGAAGATATAAGAATCCATCTGTCTTCTATCAAGCTAGGCATTAAAGAGATTTGTTAAAAATGTAAAGCAGTGCCAGTCTTCTCACAAATTTATTTTTGGTTTGGAAAATATAGAGGTTTTTTGGGGATAAGAATGTTACTGATAACATGTAATATATTTATGATTTTAAATGAATTGATATTTTAAAAATTTCTCAGTTTTAATTTCTAGTATAATAATGATAGATATAACCCACAAAAATAAATGTCTTTTGAGATTCTTAATATCTAAGCATGTAGGTGAGTCCTGAAACCAAGAAGTTTATGAACCTGCTTTAAGAAAATAACTTCTTCAGCTCTCTCCTATTTATTTAATTCCTCAAGTGTTTTGAATCCCTGCTATGTACCAAGCATTGTGTGGGATACAAATAAGGTATAATCTGCTTTCCATAGGGTGTTCCACCCAAGCATAGGAGACACTTACAATGCATGACCAGGCTGCAGGTCAGGTTCTCTGCGGGGGGAACAGATTGTGAAATGGTGGAGACTGACATGCAGGAAGTTTGTTGGGAAATGAAAGCAGCAGGATTAGGCAGAGGGTAAATTGGACTGCCATATCTTATCAGAGACCTCAGCCTCTCCCTGAGGAGCTCTGGAGCTATATGATGGGCCTGTGGAATTGTCCCAAATTGGGGCAACAGAGGTGGGCTTCTGTATCTTCACAGAGAGCAGTCATCACATGTGACATTGGTCAGGTGATTTGCTTCAAGTGAGGACAGTCCTGAAGAGGGACTCAGCTGAGAGTTGACTGCCAGCACTTCCAGAGCTGAGAAATGAGCACTTCTGCCCTGGACAGGGGTATCCTGGTCTATGTGCAAAAACTGTTTCAGAATGTCATAAGCAGAGCCTGTTGAATCTGGTGGTTTTGTAAAATTTAAAGCTGTCTTTGGGTGCTAATTCAGCAAAGCAGAGAGTTCTGTGCCCTGTCCAATGGCCAGGGCTCTCGGCACATGGAGTCTGGAGGAACTGACATTTCCTAGGACCAGGCTGTCTGACACCTGGCCTGGCACTGACATTTCCTCTTCTGCTCTCCCAGTTTCTCAGCAGGTTGTGTGGCGCTGCCAGCTTTAATTAATATCAAAGCTGTGATTGAACAGAGGCAGTGCACTGGAGTTTGGAACCAGAAAGATGAATTACCCGTGAGTTCCACTTTCTATTGGTTATTTATTTTTTTCCTGCCATTAGAAGAACATGGATGTTAAGGGTTTAAAATGCCTGTTTTGCCTTTTAACCAGAGAACATTATTGTAGCCTTTCAGCCAGGATTCTTTTATGTTATGTGTAGACATGATTAAACAATAGAAATGGGAAACCAGTACATTTTGGAGGCACTGAGTTGTTTTGTTTTTTTTTTTTGCTTTAATTTTGACTTAGAAAAAAAATAATAAAATTTTGACTTAGAATGGCGGCGAAAGCTCATGAAGGAGGACCTCATAGGTGTGTGACGTATACACTGTAGCACGCGTTGTGTCCTGCACGTAGTTGACAAGCCACTCAACTCAAGAATACTGTGATTCTTTTAAAATACAAAAGTAGTGAGGTCAGTTGGTTTAATTTAGTTTTGTCTTAAGCATCGATATTCATGAAATTATGGATTTGTACTTATTAAAATAAGCATATAGCTATTAAAATAAAGGTTGTGCCCGAGACACCTGCAGTCATCAGTGGCCTTCCAGTGCTGTGTCCACTGCTGTCACGGAGCAGACCATGATTTTAAACATCAGCTCCAATCACTTGCCAACTCTGTTACTTCTCTAAGCAGTAGTTGGTCCATCTCTAAAATGGGGATCATCCTTCTCTTTATGGGACTGTTAAAGCCTAGGATAACTTTGGTATGGTTAGAATAACATGGGATGGGACACACAGTAGGTACTCCAGTTTTGCTGCCATAGTAGTCATGACATGGGGTGACAAAGGTCATTGTATTTGAGTTTACACCAGACCTCTGACAGTAGGCACTAAAACTGACTAGAATTATAATTCCTGTCATGGTTGTGTCATAGATCTAAAAGGCTAATTATGCATTTGGGTTTTTGCTGCTTTTTTGCCACACTTGTGCACAGATTTATCTGCAGTTCCCTTCCTGCTGGTAACTGTCAGTTGGTTGCCCCAGCTTCTCCTCAGAGATCCGTTTTGATAAAAGGCACAGGTGCGTTCCCAGTGCTGGGTGTGGTCAGGATACAGGCAGCAGCCCTGCTTCATTGCTGCTCATTGGAACAAGTGACAAGAACTTGAGCCTTCACTTGCTGTGCTGAGGCAGGTGCCTCTAAGAATGTGGCAGTTTCCCAGCTATGTTACGAGCATCTCTGACATTTGGCACTAGCATAGAGCATACTGAAATCTGAATTCGCCTAAAAAGCCTGTGTGTAGGGTAGTAAAGCAATGGGAGGTGATGATCTGGCCATTTTTTTCTCAGGATTATTCTGTTACACTTTGTCAACATTCTTGGAAGAATCTGGGTAATAGACTTTATATTAATATAACCATTTCTTATTATAAAAAAAAAAAAAGAAAACAGAAAGAACAGACATTTGTTGGAGCCACTCTCAGGTGCCAGCCACCATGCTAGGTGATGTCATAGCTTTTGTTTGTTTTGTTCACTGTGAAGAGAAACAATTGATACACCTGCCGTGGCCTCTGACGTACAGATTATGAAAGGTCTTGCTGAACTTGAGCTTCAGGTCCTTGTTTCAGTGGTTCCTCTGGATCATTATACACAAAACATGGGAAACTCAGATCTGAAGCTTGCACAAAAGTAAATCTTGTTTAGTCTGCCTTTAAAGGAATTATTACTACACTGAATCTTATCACCTACCTAAATGTGCAGAACAGGGTTTCTGGTGGGTTTTGGTCTTAGGGTATATCCCGACAAATTTTCAGGAGTGTTTGACTTCTAGAGCATTGCCTTCTCTTTGACTCTTCAAAGATCAGAATTTGGTTTGAAAAATAGTGTTACAAATACTTTTGAAGGTTAATTAGAATTAAGAAGTAACACTTGGATCCCTGAGACTATGCGTCTTTGAGGTGATAGTGCTGTAAGAAGTTAAATTCACATGAGTAGACTGATGAATGTTTTTGCTGCCCATGCATATTAACATGCAGATGCTTTTCTGAAATATAACTTGAACCTTTTTTACTCTTTTTAAGATTGAAGTGGACCTTGGTAAAAAGTGCTGGTATCACTCTATATTTGCCTGTCCCATTCTTCGTCAGCAAACAACAGATAACAATCCACCCATGAAATTGGTCTGTGGTCATATTATATCAAGAGATGCCCTGAATAAAATGTTTAATGGTAGCAAGTAAGTGTGTGACTTTTTAACTGTTGGTAAAAACATTTTTCTTTCGTAACTTAGTGGGAGGGTGGTATCTGATTTTTTTTGTCAGTCTTTTTATTCATAAATTTGGTGATTAGATTTATAAGCATGTTCTTTAATCTTAACTTTTGGGGTAGGCAGTACATTATCGTTGTTCCCCTGCCTTTACACGAATGGTAATACACTTCTTATGGTTCTAAATTTGCTTTTTTTACTTAATGGTATATCTTGGAGGTCTTTTATATGCTACAGAGAGAGCCCTCATTCTTTTTTAAAGCTTCAGAGTATTCTAGCATATGAAAATGTGATAATTTATTTAATCAGTTCCTTATCAATGAGCACTTAACTTTTGTTGTTATAAAGTGAATTATTTTATCTACGTGTGATACGTAAATTGTAGAATTGGATTTGCTAATTCGAAGAGTATCTATATTTATAAGTTTTATACCCATAATGGGCCCCCCTTATTAAAAAAAAAAAAAAGTCTCAAAAGCCTATCTCTAGCTTAGGCAGTTAGAACATGTTTCATTGGAGTTCATTTCAGACCCATCTAGGTGAAGTCTTTCTTTTGAAAGAAGGTCCTGGCGTGTGATGCAGCTCTTTGTGCCCTTCCCAGATGGTGCCGCAGTCCTGCTGGTGCCTCCGGGTGGTGCCTAGAGCCTGCTGTTCTGTGTGCTGCTTGGCTCGGCAGCTCGTGTCATGTTTGCTGCACGGGACTGCATTGTGTCGCCGGTACATTGGAAACTCGTGTAAAGACAGGAAAAACCTAAACTTTGGAGGAGAAGAATTGGATTGACTTTTAAAACTGCAAAAGCAGTTTTCAAAACCATTGTCTTTGTCTTGTTTACAAAACAGTTTTCACTAATTTCTACTGAAGAGAAGCCTTCAGTTTAGTGTCTGGCTTGATCGGTGTGTATTTGTGACCCTTCAGAGCTAGAGCCTGGCTGTTACATGAAGGGAAAGTACAATTAACCCTCCAAACAAAATACAGATGTGTGTGTGTGTGTAATTGTTAGAGACATTTTATAGATGAAATTGAATGCTCAGTACTGATCCTGTTCCTTGATTCTGTATTTTCTTTCTTGTCTTTAGATTAAAATGTCCATATTGTCCAATGGAACAAAGTCCAGGAGATGCCAAACAGATATTTTTCTGAAGAAATAACTTTAATTTGCAATTTGTAAGTGAAACTGAATTGTGGCGCATTTCAGAAGAGAACGTTCCATTTAATGCAGCTAACTGAGGACTCCCGTGTTTATATAAGCTAATGCTCCAGAAACTTCGCCAACATTTAGTGTGCACACACTGAGGGGAGTGCTCCAGATGAATATTACCATAGGGCTTTATTATATTCTTGGTCTTCATTTTTGATCAAGTAAATACACCAGCAGTTGTCATTCAATGCAGGTTTTTGTACTTAATTATATGGTGATTTTTTTACTTTTTAAGAGCAGAAACAGAAATCAACCTCCCTGCCATGTGTTTAATATTTCTGCTTTTACTTTTGTCATTTCTTGATAATTGTAAGGTTTGAGAATGTTTGTGAAAAAGTTTTACTTCCTGTTATGTATACATAATTAAATGAAAATTCTTCAGAAAAAGTTTGAAAAACTGAATTGTGGTTATACAACTAATTTGCATTTTTTTTGCTTAAGGAAGAAAGCTGTGATAGATTCCCAATTTGCTTTTTGATGTTTTCCTCTGCTCCAGCTCTCTCCGAGAAGTCAGCAGACCTGCATTTGAGCTCTGCTTGTAGCCCCAGCGGGCTGCTTGTTTCAAATTCCATCATGAATTTAGCAGGTTGGTGTGAGAAGTCTTCCACTAGAACAGAGTGGAAGAAGTACTATTGTTTCTTTGCTTTTATTGCCAAGAGGTGCTTGTTTTAAAAGTGTGTTCAATAAAATGAAATTCTGAAGTTAGAGGTGTTCTTAAGTTAATATTTGCTCTCTTGGTCTTGGTAGCCCTATTCTCTGAAATCTGCCTTCAGGACTTGGCTGTCTGTTTCATTTGCATATCATTGCAGACACAGTGTTGTTTGTGTGTGTATATACGTGCACCAGCATCAAACATTGTGTATCTGGAAGGGAAGAAGCATGTTCCAGTCCTAAAATGCAGTTACCAGACTCGTTACTTTAAATCCTTGAAGTTAGAAGTTAGCATATTTTCTGTAGCGCAGAATATGTTTATTGCTGTTTTTGTATTTGAATAGTACACTGTTCAATGCCTCTCTTCTGCAAAGTGTATCATCTCATTGTGAATCTGTATATTACTCTAATGGATACAGATGATGATCTTTTCTCTTGTGAGGTATCTTCATTTAATGCACTGTCCAGAAATAGCCATGTGTAAGAGTCTTTCTCTGTATGATGAACGAACTACATGGAAAGGACTTCTGCGGACATACTTCAGACTTACCAACCATTAAGTCACTTCATTATGAGAAGAATGTTATATGGAAAGCACCAAATATTTTGCAACTTTATTTCATCTGACATGGAACTGAACATCACTATAGGAAAACTTTGATGGGAAAACAAAGAAAGAAGAAAATACAGAAGGAAAGAGGACCGTGACACTTTGCATTTGAAACTGCAGATTGGTTTCTTTTGCATGGAGGGAGAAAACAGGTTTGGTGCTGAGTTCCCTAGAAAGTGTCAGCATGTGCAGAGTCGAATACCAGCCCACCTGGTTTGTCCTGAAGTGTTTATCTGGGAGAGCAGGGATTTGTCTAAAAGGAAAGGGGTACTGCAGGAAAGCCCTGTGTGACTGCTGTTTGTGGTCAGGCTTCCTCTGAGCACTACTGTGTGCTGGCTAGGTTAGCCAGGAATGGAGGCTGGCCTGCTCAGAGTGCTTGCTCTGTCCGATCTCCGTCTTCTTGGCCCCACTGGGACTCTAGCTCTGTGTTTCTGCTTTCCTGTTGGAACCCTCCCTGAAGTTTTCCCTTCTCTCCACTAAAGCAGTGAAGGCAGAGAGCAGAGAGAAGCTCCTTGGACTCCAAAAGAGAAGGTAGAGAATTCCAGGCAACTCTGGCTGAGGATGTAAACCTGGTTTATGACCTATATTTACCTTTGAGTTACAATCCAGAGTATGTTTTTTGTTTTTTGTTTTTACTCCTTTTTTCTCACTAGGCCAGATTTAGCTTTACTCACAACTTATTCTCACCTTTCTATCTCAAACACTTACAAAACATTTAGGCTTCATATAAGATTTGTACAATGTAAATGTCGTGCAAGAGGCTGGTGGTAAATATTTGGGGGGCCAGACACTTCACAGAGTTGGCTCAGGACACTTTTAAGGACAAAAGCCAGAACTCTGCTTTGTCCCTCTCCCGGTGTTGGGAATCTTGTTGACAGTTTTCTGTGCAGCTCACGAAACTTTAAAGAGAGCGTGCTTTTAACTGAAGCATTTGATTTTACAGTTTCCTATGTAAGGTCCTTGTAGTCCTACTAGGCGGGGAGGGCCAGAAATTTGAAACTCTTGATTTGACAATTGAACATGAAAATTATATCTTGTGACCTTTAACTAAATGCATGGACTTAAAACATTGGTGACTAAAGGTGAAGGAAAGGTGGATTTGAAAAGGCCAGACCTTAACCAAAGATACTGAAATACAACATCTTGTCCTTTCTACTCTAGAAACACCTGCAGCAGTGGTGTCAGGACCTTATCGCGGAGGCTGTGTACGTCACAGTGCAGGAGGATGCTCTGTCGCATTCTGCCTCCATTTGCAAAAGGTCATGATAGAGCCACGGTTTTTTAGAGTCAGATTCATTATAATAACATACATTGCAAACAGAGTTCCAGAGTGGTTTCCTCGATTTCCTTAGGAACCATTCCATTTATCAGTCATGGACAAAGGCCATGGGACTATGCTAAACCAATAAAACCTTATTCGAACCTTAGATTCTGATTTAGCCAGAGCGTCTGTGCTTTCAAGTACAGTCTGAAGTACAGTGGCTAAGTTTGTCTTTCAATCTTTTTTCTCCTTCGTGTGATCATCACAAATACCATTTCTATTGTTTTGGTGGTGATTATGTGAGACTTCTAATACGTAAATGAACGGGTATTGGTGCCTCTTGATTTTAAAAATGTTGAAGAGAAGAGCCACCTCATATTCATAGGGCGTGTGAGTATTTTGTGAGTGTATGAGCATTTAATTGAAAATAAGAAAGGTATGAAGTTAATCTTTTGATTTTTTTCTGTAGCAGCTGATGTATACAGAGACACTAAAACCCACACCAAATTATGTGGGGAATGAGGATCCTTTTTCTCTCCAGGTAGTCCCACAGGTATGTAGTTCGTTCAGTATTTATGCTGTGAGTTATTTCCACTTCAGTGGTTCAGCCTTTGGGACAACAGATATTGCAAAAACCAAGGACTCTTGGTTATTCGCACAAGACAAGCTGCTGGTAGACATTAGCCCTCTGGTTTTCCAGCTCAACTCTGATTAGCGGACTGACAGTCTAGCTGGTCAGTTTGCTTAGTCAGCAGACTCAGGTTATTTTCAGGGAAGGTATGGTTTGGTTAATTTCATCACTAGGATGTGTAAGGTGAAGACACAAACCAAATACCTTTCATTACTTAACTCTACGTACATTATCCTTGGTAACACTAGAATGCTGTGGTCTTGAGGGAACATTGGCAAGGAACACAAACATAGAAGGTTTGGTGCTCCATAAGCCTGTCCAGCTGTGGTGGGTTTTATGTGGTACAGTAGTGTTTACCATAAGCAGGTACAAACTTCATGAACTGTTCTTATTGAACTATAATTGAATAGATACCAAAAATAGAATGACAAATGTATTTTAATAGCAGATGAGGCAATTAGTTTTAGGGTGAGTTTTCCGCTGTTGATTTTACTTCAAGAGATCGAGAGAGAAAACAAAGATTTGTTTTCAAGACGTTTCCCTCTACAGTGCTAAACTGTAGTGAGCAGCATATGCTTCATTTACTTCCAAAGAGGCAACAGCAGCTGGAATTGGCTTACAGCACATGCTTTGTTTCATGTTGTGGGTAAGGATTTACACTCTTATTTTAGCAGTCACTTCACGTTCTCCAGCAAGGCAGATGTGGGGTTCTCTAGGACTTAGTGCCTGATCTTTTCTTTTGGGAAGGGGTGGGAGTGAATGTAGCGGGGATGGGGGGGAAGCAGGAGAAGAAAATGGGAGTGTGAGTGAGCGTGCATGTGTCCAAGACTCACCGTTCCCCCCACCTGTGTCCAGCAAGGAACAGGCATTTAATGTATTTTGCTCACGACTGCAGCGTGCATGTATTTTTTTTTTTCCTCCTCCATGTTTTCTAAACTTAGACTAAAAGGATTCATCAAATCATCTTGTTCAGATGGCTCAGGATTGTATTTCTTTTGCTTACGCTGTGCTCTTGGGTTCTATAGTATTTCTATAATTATGTAACAAGAATAGTGTTGCACTGTAATCTATCATATAGAGCTATATGTATGGAAAATTTTGATCAGTTTTTTAAGAAATGTATCTTGTTTGCAAAGGCACAATAAAGTTGCATCTTATAGACTATAGGCAATAAAGCTAACAATAAACCTTATTTAACACAAACCATATTCATATTCTCTGTTCATTTGATTTTGGACAAAGTCCACCATATCCAGTAGTTTCAGGGATTTCGTTTTGACTTAAAAACTTCTGATATACCTAATTTATAAATTTCAGACTGATATAATAGAGTTTTGGAAAACTATAACAAATGCTTTGTTAATGTGTGTATTCCTATGTAAAACACATGGCTTCTCCTGTGTATATTTTTAAAAATTAAAGAGATGCACATTTAAAAAGTGTTTTGTGGAACCAGTCTGTATAAATGTGCCAGGTCACAGAGGTGAGGGAGGGAGTATGGAGGTGCCGGTTGTAAGAAGAGAACATTGCTGCCTGCGTTTGCTAAGGGTCTGAGTGTAAAGAATTTGAGAAAGTATCTTTGTCTCCCTCCTGTGTCTGTGCCCCCAGCAGTGGAAGAGGTGGTGGCTGGGCACCATCACAGTTTCTAGGAGGGGATTGCGCTCGGGTTTACAGGCTCCTGCATCCTGTGTGCACTGCGTCCTGTGGATGGCTGGGACCTTTGGCTGGAGTGGTGGCGTATGACTGGGAGGAGGAGCCCTGGAGCCTCTGCCCTCAGGAGCGGCTGGTGGAATGGGGCATGTACGGTCAGCATTGCCAGGGAGAAAATCGGGCTGAGCTGTCTCTCCTATTTAGTGACAAGCTAACGTGGTGGAGACCAAGAATCTCTTTGTGCTGCTTTTGTAGATTTTTTTAGACTCATTCTTGTCTGAGATTTTAGAATGTTTTCTACTTGGGAACAAGTGTGGGTCCCACCCAATTGCACTTGGAGCCGGTGGCTCAGGTGGTACAGGTGAGGCCTGGCAGGCCTGGCCAAAGATCTCCCCACCTATCCCTGCAGCATTTGGGGCTCTCTAGGACTCAAAGTGTGATCTCTAGCAGCAGCAGCATCACCTGAAGGCTTGTGAGAAATGCAGAATCTCAGGCCTCAGCCCAGTCCTACCGAATCAGAACCTGCGCGCTTGTGAGAAAACTGGCTTCCCTTACAGGGGGCCTCTTGGATGCTCCGTATTTTGTGAAGTATTCTCCCTCTTCAATGACAGGTGAGGATCACATCTAACTAACAAAATTTACCCTTGATGACTAAGTTCTGAGTCATCAAGAAAAGTTAAATTTAGTGTGCTTTGAACTCTGTTTTAGTACAGTGATTTTAAAAATCAGTGCATTTCTTCAAGCATTCAGGCATTTGAAGGGGATGTATTTACAGCATGGCAAAATACATTTCCCATCCCCTCCCCACCAAAATGGGCAAGGATGATCACCAAAGATGTAAAATAATGGATTTTTGTAATGGCAAGATAAGAGACTTAAAATACACCTTGAGACCGAACAGTAGCTTGGTGCCCCTCACCCCTGGTAGAGGCTTGGTGATAGTACCCTAGCAAATAGAAGTGTCACTTCAGAGGAACCACCTGACTTTGTTTTCCGGCACCCAGTGAGAAAATCTCATAACCCTATATACACGAAGTTTATAGTTCTTGAAACACGTTTTACAAAATGAATGCTTCTAATGTGTCATAACACTGATATTTTCAATTTATTTGTTAATGTTCGTCAAGACTGAGTTAATTTTATGACCTGCTAATGGGTTGAGATCCACAGTTTAAAAAAACCTTGCATTAAGGGACAATGGTAGAATGATGATCCATTCACAAGGCTACTTTGAAATCTCTGTCAAGATATGTATGAGAGGAGGGGCGTTCCAAGATGGCAGAGGAGCAGGAGACCTAAAGTTCATCTGGTCCCAGGAATTCAGCTAGAGAGCTACCAAACCCTTCTGAATACCCATGAATGCAACTGGATAATGAAGAAAAGAGTAGCAGAAACTCTATGAACAGAAAAGCGACCACTTTCTGCAAGGAGGAGAAAAGATGGTGGAAGAGTAGGGGACCCCTTTTTCAGCTGCCCTGAGTCGAGCTGGGTATGTACCAGACCATCCTGAAAACCCACGGAATCGGCCTGAGACACGGGAAGATACATCTGGATCTCTACAAATGAACATCTCCAGCGCTGAATATTGAGGTACGAAGCGGGGAGCCGTGAATCCATGCACAGATATCAGAAGATAAAAGGAAGGGGGAGGGAGCTGACGTGCTTGGGCACTGGAAAGCAGTAGCCACCTGCACTGGGGAGCAGGCAGACTCGTGGACTGGCCCCCGCGAGAGAGCAGACTGAGACCGTGAGCTGGGAGCACGCACATGACCAGACCGAAAACCGGAGCTCCGGAGCGCTCACTGGAACCGGACTAAAACTGGGAGGTCGGAAGCGGGCGCGCGACCTGACTGAAAACCGGCGCTCCGGAGTGCGCGTGAATCACACTGAAACAGGGAGCTTAGGAGCACGCGCAGGAACTGGGGGTGGCTGGNCAGTCAAAACTAGAGGCTCTGACGGCCAGGGTCACCGAGGCAGAGGAACGCGTTAGCGAATTGGAGGATGGGTTAGTAGAAGAAAAAACGAAAATAGAAGCTGGTCTTAAAAAAATCCACGCCCACGAATGTAGATTACGGGAGATTACTGACTCTATGAAACGATCCAATGTCAGAATCATCGGCATCCCTGAAGGGGTGGAGAAAAACAGAGGTCTAGAAGAGATATTTGAACAAATTGTAGCTGAAAACTTCCCTAATCTAGCAAGGGAAACAAGCATTCGTGTCCAAGAGGCAGAGAGGACCCCATCCAAGCTCAACCAGGACAAACCTACGCCACGGCATGTCATAGTGCAATTCGCAAATATTAGATCCAAGGATACAGTATTGAAAGCGGCCAGGGCAAAGAAATTTCTCACGTACCAAGGCAAAGGTATCAGGATTACGTCAGACCTGTCTACAGAGACCTGGAATGAGAGAAAGGCTTGGGGGGGCATTTTTAAAGCTCTTTCAGAGAAAAACATGCAGCCAAGGATCCTTTATCCAGCAAAGCTGTCATTCAGAATTGATGGAGAAATAAAGACGTTCCAAAATCGCCAATCATTAACCAATTTCGTAACCACGAAACCAGCCCTACAGGAGATATTAAGGGGGGCTCTATAAAGGTAAAAAGGCCCCAAGAGTGATACAGAGCAGCAAGTCACAACCGATACAAAGACTTTAAAGAGAAATGGCATCATTAAAATCATATCTGTCAATAATCTCTATCAATCTAAATGGCTTAAACTCTCCCATAAAACGCCACAGGGTTGCAGATTGGATAAAAAGACATGACCCATCCATTTGCTGTCTACAAGAGACTCATTTTGAACCTAAAGATACATCCAGACTGAGAGTGAAGGGATGGAAAACCATTTTTCATGCCAATGGACCTCAAAAGAAAGCTGGGGTAGCAATTCTCTTATCAGACAGATTAGATTTTAAATTNAAGACTGTTGTTAGAGATACAGGAGGACACTATATTATTCTTAAAGGATGTATCCAACAAGTGGATATGACAATTATAAATATCTATGCCCCCAACGGGAGCAGCTAGATACACAAGCCAACTCTTAAACAGAATAAAGAGACATATAGATAATAATACGTTAATAGTAGGGGACCTCAACACTCCATTCTCAGCAATAGACAGATCACCTAAGCAGAAAATCAACAAAGAAACAAGAGCTTTGAATGACATACCGGACCAGATGGACCTCATAGATATATATAGAACACTACACCCCAGAACAACAGAATACTCATTCTTTTCTAATGCACATGGAACTTTCTCAAGAATAGACCATGTTCTGGGGCACAAAACAGGTCTCAACCAATACCAAAAGACTGAGATTATTCCCTGCATATTCTCAGACCACAATGCTTTGAAACGAACTCAATCACAAGGAAAAATTTGGAAGAAACTCAAACACTTGGACACTAAGAACCATCCTGCTCAAGAGTGGGTAAACCAGGAAATTAAAAATCAGTTTAGACAATTTATGGAGACCAACGAGAATGAAAACACATCGGTCCAAAACCTATGGGATACTGCAAAGGCAGTCCTAAGGGGGAAATACATAGCCATCCAAGCCTCACTCAAAAGAATAGAAAAATCTAAAATGCAGTTTCTATATTCTCACCTCAAGAAACTGGAACAGCAACAGAGGGACAGGCCTAACCCACTGACAAGGAAGGAGTTGACCAAGATTAGAGCAGAAANGATTAGAGCAGAGATCAATGAATTAGAAACCAGGAGCACATTAGAGCAGATCAACAGAACTAGAAGCTGGTTCTTTGAAAGAATAAATAAGGTCAATAAGCCACTGGCCAGACTTATTCAAAAGAATAGAGAGAGGACCCAAATTAATAAAATTATGAATGAAAGGGGAGAGATCACAACCAACACCAATGAAATAGGAAGGATCATTAGAAAGTTTTATTAACAGCTTTATGCCAATAAATTAAACAACCTGGAAGAAACGGATGCCTTTCTGAAAACCTATAAACTACCAAGACTGAAACAGGAAGAAATAGATTTCTTAAATAGGCCAATTAACTATGAAGAAATTGAGTCAGTGATAAACAACCTTCCAAATAATAAAACTCCAGGCCCAGACGGTTTTCCTGGGGAATTCTACCAAACATTCAAAGAAGAAATAATACCTNACAGTGAAAGAAGAAATAATACCTATTCTCCTGAAGCTGTTTCAAAAAATAGAAACAGAAGGAAAACTACCAAACTCATTCTATGAGGCCAGTATTACCTCGATTCCCAAACCAGGCAAAGACCCCATCAAAAAGGAGAATTACAGACCGATTTCCCC
>NC_048221.1:106271169-106271575 GCF_002007445.2 Ailuropoda melanoleuca
TCCACCCCCAAACTACTAGAACTTATAGAGCAATTCAGTAATGTGGCGGGTTACAAAATCAATGCTCAGAAATCAGTTGCATTTCTATACACGAACAATGAGACTGAAGAAAGAGAAAATTAGGGAATCCATTCCATTTACAATAGCACCAAAAACCATACATTATCTCGGAATGAACAAGAGACATAAAGAATCTGCATTCTAGAAACTACAAATTACTCCTGAAAGACATTGAAGAAGAGACAAAAAGATGGAAAAATATTCCATGCTCATGGATTGGAAGAATTAACATAGTTAAAATGTCCATACTACCCAGAGCAATCTACACTTTCAATGCTATCCCGATCAAAATACCGAGGACATTTTTCAAAGAACTGGAACAAATAGTCCTTAAATTTGTATGGAA
>NC_048221.1:106271621-106291971 GCF_002007445.2 Ailuropoda melanoleuca
TCACCAAGGAATTGTTGAAAAGGAAAAACAAAGCTGGGGGCATCACATTGCCGGATTTCAAGCTATACTACAAAGCCGTGATCACAAAGACAGCACGGTACTGGCACAAAAACAGACACATAGGCCAATGGAACAGAATAAAGAACCCAGAAATGGACCCTCAGCTCTTTGGGCAACTAATCTTTGACAAAGCAGGAAAAAACATCTGGTGGAAAAAAGACAGTCTCTTCAATAAATGGTGCTGGGGAAATTGGACAGCTACATGCAAAAGAATGAAACTTGACCACTCTCTCACACCATACACAAAGATAAACTCCAAATGGATGAAAGACCTCGATGTGAGACAGGAATCCATCAAAATCCTAGAGAATATAGGCTGCAACCTCTTTGACATCGGCCACAGCAACTTTTTTCATGACACATCTCCAAAGGCAAGAGAAACAAAAGAAAAAATGAACTCGTGGACTTCATCAAGATTAAAAGCTTCTGCACAGCCAAGGAAACAGTCAAAAAAACTATGAGGCAGCCCACGGAATGGGAGAAGATATTTGCAAATGACACTACAGATAAAGGACTGGTATCCAAGATCTACAAAGAACTTCTCAAACTCAATACACGAGAAACAAATAAACAAATCAAAAAATGGGCAGAAGATATGAACAGACACTTTTCCAGTGAAGACATACAAATGGCTAACAGACACATGAAAACATGTTCAGCATCATTAGCCATCAGGGAAATTCAATTCCAAACCACCTTGAGATACCACCTTATACCAGTTAGAATGGCAAAAATTGACAAGGCAGGAAACAACAAATGTTGAAGAGGATGTGGAGAAAGGGGATCCCTCTTACACTGTTGGTGGAAATGCAAGTTGGTACAGCCACTTTGGAAAACAGTGTGGAGGTCCCTTAAAAAGTTAAAAATTGAGCTACCCCATGATCAGGCAATTGCACTACTGGGTGTTTACCCCAAAGATACAGACGTAGTAAAGAGAAGGGCCATATGCACCCCAATGTTCATAGCAGCATTTTCCACAATAGCTAAATTGTGGAAGTAGCCGAGATGCCCTTCAACAGATGACTGGATTAAGAAGATGTGGTCCATATATACAATGGAATATTACTCAGCCATCAGAAAGAACGATTACACAACATTTGCAGCAACATGGACGGGACTGGAGGAGATTATGCTAAGTGAAATAAGTCAAGCAGAGAAAGACAATTATCATATGGTTTCACTCATTTATGGAACATAAGAAATGGGAAGATCGGTAGGAGAAGGAATGGAAGAATGAAGGGGGGATAAACAGAAGGGGGAATGAGCCATGAGAGACTGTGGACTCTGAGAAACAAACTGAGGGCTTCAGAGGGGAGGGGCGTGGGGGATTGGGATAGGCCAGTGATGGGTAGTAAGGAGGGCATGTATCGCGTGGTGCACTGGGTGTTCTATGCAAAATGAATCATGGAACATTGCATCAAAAACTGGGGATGTACTGTATGGTGACTATTTTAACAAAATAAAAATTATTTAAAAAATATGTATGAGAAAAAGTATTTTATTCATTCTTTAGAAAAAAATTTCCAAAAAACCTTTCCTTGTTGTGGAGTGTTTCTTACACTCCTATGAGTCTTCCATGCTAACAAATACACCTAAACATTATTAAGTATCGTCTAAGCAAGAGTCCTGTGTGTCAGAGAATTTTGAGTTTCCTCGAGAACGTCAAAGTGCTTCCTGCTTAATACTGGCTTAGAATCCTTTCGTTTAATAACTCAAACAGATGTGTGTACGTTAAATGCAGAAAACATTGAACATACCTTGGTATGGCACCTTCCGTCACTCAACATGGGATTTTTTTTTTTTTTTTAAGTGCCAGGCAGTGAGAGAAAACAGGATACTTGGTGTCCTGAAGCTTAGGGACTGCCGGTAGATAGAGAAAAGCAGAGCACCAAGCACAAAGGCCCTTGTAGTGAGGTTAGTTCCCACCAGTGACCTAACTATTAGACGACGATGGGAGGGAAGAGAAGGGAGACATGCATTAAGTTGTGTATTTTTAAGGCCCACTCTGGCTACAGTAGCATGAGAGGTGGTTGGGGAGGGGATGGGTTAGAGCAGGGGAGCCCAGTACAGTGCGTAATTAAAGTGAATGTTGAATGTTGTAGGTCCTGTATAGTATTGTGAACAAGACAGACTTGGTCTCTACTCAGTAAGGACCAAGATAACGTAAGAGTGAGAAATATAATGAAAATCTAGCAAAGAGACGTTTTTGTCTTAAAATGTCAGTGCTCCGAACCCTTCTGTAATTCAGAGAAGCAATAAGGTGGGGTCTCTTAAATGATGGGCTTCCTTGCTCTGGTGTTCTAAAATATATTCCCAAGTCTTTCTGTTGTCTTCATTTTCTAGAAAGGTGAATTTTTTTCTTTTTTTCTTTTTTAAGATTTTATTTATTTGAGAGAGAGAGCACAAGTGGGGGCAGAGGGAGAGGGAGAAGCAGACTCCCCACTGAGCAGGGAGCCCCATGCAGGGCTTGGTCCCAGGACCTTGGGGTCATGATGTGAGCTGAAGGCAGACGCTTAACCGACTGAACCACCTATGCGCTCCTAGAAGGGTGAATTTCTAAGTTCACGCTCTCCTTCTGTTGGTCTCTACACTATGTGGGTTGTGTGATTTTCTGCCAATTTCTAGTCAGGAGAGTTCTTTTTAACTCCATTTGGGGACTGCATTCAGCCACCATGCAAGGGCCGCCATGCAAGTAAAGGGCTTTGATGTCGTTTCCCCTCTAAAAAGTGTTCTTTAAAAGGAAGCGTCTTATTTGTCAGTGTTCAAGACTAATCATTTCAGGAGCTTTCTCCCCTTCTGAACAGTTTAGAAATGCATTTTAGGTTTTCTTTCATTCTCCAGACCGTGTTGCCTTTAGTTGTTTTAGATCAGTGAGCTAATCAGCCCTACAGAGGAATTTCATAGGAAATTATTAAATTGTCCTGAAAGCTTGGAGAAGTAGATCAGGAAATCTGGGCAGATGACCTGACTTTACAAGTGTTAGCTGCCTGTGAGGAGTAGGCAGTCCAGGGTTGGTCGGATGGCTTCATGCTGTCAGGGGCCCAGGCTTCTGTCATTCTCCACAGCCTTCACACGTGGCCTCCGTTTCACCTCTTCATAACCGTGCTCCAGGCAGGAAGAGGAGGAAGAGAGTGGAAAAAGAAGCAGCCTCCAGTTGAGTTCGCCCCTTGGAACAGTCTTTCCTGGAAGCTCCATCCAATGACTTCTTAGCCACACTTGACTGCAGGGAAGTCTGGGGAATGTCTGGGCATGTCGCCACCTGTCGTACCATGAGGGTTCTGCTGGTGAGGAAGAAAGGGTGAACGGTTGTTCGAAAAGCAACCTGCGGTCTCCACCACATGTGCCTATCCCTCGGAGCTAGGAAACAGATGAAATTTCGTTCACTTAAAGGAATTAAGCCATTGGCACCAGCAGCTGGTGCAGCCTTCCACCTGCCCTAACTAGACGGATGAAGACTTCGCGGTCATGGAACCATCTCCTTGAGCTGCATTTCTTGGCCCCTAGTGGTATTTGTGTTAGAAGGAGGGCCCTTACCCTGATTTCAAATAGGACCCCATTTGTTTGAATCCGGAACAGGTGGTGAGCTTTGTTTGGTACCATGGGCTGCATAGGTATAAAACAATGGTTTTGAGGTGCTTACCCTTGTGGTGTCACAGCATAACATACACAGCTGTTGAGTCACTGTGTCATACACTTGAAACTAACATTACGTGTCCACTGTACTTCAGTTACAGAAAAGAGCAGATGAAGCATCTGGGCTGTAGGATTAGACTTGAGTTCAAATCTTGCTCCCACCAGGCTCTAGTGTGATCTTGGGCAAACGTTTGAAACTTCCGGTACCTTCGTTTTCTCATCTGTAAAGAAGAATGGTAATCGTTCCTACATCATAGTTCGGAGGAAGCCCAAATGAGGTACTGGGCCCATGGTGAGTGCTAACTAACCGGTGGCTATTATTTTATTTAAGTCAGGGAAACAGATCACAACCGCCTAAGGGAGAGTGGAAGAGGGGAATTAGCAATGGGCATGCAGAAGTGAGGTGGTCCAAAGGGATGGGGACTTTAGTAGGTGCTGAGATGACAAATAGTAGAGCGCATGCTTATCCAACTGCTCTAAGGATGGTAGGGGGTGGGAGGCTCTGGGGGGGCCCTCAGGATGTGAGGCCGAGGAGAGCTTCAGTGACAGAGCAGAGGCTGTGTGTATCTGGGACCTAGCTCTCTCAAAGCGAGATGTGTATGTGTATGTGTATGAAGGGTGACCGTCCTCCTCAGCACGGGGATGCCGAGATCCCTGGGTTATATACATGAATGTGTTCCGTCAGAAATGGTTACCCTTTTTGAGAAGAGAGATTGGGAGAATCAGACAGAGGTCTGCATTCGAAGTGTAATAGGTACTACGCTGGTTTGGAAAAACGTGGTGCGTTGTTTTCAGTATACATGTTGTGATTGTGTTCCAGGAACTCTTCTAGGCACTTAATAAAAATACATGTAAACTCATATATTCTTCCCAACAACACTCTGAGGTAGGAACTGTCATTACCCCCATTTTATAAGTGGGGAAACCGAGGTTTTGAGACCTTAAGTCACAGGCCAAGTAGCAGAGCCAGGCAGCTGCTTTCAGAATTTTGCGTTTAACCTAAATTAAGGCAGTTGTGGGGGCGCCTGGGTGGCACAGCAGTTAAGCGTCTGCCTTCAGCTCAGGGTGTAATCCTGGCGTTGTGGGATTGAGCCCCACATCAGGCTCCTCTGCTATGAGCCTGCTTATTCCTCTCCCACTCCCCCTGCTTGTGTTCCCTCTCTCACTGGCTGTCTCTATCTCTGTCGAATAAATAAATAAAATCTTAAAAAAAATAATAAATTAAGGCAGTTGTGGCCTCCGTCAGTTCCTCCGGTGGAGAGACATAGCTCAAGCCTGCTTTTAGGAGCAGAGTAAGTGTTGCCTGCCCCTGGTGGTCACAATATCAGGGTGGCGGAGGGCGGGGGTGGGGGGTGGTGGAGGTGGAGATTTGCACACGGCCCCGGTAGGACGGAGGGGCGGCTTCTTGCTGGTGAAAAAGAAAGACTTCTCTCTGTCCCACGGGCTGAAGAGTCATGGGGGCTGGTCAAGTGTAGCATGGGTTCTCTGAAGGGCAGTTGCACAACTGGAGAAACAAATGACAACATCCTCTGGTTTCTTTCTTCCACAAATGGAATATGTTTTTTGTTAAATGAATGAATATTTGTTCAATGAACCACCAAGCTAACTGCATAATAGAGAAGTCATTTCTCTACTTTCTGTTTCTCAGGGTCCAAAAAAACATGGGCATCCTCCACGTGGGGCCATGTGTAGAACAAATGCTTTGGGTTAGAAGCTGGCGAGTGAAATATGACTTGGGGCTGAGGCTGCCAGCCTTGAACTGTCAGGTGCTCCTTCTGCGTGTGCAGAATGAACGGTTGGGCGTTTGTGGTCACCAGCAAGCCCCGACCCTAAATTCACAGCCCCCTTTAGCATGCTTTCTGCCTTGGCCTGCAGCTTGTTTTTCTCTTTTCTCCCTGGTTCTGAGGGCCAACTCTAATGAATACCTTTTCCTATGTTGATTTTTTTTTTTTTAAGTAGCCTCCAAGCTCAGCATGGAGCCCAACGCAGGGGTTGAACTCACAACCCCTGAGCTGAGATCAAGAGTCGGACACCCAACCGACTGAGCCACCCAGGCGCCCCCAGCCCCATGTTGATATTTTTAATCTCCAAAATAGTGTTTACCATTTTAGTCATGGTAAGTTAAACTTTTTAGGGGGTATGAAAAAACCAGTAAGTACTGAACCCTCTCCGAGCCTCCCCAGGGTGGCGGCAGGGTGGAGGAAGGGGACGAGGGCAAGACTTTGTCTCATGGGAACTTTCTTAGCTTTCACTTCTGCTTTCTCACACTTGAGGCACTTTTTCCTCTTGATTTCTGTTAAAAGTGTCTTGGTTTTAAAAATTAAGGTTGCAAAGGCAGTTTCAGGAGGGCAGGGAAAGGTCTCTGTTGCCCTGGTGCTGTCTATGTGCGTGTATTCACTTGATGCTGTCTTGGAGCTGCTGTACACGTAGGATTCGGGCACTTTCCAGTGTGTATATTTTACCTCAACAAGAGTGAAGATTTTATGGTTTATTATGAGAGGAGTATCAGCTCATCTGTCACCATGAAAGAACAAGACACTGGGATGCCAGAAGAGGCTCACCAGTTTTAACTGATGGGGACATGGGGAGTCCACAGTGAAAGTGGGGACCGGCCCAATAATTGTACTTTTAGGGTTTTGTCCTAAAGAAACAAAGATGTGTGCAAAGTTTTGGCAGTGGTCTTATAGTAGTGAAAAACTGGAAACTGGAAAATGAAATGCTGAATAATAATTAAATAAAAGTTGGCACAATAAAAAATGGCGTGCTATTTTGTCATTAAAAAGGATGCCATCGATGTTTATTAAAGCCATTTATAAAGAGCAGAGCGCAATCCCATTTTTAAAAATCGGAAGTATATACCTCACATTTATGCATAGAAAGTCATCAGGAAGAATGTACGCCACAATATTAACAACGGATTACACCTGAGGTAAAGAATAACGGGTCATTCTTACGTCCTCATTGGAGTTTTCTCTTCCAGTGAGCACTCGCTGCTTGTTCAACTCCGTGCGAGAGGACACGCGTGTGCAGGGCAGCAGGTTTGGCTCTCGGCCGCCTCACCGGAGTCTGTTCTGTCTCAGCCCCGCATCTGCTGGTCGAGGGGAGGCTGGGGCCGGGGCTGCAGCTCTGGAACGATTCCGCCTTTGCACACTGTCAGAAGCCGTCGACGTTCCAGGAGCATGATCAGAGAGGGTACGCAAGTTTAGAGGCTCCGGGGGACCTCTGTTCAACTGCACCGATGCTCAGATCATGCTTGTCAAGGGGTGGTCTCGCCTCTTTCACAGGCCCCTCGGCACTGCAGGGGCCGGGAGAGCAATTTTGCCTCCACTTGGGGATTTCCCGGAGATGGTCTTTAGAGATTGACTTTTTCCTTTTCCAGGATTCAGTGTACCCCTTCCCCTTTATTCGAGGACTTCCTATGCCATGCAGTTCTGCATTTGATTATAAAAAGTCTGACAGTGGCATTATAAAAAGTTCTGATCATGGCATTACAGAACTCTGTGAAAGGCAGAAGTTCTCTTATAACCTCCTCGAGGCTGAGGGTGCAGTCGTGGGTCTATCACGCTGCTCAAGAAATCACTTGCGCCCTTACGGTTTGAGGCACAGCACCCCGGGGCTGAGACAGACGCCTGCAGAAGAAAGACCTGAATGGCTGGAGGAAGAGCGCTGAGACTTGCTGTGACTCTGACCAAGCTGCTCCCCATCCCTGGATGTCAACTGAAGAGGTTTGGACCAAGTCATGCTGAGCACCCCACCTCCCAGCTCTAACCGCCAGATTCTGAGAACATGGCTCGTGGTAGCTCTTGCCTGCTCACCCTTTACCCCAATGCGTGCACACAGTGGTATCGTAACCCTTGTGGTGTACTGCAGACATACAAGTCTTGTTTTGTGTCAACTAAGGAAAACACATAAAGAAGAAGTCACCCTTCCCGCCCCACCCCCACAAAAATAATAATGAGAATGGATATATAAGGAAGAAAGGCTAGAAAAACCAAATGGGAAGGACTGTTGCTGTTCTCACAGAGAGAGTTCTGTTTGGTCTTGTAGTGGCTGTTGCACAGGGCCCATCTCCATGTTAGACGTATTTCTCTGAAGGGCTGGGCTTGCCTCCCAGTCTGACCATGGGCCTGAAAGAGAGGTAGACGACCGACCATGATTGCAGCAAGGGCTGCCACAACGTCATACTGCATCCAGCCATGCCTCTCCGCCTGCCCCAGCCTCCCCGCCCCTACAGGGTCTGCGCACTTGGCCCTGGAACACCAGCGTGGGACTGGGCAAACGACGACAGCGACCCTGTCGAGTGCCTTACGTTTGCCATCTTGTTGTCACAGCAACCCGAGGGTGGGGGGCACTGGGAAAGAGAGATAAGAGAACTTGCCCAAGGTCACATAACTAGGAGGTGATGGAGCCAGGCTGGGAGCCTTTGTCAGGGTACCCATGGAGGTGAGAGAGGTAGGCTGATAACCAAAGTCCTCCGTGGAGCTGATTCTCAGCCCCGGAGAGGAGGATGTGAGCAAACCACCACCATCAGCCAAGCAGAGCTACTTTATCTCACACAAACAACCCAAATTGGATGTCCCAGTAAAAATGTGTGTTCATTCAGACCTGGACTAGCACCTCCTAAATGGGCTGATTCATCATGCATGCTATGTCTGTGCACACCGTCCTCCAAACCTCTCTGGAAGCTGAGGGGCCCTCTGTCATCACTGAGCACGTTAACTCAGGAATGTGCATCCCTTGGATACGTTTGCTCTGCATAGCTTCGTGTGCTAGGTCAGGGTTTTGTTCTCGGTTCATTTCAAAATGAGACTTTTCAGAGAAGATAAAGATAAGGGATGCTTCTCCTCCAAAAGCTCCCAACTGCACCCCAAGTACTTGCAAATGCTACAAATCTTTCTCTGTTGTTAAAGGGTCTTTATCCCCTTAGAAATTCATTACATTTCCATTGTTAAAAATCATGATATTTACTAAAAAAAATAATAATGTTACATGAGATATTGAAATTGGATTCCTGCAGAGAAATACCAAGGAGTGTGAAATGCAAACCCTAGGTATAAAATCTGAAATATTTTCATCTAGTGAAAGGAACTGGTTATCCTTAAACATCCCCATCTCCCAAGCAGGAAGGAGCCTGAGCTTGGATAGAAGTTGCAGTTCTGCTATTTGCAGTGTGGTCTTGGACAAGTCACTAAACGTCCTAACCCTCAGTTTCCTCATCTGAAAAGTGGTGGTCATGGTAACTACTTGAAAGATTGTTATGAAACTTGATATTTAAAAAGAAATCTATATAAAATAAGGAACCGGTGCTCTGCAGGCTTTTATTAAATGGTGTATTATTTTGGTAATCTGAGAGGCATCCTGGCTCTGCCATCTTGGGTAGGTTTCCTGATCTGAGCTGCTATTCTGTGAGATGGGACCATAGTATCTACCACAAGGGGTTGCTGTGTGGAGAAAGAGAGATCCGGAGTGTAACCCCCATCATGGTGCAGGGCTAGAGGGGGGCTAGTTAGATGCTAGCACAGGCTGCCTCGGCCTAAGTTCAAAGGACAGAGGAGATTGAGAGTCCTCTTCCAGGCATTGGTCTTTGTTTTTGTTTGTTTGTTTGTTTGTTTGTTTTCCTGATCCTCTCAGAATGATCATGGGCTGGAATTGGATCGGGGAGTCACTTGAGCTGCCAGATAGCTAACTGCTGTTGCATTCTATTCCTTGGTGGTAAATCAAGGCACTAACATTGGCACGGGGAAATTAGGAGCCTAGGCCATTGTTTATTTGGTTCCCTGATAAAAGATGGGCTCTCAAAACACTAGCTTCTCAAAAATCTAGAACAAGTAAATAGGAAAAAAAAAAGTTTCTTAAGAAAACAACAAAACCCAGTTAGAATCATCCAGATAAAAAGACCTCAGGTCTGCTCTCCCCGTTAGCCCAAACGGTGCCTCCCATGTCCTCACCTTGCCAGCCTTGTGCCTCTCTTTGCTCAGGAACTATGCTGACTCCCTGCCCCCAGAATTCTACTGCCATGGTCTCTCTCTGGGAAAGGTTCCCACCAACTGCTGCTTGGGAAGCTGGGACCTGTGCATAGGGCTGCCCAGGGTTAGGAGGCCCAGGGGTTCTAAAAGACTCACCTGGGACATTTGCAAACACGTCTTCGGTTCCCTGGATAAGAAAAAAAGATGAGTAAAGTGACTGCCTCACCACCATCAATAGTCCTCAAACAGATTTCTTCCTCCCTTTTTCCTATTTCTTCCTCCCTTTTTCCTATTTCCGATTATAACTCTTGAGAGTCAGGTAAGAGCTGCTTTTCCATCCCTTTTATCATCAATTTTAAAAGCATTGCAAATACAGATGTGGGTTAAGATGGGTTAGTACACTCACCCACCGTGGGACCCAAAGTAGTAAGCAGTTCACCAGGGGGTGGCCCAGAGTAAATCTCAACCGGTCATGGTTTTGACCCAGTCTTCCTGGGCACTAGTCCCAGGGCCACAGGGGCACACCCTCTCCCAGGGGCGTTTGTAATAAGCCAGAAACTGCACTTGCTACAGGTTTCGCCTTCGCCAATGGAACACAACGCTGCTGCGGCTCCTGGGATAAAGGCTCTGTCTTCCTAAAACCGTCCCAGAGAGTGGAAAGAGGAATGGGAAGGGGTTTCTCGAGTTCTGCCTCCAGGAAAGAAATGGGCTGTGCCTGACCCTACAGTGCAGCTCTGGTCCCAGAAATCTCCATCCTATCTCCGGGCCAGGGCTGCTTGGAGCAAGCAGCGCAGGAGAAGAAAGTGGGGCAAACCGTTTCCCCCCACTCTGTGTGCCCCTAGAACTTACTGTGGTTGCAGATGACGGTGATGACCAGTGACAGGAGAAGGATGGCGCAGGTGCCAGCCAGGGGTGCCCAGATGTAGATTTCACAGGCGAAGTCCAGCCCACTTTTTCCCCCTGAAGACACCAAAGACTCCGACATTTAAGAGCTGGCCCCGGATCCTCCAATCCACACCACCAGCTCAGGCCTGTCCTTCGGTCGAGTGTCGGTTTCCCCACCACTTGGGCAGCTTTCGGCTCCACCTCCAGGATCAGGGCTGAGCCTGGCAGGGACGCTCCCCGCGGGCCGCACCCGTCCCGGGACCCCTGCGCCCGTCTCACCTGCGCTGCCCGCCGCAGGCCGGCAGATCCCCGGGCTCAGAGACACCAGCTGCGACGCGTTGGTGGGCGCCCGCGTGGGTGGTCGCGGCGCCGGAGTAGGGGTGGGATCGACTGCGGGAGAAACAGCGTGGTTGGAGTCGGGCAGGGGTCATCGACGCTAACCCTCCCCACTGCTTGGCTCGTCTTCGCTCAAGGGGGCGCCTCCTCTGCCCGCGCCGACCTCTGCACTCGGGGAGGGGAGATGGACTGGGGACCTCTAGGATTCGCGCTCACCCCTCCGCGCCCTCCCGGTCACCCAGCCTCTCTCCAGGGCTCAACCTGCAAGCTTGTGGGCTTGGGTTGATAGCCGTATTTTATTGACAAGCAAACGCAGGTTCCCAGAATTTAAGTAATTGCCCAGGAGCAGACAAGCACCCGAACTCGAGCCCAGATCTGCCGGACCTAAGAAGCCGTCTTCAGTCCCGACCCAGCCGCACCTTAGCCTCAGTTTCCTCGTCTGTGAAATGGAAGCAGTATTAAGTAGCCCCTACCCCCAAAGGCGCTAAGAGGCTCAAAAGCGGGGCGTCCGTGTGAAAAAACGGGCTCAGAGGTGAGCCCTAAACCCCACACGGAGAGGTACCACGCCCCGGGCGCCCGGACCTGGCAGGAAGACCGGCACGAAGGGGCCGAAGTACAGCATGGAGTTGCTCAGGATAGAGCAGAAATAGTAGCCTTCGTCCTCCTTGCGGAAGCGTTGCAGGGTGAGGTTGTAGAGGGTGTCACGGATCCTCTTGCCCGAGGTCTGATTGGGGTCCAGCCCCTCGGCCACCTTGGCCCGGGTTTGGGAGAGGTACATGAGGAAGACGGGGCGGGCGGCGGGTTCATTCTTCTGGTAGAGCCACGAACAGCCCGGCGCCGCGCTGGACAGCAGCACCTCGCACTGCAGCTCCACCTTGCTGTCCAGCTGTCCGACCACCTTCCGCGGCGTCATGCGGAACCGGCTCGGCCCGCCGGCCGCGGCGGCATCTGCGGGCGGCAGACACGGAGCCTGAGTCCGGAGCCCCGCGCTCCTCGTCTGCCCCGCCCCCCGTCCTCCCCGAGGGTCGCCAACTCACGGAGCAGCAGGGCCAGCGGCAGGAGCAGGGCGGTCACCCGAGAGGCCATGGCGCGCTCGGCGCTGCGCGACGCGTGCGGACGCGCGCTGGAGCCGGTGGGACGCCGAGCCGGGAAGTTGCGCCCTTCGGCCGGCCGAGGAGCCAGATTGCGCGTTCGGAGGATGTGATGTCACCCGAAGCCCCCCCGGAGGAGAGTCGCCCTCTTTTTCGCGGTTGCCACCTTCCAGCCGGGTGAGGAGGCTGGGGACCATGATCGGGGCCGTCGAAGCGGGCTCGCAGGGCAGCTGGGGACGGTTAAGAACTGCGGGCTTGACGGTGAAGTAAAAGGCTGGCAAATGGCCCTTGGAAAAGACTCTCTTGCGGGGGCGGCAGAGACAGAGAGTAAAGAGAGACTACAAGAGGTGAGGAAGGTGAGAGTAAGCAGGAAAGCAGGGTGTCCACTTCCTTTGTAGTCACTCAGAATGGCTCTAGCAAGATGGGCACTGAGGGTCGAGGAGAGCGAGGCGGTGGTGACTTGAACCTTTGTCCCGCAGGATGGTCTGCGTGGTTAGCAGGAAGGAGAATGCCATGGGGCGGCAGCCACCTGGCTTGTGTGTGGGGAGGTCCTCTGCTGACCACACCCTTGGGGATTCCTCCCTGCGGCTAGACATCACCATACAGCCTCAGTATTTTTCTTGGGGCCACTGCAACAGCTTCCACAAAAGTACCCCCCACCCAGACCTTCAGCACCCTGCCATGATCATTATTCTCATGGAGAGGATCTGTCAGTGTCACTCCTGCAGCCTCCTATGACCTGTAGGGCTGGACGGAAGCTAAAACATGGCTCAGCTCAGAGCCTCTGGGTGCTGGCTCCTTCTAGCCTCTGCCCAGTCCCCCGGCCCTGCATTCTCACTGAACTTGAGGTTGTCTAAACTCTGGGCTCCTTGTCTTTGCTGTTTCCTTTGCCTGGAATACCATTCTGTTTAAGCCCTGGGGGCCAGCTCAAGCCTGGGTGAATGCCCGGCCGGAGGCAGTTTTCCCTTTCAGGCCCTGGCGCATCATATCCCCTTCCTTCTTGCCTATTGCTGTCCTGAAACCTTCCAGCCCCAGTGGATGCCCTCCTCTCATTTCTTCAGGGTGCCCGAGCCTTCCCACTTTGAATCCCATAATGAATATACCTCACACTGTTGCTCCTTGATTCTAGAGTCAAGCCACGTGGCATTATCTGTTCCATGTGTCTGCCCCAGCTGTGGGTTTTGCCCGGTGAGGACTGTGTTGCAGACACCCCTCCCCACCGTGTCATATCATAGCTTGGGCTGAGCTGTGCTTGTAGAACTTGAGTGTTGGATGGGGTTTTTTTTTTAAAAAGTATTACAATTACTTTGATTTCAGTGTGTGCTCCCCACCCTTCTCAAATCATCCAAGGTGCTTACCCCTACATGGAACATTTAACACATTTATTTTATTTTAATTCCAGCATAGTTAGCACACAGTGTTTTATTAGTTTCAGATGCACAATATAGTGATTGAGCACCAGCATCCATCATGCAGGGTTCATCACAAGAGCCCTCCTTCATCCCCGTCACTTACCTCACCCATCCCTCCACCCACCTCCCCTCCCGTAACCACCAATGTATACTCTATAGTTAAGAATCTGTTTCTTGGTTTGTCTCTCTCTTTTTCCTTTACATATTTGTTTTGTATCTTAAATTCCACGTATGAGCGAAATCATATGGTGTTTGTCTTTCTCTGACTGACTTATTTCCCTCAGCATTATACTCTCTAGCTCCAACCATGTCATTGCAAATGGTAAGATTTCATTCCTTTTTATGGCTGAATAATATTCCATGTATAAATATACCACATCTTTTTTATCCATTCATCTATTGATGGACACTTGGGCTGCTTCCATAATTTGGCTATTATTAATAATGTTGCTATAAACATAGGGGTGCATGTATCTGTTTGAATTACTGTTTTTGTATTTTTTATAGAAGATTTTATTATTTATTTTAGAGAGAGAGAGAGGAAGCGCATGATGGGGGAGGGGCTGAGGGAGAAAGAGAGAGAGAATCTCAAGCAGACTCCCCACTGAGCACGGAGCCTGACACAGGGCATAATCTCATAACCTTGAGATCATGACCTGAACTGAAATCAAGAGTGGGCCACTCAACTGACTGAGCTACCCAGGCGCCCCTGTATTTTTTTTTAAAAGATATTGTTTATTTGTTTGAGAGAGAGAGAAAGAGCAGAAGCAGGGGGAGGAGCTGAAGGAGAAGGAGAGAGAGAATCCCAAACAGACTCCCCACTGAGCCCGGGGCCCCAGTTGGGGCTCAATCCCAGGACCCCAAACCATGACCTGACCTGAGCCAAAATCAAGAGTCAGAGGCTCAACCTACTGAACCACCCAGTTGCCTCTGTTTTTGTAGTTGTTTTTTTGTGTGTGTGTGTTTGTTTGTTTGTTTGTTTTTATAAATACCCAGTAGTTCGATTACTGGATTATAGAATAGTTCTATTTTTAACTTTTTGAGGAACTGCCATACTGTTTTCCGCAGTGGCCGTACCAGTTTGCATTCCCAATAACAGTGCAAGAGGGGAACATTTAGCAATTATATATTTAGAAATGTTTTTTAAAGTGTCTTTTACATTAAAGAGTTACATATTCTTGAAAAACTTCAAACTATACAAAAACTTACACAGGAAAATTCCCTGTCTTAGCTTTCCTCACTGTCATCCATTCTCCAGAGAAAACCACTGTGACAATTGAGTGTGTCCCTCAGCTGTGGTCTGTGCATAAACAGGTGTTAATACGTTGTTTTATTTTATTTTATATATATGTATGTATGCATGTACGTCTAGATGTATGTATTTTGAGAGACAGAGAGAAGGAGTGAGCAAGAACGAGCATGGGGGGCTGGCAGAGAGAGAGGGAGAGGGAATCTCCAGCAGACCCCCCGCTGAGTGTGGAGCCCGACGTGAGGCTTCATCTCACGACCCTGAGATCATGACCCGAGCTGAAATCAAGAGTTGGTTGCTCACCCAGCTGAGCCACCCAGGCGCCTCTATATGTCATGTCAGGCACATGGGGTTGTACCACACACGTATTTTTTGGCTTTCTTAGCTAATAGTAGAAGAAGGAAAGTTTTCACATCAGCCCGCGTAGATCTACCTCACTCTTCCAAATGGGTGTGTTTTCTACGGGTGTTCCGTAATGTAGTTCTCCTGTTCATGGACATGGAAGTGGCCTGTAGTACACACAGTATATCTGTATCATTGAAGACTTGCCCAGTACACGTTACATTTTCAAATGGAAGATGAGGGAGGCTGGGGAAAGAAAACCCTTTGTAACGATGACCGTGACTCACAGCAGGGCATCCCCTGGCATATAGACGTATGTGTGTGTGTGTGTGTGCCCCTGGCTGTGTAGACAAAGTGCTGTCCGTTAACCCACACGACTGAGGGTGACAAGGCAACAGTCCAGTCCAGGCCGGCCATCTTGGTCTCCTAAAAGAGAGCTGCAGCTGGCTTGGAGGCCTTCCAGCCTTGCAGCGAAGAAAAGTGTCAGCCATGGGGCTGGCAGCCCCTTTGTACAGAGCGTGACAGAGGGTGGGGGGATGCCAAGGCAACATGTGAAACCTACCTAGGAGGCTTTGCGACCCCAATGATATTTTTTACAGAATGTGGTGGATTCTCAGAGCAACCACAATGACATCCGCCTTGCAGCAGGTGGGAGAGCAGATGCAATTTGTGAAAATTCTGAAGATGCTTGCCTGCAGTAGGGTCACGTGTGCAGAGGGCTGGGCGGGGCCTGCTCCTCACTGCCAGGTGAGCTCCCGTACCCCAAGCTTCGGCACTCACGTGGGATGGCCTGAAGGCATGGGACCAATTGCAACAACTTGTATTCTGTCAAGCAAGTCCCTTATTTTTTAAAAACATCCAGAGAGAGAGAGAAGGTAAGAGAGTAACCAGTTTCTGTGCCAAATTTAAGCAAGTCTTTGTTTTTCTGAAGGTGTTTGTTCTTAAAGCATGGAAATAAAGTAATCTTAATTTACATGAATTGAAGCCATTCTGGAACACGTAACCAGGCAGGGCAGTGGTATGAGATTCTTCAGATTCCGCAGCTCCTAAGACACTGACTGTAGGGGCAGCCTGGAATCAACGTCCTGCTGCCTCCAATTGCCAATCCTGGACTGTAGAGATGATACTGTCTCCTTGGAAAGAGTTAGCTTGTTTGGGCCTAGAAAGGCCTTTGAGTTCTAGAGTTAACAGGGCCTTGCTTTATCTCCATGACAAATACCTGTCAATTTCACCCACTTGTGCCACTCCCACTTTTTCTGGAGAATGTTTCAATATATAGAAACATTGTCATACTGTATGTCTTTGAGTTGTGTTGATACCTATAGATTTAGTTCATTTATTTCAAATGCTGTATGGTAGTATTATCTTGTGAATATTCCACAGTGCAGTGGTCCTCAAACCAGAGTACTCATACCCTTGGGGGACAAGAGGCTGGCTGTCTTTGGGGATACACGTTATTTTAGAGGGCTCATTTCCCAGATTTTCAGCTCCCATTGGTTCTCTTTCCTAAGACAGATCTCAAATGTCTGTGTCTAGTCTTCATGCTGATTCTCTTTCCCCACATCCTCTTTCATAGTCACTCTTTTCTTGCTTTAGAACAAAAAGGCAGACCCGCTACCGTCCTGTATGTTACTGTGGTGCAATGCCCAGGAGGTGAAAACTCTCTGGGGCAACAATCAAAAGGAAACACCCAGGCATTTTTCAATTCGTATCCATTCCCTTAGTTATGAGTGAACATTTCTCCTGAGAAAAGTTCCCGAGAACCTGGCAAAGAGGGTGTCTGGGCGAAATGCTGGAGCTGGACCACCTTCTGTCCAACTCCTGGCCCTCGTCCCTTGACTCACCTCTCTGTGCAGAGCTAGATGCAGAAGCTGGATGGTTGTTATGGGATGTGCTGGCATGTTCATCAGCACTGCAAAAAGAACCTCACTTTCTTTTTCTCTTTTTTTCTTTTCTTTTTATTTAGTTTATTTATTTGACAGAGAGACAGACAGCCAGCGAGAGAGGGAACACAAGCAGGGGGAGTAGGTGAGGAAGAAGCAGGGTCCCAGCAGAAGAGCCCAATGCGGGGCTCGATCCCAGAACACCAGGATCACGCCCTGTGCCGAAGGCAGATGCTTATTGACTGAGCCACCCAGGCGCCCCAGCCACCCGGCGCCCCTCACTTTCTTTTTTAACACGAAGTCTGATTTGTTAATTGGTTTGACATTGAAGACTGACTTTGCCAACGAGGTTAATTGGCAGCATTTTTATTTGCAATGAATCAAATGAGGTAAATCCTTAGCTCCAAAGTTTTGATGAAAATAAAGTTTAAAGTCTATGATAAAAGAACAAATATTAAATTAAAATGCTGTTTTGGCAAATTTGTGTCGAAATTAAAAATATTTCTATTTCCCCAACCTCTTCTAAGTTCATCAGTGAAGGCAATTGCTTCTAGGTGAGTTAAGAATGGTACAGTTCATAGCTACCGAATGGACATTGGTAAAGCCTATTTGAGTATGCTTCCAGAAACTGAGAAGTGAATAATTCTAAAGATGGTAATCAATCCACTTACAGGTCAGTGGTTCCCAAGTGTTTGCTTTCAACATAATTGAAAGAAGACCTACTAGACTTGGCAACTGTTATGGGTTGAATTGTGTGTGTCCCCCCCAAAATCATATGTTGAAGTCCTTATTTGGAGATTGGGTTTTATCCGAGGTAAAGTCAAGTTAAAATGAGGTCATTAGGGTGGATCGTAAGCCAGTATAACCGGCATCCTTATAAAAAGGGGAAATTTGGACACAGACACATATCCTGGGAGAATGTCATGTGAAAATAAAGCCAGAGATCAGGGTGATGCTTCTACAAGACAAGAAACCCAAAGATGGTGGCAAGAAGCCAGAAGCTAGGGGCGAGGGACGGCGAAGATTTTTCCTCACAGCCCTTGGAGGGAACTAACTCAGCCCCTGTCTTAGACTTCTAGCTTCCAGACTGTGAGACGATACATTTCTGTTGTTGACCCACCTGGTTTGTGGTGCTTTGTCACCGCAGCCCTAGAAAACTAAGAGAGCAACTAATAGATCCTTAAGATGAACTCCTGATGGTGGCTCACTATGATGGTTTTCTGTTTTGCCATAAAAATAAATAAATAAAAATTTTTTAGAAAAAGAAGATTGAGCGACTCTGCTGTAACAAAACCAACTATTTCTTTATAGGGACAAGATTTCTCAGTGCTTACATTGTATTAAAAAAAATAGGAAAGTAATTGGGGTTGTACCCTGTCTTTTTTAGGAAGAAGTAATAATTTTCTATCAGTTCATTAACTAAATGGGCCTTATCCATCTCTTTAAGAGCCGAATTTTCCTTCAGAGTTATTTTTTGTTTTACAAAAATTCTTATTTTGAGATAATTGTAGGTTGATACTTCAGTTAAAAGAAATAATACAGAGATCTCCTATACTCTTTACCCAGTATCCCCCCAGTGGTAGCACACTGTCACCAAAGGCTAGTTTTTATGTTTAGCCCTTAATTTTCACTATTCATAATTTATGTTATCTTTGAACCATCTACACTACTCATAGCTGTAATGATGCCATAATCTAAACAAATTTTTAATTCTTGGAAATTCATGGTTATAGGAAATTAAAATTCCAGTTTAAATGTTTTTCTGGCAGAGAGGTATGATCAATAAAAGATCTTCAAGCATAAATACATATTACATTAGGATAAACTTCCAGGCAGGAAGATGGATAGAGTTCATAAATTAGAGGGGGAAAAGGAATGATGAAAAATTTCCAAAAGCTGAAGAACTTGTTCTTGCTTTTAAAAACAGGTGATGGCTGAAGTAAAATTGGTATTTATTTACATTCTATCAGAAACAATTGAAAAGAGTGACCTAAAGATTTGATTTTAAAACATCAGTATTTACAACATATTGGAAACTATGTATTTCACAACTATGTATGATGAAAAATGCTTGATGTCAAGTTAACTCTGAGTGAAGGAGGACACCTAAGTCCACAGCAACCTTATTTCCCATAGCTACGCCGTGGAAGCCACCCAGTGTCCCCCCTCCCCCGCCAACAGACGAAAGGATAAGCAAATGTGGTATATCCACAAATGGAATACTATTCAACTTTAAAAAAGGAAGGAAGGACATTTTGACCAGTACTACAACATGGATGAATGCTGAGAACCTTAATGTTGAGTGAGATAAGCCAGTGACAAAAAGACAAGTTGGTATGATGTCACCGACAGAAGATACATCGAGTCCTCAAATTCATAGGACAGAAAGCAGATTGGGAGTTGCCAGGAGCTGAGGGCCAGGGGGATGGAGAGTTCTTATTTAATAGGTGCAGGGTTTCAGTTTTGCAAAATAAGAGTTCTGGCGGTGGATGGTGGTGGTGTTTGTACAATGGTGTGAATGTGCTTCAGACCATTGAACTCTACACTTAGAAGTGGTTAAAATGGTAAATATTATGTTATATGTATTTTACCACAATAAAAACTTCAAAAAAATGAGTGAAGGAGTACACAGTCTTTCATATTTGAGAGGGGGGATACAAGAGCAGTTAAGAGGTGATGAGAACTGCCACTGTTTATCTGTTCTTTTGTGAATGGATCTTTGCTTTAGGCTGTTTTCAGTCTCTGCCGTTGTGGACAACACTACAGTGAACATCCTGGTAAACACTCCCTACAGTCTATGTACACGGTTTTCCCTAGGGTGTCAACTTGGAAGAGGAACAGCTTCAAGAGGGTATTGACCTTGAGAGCAGTGACTAACTTGGAACATGAGCTCCTCTTCAACCTACGTAGCTATTGGCAAATTTTTCTCCAAAGCGGTGGTACCGGTTTGTCTACACACCAGCTGTGGATGAGTTTCCATTTACCCACATGCTTTATAATTCTTAGTTTTGTCAGTCTTTTCAATTTGTCACTCTGAATGTCATTTTGTTGGTGCTTAGAGAACCTGATTTATTTCTGACCAATTGCCCAGTACTAATTTCCACAATAAACAAGGCTTTAGCTCCTCTTTTTGATTCTGGGCTGTCCTGAGTACTCACAGTTAAGTCTCTGGCAAAAAACACCTAGTCACAAAATAAACCTATAAAATGGCCCATTTCTCCTTCCTTCCTTCCTCCCTCGCACCTTCCCTCTCTCCCTGTTTCTTCTTTTCTTCTTCTTCCTTCCTTCCTTTTCTCTCCCACCATCCCTCTTTTCTTTCTTCCTCCCCCCATCTCCTTCCTTCCTCCCCTCCTCCCTTCCTTCCTTCCTTCCTTCCTTCCTCTTTCTTTCTTTCTTTCTTTCTTTCTTTCTTTCTTTCTTTCTTTCTTTTTCTTTCTTTCTTTTATTTGTTCTCTTTTTTTTTTTTTGTTCTCTTTCTTTTTTTTTTTTTTTT
>NC_048221.1:106293155-106381420 GCF_002007445.2 Ailuropoda melanoleuca
TTCCATACAAATTTAAGGACTATTTGTTCCAGTTCTTTGAAAAATGTCCTCGGTATTTTGATCGGGATAGCATTGAAAGTGTAGATTGCTCTGGGTAGTATGGACATTTTAACTATGTTAATTCTTCCAATCCATGAGCATGGAATATTTTTCCATCTTTTTATGTCTTCCTCAATATCTTTCAAAAGTGATCTATAGTTTCTAGCATATAGGTCCTTTACGTCTCTGGTTAAGTTAATTCCAAGGTAACGCATGGTTTTTGGTGTTATTGTAAATGGGATGGATTCCCTAATTTCTCTTTCTTCAGTCTCGTTATTCGTGTATAGAAATGTATTTGTTCTCTTGATACAGTGTATCCAAAATAGAAACTTCAAAAAGTCAGTGGAAATTTTTCTTCTTACACAGACTGTTCATTCTTTCTTCGGGCGCTGGTGGACGATCCATGAAGAAACCTCAACTCAACCATAAAGCTTTCACTCCCACGTTCAACAAACAGTGACCTTGCTGGTGGGAAGCCCCCCGCGCAACTTTCTGAGGGGCTCTCCGCGGTGCTCTTCAGGTACCTGTGGGGTGAGTGGTGGAAGCGGGAGGACGCGACAACGGAAACATCTCAAGAGACGCGGGCGGTTGTTTCCACGGCTCACCACAGTGCAAAGGCTCGAACTGGGCCCGCAGCGCGCTGCTCCGCTCAGAAGTCCCTCCTCCGGGAAGGGAAGGGGAGGACGGGGCTTGGGAAGGGGGGAAACGACGGAGAACCCCCAGGCCTTGCCCTCCCTCCCTCCTGCAGGCCTCCAGCCTCTCCTGCCTCTGTCTGGTGGGTGGGGGCGCGATGAAGATGGCTTCTCAGGATGGTCTGCGCCTTCTCAGTGTGGCAGGGATGAAGGAAACGAGCTGCCTCTCCACACCTCAGACACCGAGGTGACCTGTCCACCAGGAATGTTCCTCCATGTGCCCAGAGGCCGAGCCGTGAAATAGGACTCTCCTCTGCCCCATGGTCAGCCTCTCCCTTGGACTGGGGAGAACGTGTCCCTGGCCTCCCAGGGGGCTGTGCAGTGGAGAGGAGCCACATGGAGCAGGGGTGCGTGTGGGGTGTGCAGTTGGTGTCCTGCTTCAGGGGACCGCCTGGAGTTCTGCAGGTCGCTGTGCTGAGAGACACGCCAGCAGCGGGGACAGGCAAGGAAACACGAGACGCCAGATGGGGGTGCCAGGATGTGGTGGGTGCAGCCAGGACAGGAGCCCAGCTGAAGTCACCACCCTTTAACAGGGGGGCTGAGGGAGGCTGGGGGAGGACGACCAGGGCGACAGGCGCAGCTGTGCCTGAATCTAGACTTAAAGGAGGCCAGGTGCAGAGCTGGGGAGCCAGGCTGAGGGCACATCGTTGCAAAGGCACAGTGGCTAGAAGGACACAGTGTGTTTGGGGTACCGGCTCCAGGCCCCCGGAGGCAGAGTTGATGATGGAGAGGAAGTGGAGTCATTGGAAGGAGTGCAAACCCTCTTCCCTTCTCAGTTGCTCATTCTGCACCATTTTCTGGGCTAGTCCTGGCTGAAGTCTAAAATATCTACCCTGGTTGATCCAGAGCCTGAAGCCCTCCCACCATTTCCCACAGAATTCCTTTTTCTGTGCATAGCAAGCCCCTTCACAGGGCAGCCAGCATATTTTCCACTCTTACCCCAGGAAACAGTGGCCCCTAAAGAAAGGGCCTCATTTTCTTACACCATACACAAAAATAAACTCAAAATGGATGAAAGACCTAAATGTGAGACAAGAATCCATCAAAATCCTAGAGCAGAACACAGGCTGCAACCTCTGTGACCTTGGCCGCAGCAACTTCTTGCTAGATAGTCTCCAAAGGCAAGGGAAACAAAAGCGAAAATGAACTATTGGGACTTCATCAAGATAAAATGCTTTTGCACAGCAAAGGAAACAGTCGAAAAAAACAACAGACAACTGGCAGAATGGGAGAAGATATTTGCAAATGTCTTATCAGATAAAGGGTTAGTATCCAAGATCTAGAAAGAACTTATCAAACTCAAACCCAAAAAACAAATAATCTAGTCAAGAAATGGGCAGAAGACATTTCTCCAAAGAAGACATACAAATGGCCAACAGACACATGAAAAAATGCTAACCATCACTTATCAGGGAAATACAAATCAAAACCACAATGACATACTGCCTCACACCAGTCAGAATGGCTAAAATTAACAAGTCAGGAAACAAATGTTGGTGCGGACGTGGAGAAAGGGGAGCCCTATTACGCTGTTGGTGGGAATGCAAGCTGGTATAGCCACTCTGGAAGACAGTATGGAGGTTCCTCAAAAAGTTGAAAATAGAGCCACCCTATGACCCAGCAATTGCACCATTGGGTGTTTACCCCAAAGATACAGATGTAGTGATCCGAAGGGGCACCTGCACCCCAATGTTTATAGCAGCAGTGTCCACGATAGCCAAACTATGAAAAGAGCCCAGATATCCATCAACAGATGAATGGATAAAGAAGATGTGGTCCATATATACACAATGGAATACTACTCAGCCATCAAAAAATGAAATCTTGGGGCACCTGGGTGGCACAGCGGTTAAGCGTCTGCCTTCGGCTCAGGGTGTGATCCCGGCGTTATGGGATCGAGCCCCACGTCAGGCTCTTCTGCTATGAGCTTGCTTCTTCCTCTCCCACTCCCCCTGCTTGTATTCCCTCTCTCGTTGGCTGTCTCTATCTCTGTTGAATAAATAAATAAAATCTTTAAAAAAAAATGAAATCTTGCCATTTGCAATGACATGGATAGAACTAGAGGGTATTATGCTAAACGAAGACAGAGTAAGACAATTATCGTATGATTTCACTGATATGTGGAATTTAAGAAACAAAACAAAGGATCATAGGGGAAGGGAGACAAAAATAAAATAAGACAAAATCGGAGAGGGAGACAAACCGTAAGAGACTCTACACTCTAGGAATCACATAGGGCTGCTGGAGGGGAGGGGGTGGGGGATGGGGTCACTGGGTGATGGACATGAAGGAGGGCACTTGATATAATGAGCACTGGATGTTATATGCAACTGATGAATCACTGAACTCCACCTCTGAAACTAGTAATATACTATATGTTAATTAATTGAAGTAAAAAAAAAAAAAGGTCAGGTCCTGGCCTTATGTCCCTGCCCCCACAGGGCGCAGAGCTCAGAACAACACAGAGGCAGAAATTGAGGTGCCATGGTGGGGTGGCAGGACCATGAGATGGGGGTGGAAAGAAGAAGGAGGGCCTCAGGTCCTCTGGCAGGGGAAGGAGAGAGGAGGGATCTAGAATCCAGAGCTGGAGATGAACTCAGAAAAGACCCAGTAGAACACGTTTATGTTATAGAAGTTCCAGGAGGGTGAGCATTTTACTACAAGTCACTCAGGAAGGCCTCACTGGGCGGGGACTAACAGCCCAGGACGCTAGCTCCCCAGGAGGCCCACCCGTTGCCCACCTTGGATGAAAGCTAACGCATCACTCGGTCCAGCAAGGAGCGATGTTGCTCTAGTTTTTACCCTGTTGTGGGGTGCGGGGGTGGGGGAAGGGAGGTAATCTGAATTCAGTCGGCGCTGGTCTACAAGTAGAGCTGAAGCAAGCGCAAGTTCCCGCCCAGCCACCCGGTGTCCAGCCCAGCTGGATCTCGCCACCCAGCCCCAGTGTCCCCGGCTGTAGTTCCCGCCCCTGCCTTTCTCAGGATCGCCACCCCGACTCCCAAGTCCTTTTACAGGCTCCTTCCAGCCCTACTTTTCTTTGGTGAGCGGGATTACTACAGGGGAGTGGGGTGGGGTGGAGGGCGGGGTTTGCCTTTTTACAGGCGTCAAATACCTGGTTAGAGGTGGAATTCTGGCCCAGTACTGGGCGGGGAGATAGATACCTGGGGTAGACTTTTAATCGTCCCCAATTCTTCAATAGCTACCTTTAGTCTTAAGCCCTTTGTGCAATGCCTCGTCCCTAGAAATAGCTAGAATGCCAACGCTTCAACGGTGGGTAGATCAATTTGAGAACACCTCCTTTGGGCCAGGCTAGGATTTCTCCCAGTTCTCCATCCTGCAAAGGGACCAGCTGAAGATCCTGGGGCGCCGGACGGGAGATCCTGGGCCGTTTCAAGAGCCGGGGGGCCGGCCGGGGGGTGACCTGGTTGCTGTGCTGGGGTCCCCTGGCGAGGACGGCTCGGCCAAGGCGCGGAGGGGCCGCGGGCGGGGATCCTCTCGCTCGCTCCTTCGGACCTGCAGCCCCAAGAGGGGGCCCTGGACCGGGCTGTGGGGGGAAGAGTAGGAGGAGGGCAGCAGAGGGCAGGAAGCGGATGGGGTCTGCGGAGGTGGGCGGGGGGACTCGGGGAGTCCTGGGGGCAGGTGGGGCATCCGGTCCCCGGCCTCCCGCGCGGGACGCGGAGGTCGCTGTGCGGAGAGGGGTCCCCGCGGCGGGTGCAGGCTGGGGCGCCCCGGGCTCCGGTGGGTCTGGGAGAGGGGACAGCCTCGGAGCACTAAGGTGGGAGGTTGCTTTGTCCTTTTCACCGATTTCATTCCGCGTTTGGTTTTAGATACTGGGAAGGCGGTGCTTGCCACCAGAGTCCCTTGGTCAAAATGCGTCACGCTCTCAGCTACTAACAGGTCACTAGACCCAGTCTCTTTCTTCTGGTAACAGCAATCCTCGTTTTCACTTATTCACGTGGATGCAGTGTTGATTAGACCCATGGGCCCGGGGGTGCGGTGTGTGTGTTGGGGGGGTGTGCTGCGCTGAACTGTGGCTCGACAGATCCCTAAATCTCTCTCTGCCTCAGACGTGTACAATCAATACTTAACCTAAGAAGTTTTGCCTTCTTTTTTAGGCTAAAAATATTTTGGAAAATAGAAAAGAAAAGGAAAAATAATCACCCATGGTGCCAATATGGAACTATAATCACTCTCAATAGTTTTTTGTGGGGTTTTTTTATTCCTTTTTGTCCTTTTTTTTTTTTTTTTTATTCGACAGAGATAGAGACAGCCAGCGAGAGAGGGAACACAAGTAGGGGGAGTGGGAGAGGAAGAAGCAGGCTCATAGCAGAAGAGCCTGATGTGGGGCTCGATCCCATAACGCCGGTATCACGCCCTGAGCCGAAGGCAGACGCTTAACCGCTGTGCCACCCAGGCGCCCCTTGTCCTTTTTTGTTCTAAGCCTATAATGATGTATTTTTTTCAATTTTCCCCCCATCATTGTCATCATATTTTCTATTCAGATTTCCAGGCCGCTTTTAAAAATTCTTATGCCATACACATTCCTTTTATGACATATTTGTCATGAATCTCACCTGATATTTGCATAATAGTCTGCTCATATTTTGCCCGATTAGTCCCCAACTAGGTGGACATTTAGGTTGTGCTTACTTTTTCATTATGATACAGTGATTTCTAAATAGCATGCAATTTCTTTTTTAAATTATTTATTTTTTCTAAACAGCATGTAATTTCAATTTTTATTTCTTAATTACCCCGACAGTTCTTAAAAGGGGTTAACAATTTTTTAAGTGGATAGATTGGTTTTTTTCATTCTACTGTCCTGAGGTCTGAGAATGTGGCCTGTATTTAAGTTTTCTGGATTTTTTTGAGCTTTTGATTGGTGATTGATTTTGTAAATAACTTTAGGCATAGTGTTGAATGAATGATTGAGTACAAAATTCTATACACTGGATCAAGTTTAGTAAAATATGTTATCCATACCTACTATGTCCTTTATTTTTATCTGTTTGATATGCTAATTCTGAAAGAACTGTAAGTTTTCAAACTATGTGGATTTACCATTTCCTTTTTATATTTCTAACAGTTTGTGCTTTAGGTATTTTATTTATTTATTGAAATGTTTTCCAGCTTTATTGAGATATAATTGACAGGTCACATTGTGTGAGTTGAAGGTATACAATATGAGGATTTGATACATGTATGTATTGTGAAATGATTATCACAATAAGAAGAGTTAACACATCCATCACCTCACATAGTTACATTTTTTCCCTGTGTGTGTGAGTTGAGAACATTTAAGATTTACTCTTAGCAGCTTTCAAACATACAACAGTATTGTTGATCATATTCACCATGTTGTACGTTACATCCCCAGAACTTATTCATCTTATAACTGGATGTTTGTATCTTTTGACCACTTTATTTCCGTATTTTAAAGTGATATTATGAAGTGTGAAAACCACATGGCTGTTACGATGACAAACAAATAAATAAATTGGCACATATATCTTTTTTTGGCTTTTAAATTATTTTCTTGGGGCGCCTGGGTGGCTTAGTCAGTGGAGAATCTGCCTTCAGCTCAGGTCATAATCTCCGGGTCCTGGGATCGAGCCCCGAGTCAGGCTTCCTGCTCAGTGTGGAGTCTGCTTGAGATTCTCTCTCTCCCTCGGCCCCTCCTCACTGCCTGTTCTCTCTCGCTCTCAAATGAATAAATAACATTAAAAAAAATAAAATAAATTATTTTCTTGGTCTGGATATTTGGAGGGAAATGGCATTGAAAGCCAAACTGGCCTCCTAAGGACTTGAGAAACGTACACTGTTGGCGGCCATGTGCGGGTGCTTGCTTCACTGAACTCTGGTCCATAGCAGGTGTCAAAGTAACAAAACCAAAAGCAGGACAGTATTATTTTTGAGGTAAGAAATGGGATACGTTTTTTTTTTTAAAGATTTTATTTATTTATTTGACAGAGATAGAGACAGCCAGCGAGAGAGGGAACACAAGCCGGGGGAGTGGGAGAGGAAGAAGCAGGCTCACGGCGGAAGAGCCTGATGTGGGGCTTGTTCCCACAACGCCGGAATCACGCCCTGAGCTGAAGGCAGACGCTTAACCGCTCCACCCAGGCGCCCCAGAAATGGGATACGTTTTAAAAATTTGTTTTGATTTTTACTGAAGTTGACTTATTTTCCCCCTGCAAGTCTGATGATCATTGAATTTTCTCTGTTGTATATGGGTTATTGTTCTTGTTCTTTTGTACTTCTGTTTTTTGACTTATAACGTGAGGAGGCTAATCTCTTTCAAGTCTTACGTTCTAGGAATTGTGCTTATGTTTATCTTACTGCAAAACACCTTATTGAAAAAAAAAAATCCAGCCCATCAAACCAGATACCACGAATTCTCCCTCTCACTCTGTTGCCCCGGTCATGAGCAGACCTTTCAGTGTGGCACACAAAGCAGGTGGGGGTACTGTGGGGCCTCAAGGTTATACAACTCAGGTGTGTGTGGGGGGAGGGGTGCTTAAAAAATTTTTTTTAGAGAAGTGAGATTTTAGGATAACTGGGCTGAAATATGGGAGAAAGTAATGCCCAGTGAGATTACATGATTTTCCTGGTATTGATAGATTCCTGTTTCATTGTCCCTAAGATAAAGGGAGTTCAGCGGAGAGGGAGGGGAAAGCAAGGTGTAGGAAGCTGGAGTCTTTTGCTTTTTTCCAGGCCTAAGAAGATGGGGAATGGGCCAGTCTGTCATACACAAGTGGCCCCATCCTTTTATAGTATACCTTCGGTGTCCTTTTACGGTCCATGTGATCAGTAGAGATGACCTTTCTTCTATTTCCGATATTAGTAATTAGTGTCTTCTTCCTTTCTTTCTTGGTTAGCCTGGCTAGCGATTTATCCATTTTATTGATCTTTCCTAAGGACCAGCTTTTAGCTTAGTTGATTTTCTCTATTGTTTCCCTGTTTTCCATTTCATTGATTTCTCCTCTCATTTTTATTTCTTTTTTCCTGCTTGTTTTAGGCTTAAATTGCTCTTCTTTCTCTCATTTCTTAAGGTAAAAGCTTAGGTTATTGATTTTAGATCTTCCTTCCTTTTAAATACAGGCATTTAGTGCTGTATATTTCCCTCAAAGCGTGCTTTTGCTGCATCCCACACGTTTTGGTAAGTTGCATTTTCATTTTCATTTAGTTCAAAAATATTTTTAAATTTCTCTGGAGATTTATTCTTTGACCCACGTATTGTTAAGAAGCTTGCTGTTTAATCTCCAAATATTTTGGGATTTTCCAGCTATCTTTCCGTTAACTGATTTCTAGTTTAATTTCATTGTAATCTGAGACCATACTTTGTATTATTTCTAGTCTTTTAAATTTGTTAAGGTGTGGGGTGCCTGGGTGGCACAGGGCGTGATCCCGGCGTTATGGGATCGAGCCCCACATCAGGCTCCTCTGCTATGAGCCTGCTTCTTCCTCTCCCACTCCTCCTGCTTGTGTTCCCTCTCTCGCTGGCTGTCTCTCTCTGTCAAATAAATAAATAAATAAAATATTAAAAAAAATAAATTTGTTAAGGTGTGTATTATGGCTCAGAATGTGGTGTGTTTTGGTAAATACTCCGTGAGAGTTTGGGAAAAATTTGTATTCCGCTGTTGTTTGATGGGGTATTCTATAAATGTCAACTAAATCAAGTTTGTTAATAGTATTGTTCATGTCAGTGAACTCATTGCTGATTTTCTGCCTGCTGGATCTATCAATTGCTTAGAGAAGGATTTGAAACATCCAACAATAATAGTGGGTTTGCGTCTTTCTCTTTGCAGTCAGGCCAGTTTTTGTCTAACAGATTTTGACACTCTGTTTTTAGGTGCATACCTGTTGGATTGTTAAATCTTCTTAGAGAACTGACCTCTTGAAATGTTATGGAATGCCCCTTTTTAATCCTGGTAATTTTTCTTATTCTGAAGTCTGCCCCATCTGAAATTAATATAACTATTTTTTGATAAGTATTAGCATAGTAGTTTTTCCCATCCTTTTGCAACCCATCTGGGACTTTACCTTTAGGCTCCTTGTAGATAACAACGGTCGGATCTTGTGTGTTATATCCTGACAACCTGTCTTTTGGTTAGTGTATTTAGACTGTTCCCCTTGAAAGTGAATGTTGATGTGGCTGGTTAATATCTATCATATTTATCACTTTCTTTATTTGTTGCCCCGTGGCATCCATATAAATAACTGTTTCTCAACGTTTTTCCAGCATGTGCATGAGCAACATTGTGACTGGCTATGTGTACAGCAAAACGTGCTTCTTCACAGCTGTACACAATGGGGCGGTTACAAAAATGTTCATGTAGCCCTGCCTATAGAGTGAATTTTTGGAGAAAGCCCACTGTTCATCAATGGGGTAATGGGAATTTAGATTCTGGTTCACTGACCTAACAGAATACCATGTAACAGTTAAAAGTAAGTCAATATATTCATATGTCCTGGAATAAAGCAAATTCTAACATATATTAAGTGGAAAATGAGTTGCAGAACAATATATATATGTTATGACTCTTTTATATAAAAATTACGTGTGTGTGTGTGCGTGCCCGTGTGTAAATGCACAGAAAATGCTGTGATATTATGCCAACTGATGTGGTGATGGTGGATTTGGGAAACAATTTTAGTTACTAGTAGCAAACTATTAGTTTTTCTGACAAAATCGTATCCTTAAAAGTTTTATTAAGCTTTAAAACAATGGGGGCGCCTGGGTGGCACAGCGGTTAAGCGTCTGCCTTCGGCTCAGGGCGTGATTCCGGCGTTGTGGGAACAAGCCCCACATCAGGCTCTTCCGCCGTGAGCCTGCTTCTTCCTCTCCCACTCCCCCTGCTTGTGTTCCCTCTCTCGCTGGCTGTCTCTATCTCTGTCAAATAAATAAATAAAATCTTTAAAAAAAAAAAAAAAAGCTTTAAAACAATGAAAGGAGATTACAAGTGCTGTTCCTCGGGAGGTCACATGACATAAGCCACCTGCTCTAACCTCAGCAGTTGGGCTGCTTATCTGAAGTGAGTGAACCATACCCGCGGTGATCCTGGGGCCAGAGATGCAAGAACAGAGAGGTCCCCAAGAGCTTTCCAATTCCAGCACTGCCCTTTTCCCCATCCTCAAGGGCTTTGGGCCACTTTATGAGAGGTGGACACTCTGTAGGTCACCAGGACGGGGGTCACGGCTCGCCAGGGCAGAGCTAGAGTCTTTGGGGTGGGGGTGGGGTGCTGGAACATTGTGTTGGGAAAGGGAGGGAATCTGGTGAAAATGTGAACGATCCACGCATGTGGACCTGCGCTTCTTGCCCCTGATTCTCAGGGACCCCGGGGCCAAGCCGCTTTGGTGAGGTCACAGCATGGCTGTACTTTGCAGGCAGGCATCATGAGACAGGGATGACTGACATGCCTTCCCCTCAAGGCCCTGCAAAGGACAAGAGGGCTCAGGACACGCCCCAAACTGGCAACAGTCTGTGAGTTACTTGCTGTGGGTGACAGATGATTTAATCTGAGACTCAGCGAACCAGCTCGATGTTGCGTCAACTTGCACAGAAGGAGGGAGGACTGTGGCACTCCAGAAGCCTAGGGGCACAAGACAATCCACCCTCATTTAATTTAGGACCCGAAGCCAGAAACCACAGTTTCTGTTCTTCTGAATTCTCCTCAAAAGGAGGAAATCACACACACTGAATCACTTATTGTAATCACGCCCCCAAAGGAAGCAAGTTCATGTCATTTGGGAAAGGTGGGTGAGGGTTTTACCCCCCCCCCCGCCCCCCGGGCATCATGGTGGGTTTCATCCCGTGGTTAGTCAAGGGGAATTTCGGTTCTGTGTCACCCGCAGTTTAGTTCCCTGACATTTGGGATCGAGGGTGTAAAGGTGTGTACGTGCAAGAGACATCCTCATGCTTTTAAAATTTCTCCCAGCTGAGTTGTGAGGTGGGTTGGTCTTGTCATCTCAGGTTGGAAGATAAGCCAGTCTGTCGCAGATGTCAGTGAGCTTGTTCTGAGGGAAACGCCCTCTCAGAGATACACCATATTAGACGTGAAGATGCAACTTCAAGATGTCAGTGTTCCCCAGTTAATATACAGAGTCTGTGCACTCTAAACGTCAACTAGGTGTCCTTAACAGGCTGATTATAAAAATTCATGTGGAAGTCTAAAGGAGCAAAAAAACCTAAGATAATTTCACTGAAGGGTAAGGGGAGAATCTGCTTTTTCAAATATCGTAGTAATTTTAATAGTAATAAACTGATAGTAGAGAGTAGAGGCCCCAGAAAAAATATATACGAAAATGTTGGAGGTGGCTGGACACATCAGCGGGCAAAAGATTTAGTCATGGTGCTGTGACCATTGGCTTTCCATGGGAAAAACATAAAATTTGACTTCTATCTCCAATCATTTGCAAAAGTATATCCCAGATGGATGGAGGCTAAATGTGAAAATAACTGCTTTAAAACTTTTTGAAGAAACATATTTTTTATGACATAGCGTAAGGGCAAGATATGTTGATCAAGACATAAAAACACAAACCATAAAGATCTGACAATATATTACCACATGAAAATTTTAAAAAAGAAGGTGGGACAAAAACTAGTTAAGCACAAATTTCAAGGACAGATCTCAGATTAAGGAAAGATAATTGCAATGCATAGAAGCAACAGAGGATCATAATGCATAACATTTAAGACCGTTACAAATTAAAAAGAGAAAGACACGAGACTCAATTCAAAAGGAACAAAGGACACGCACCAACCAGTATCCATATAAAAAGACACGAAAGCTTAAGTGAATAAGGGAAATGCAAATTGAAACAACTGATGATCACTTTATATTCAGATTAGCAGAAATTAACAAGACTAATCATATCAAGCATGAGGACAGGGCCAAGAGCTCTTGTGCAGTGCTGATGCGAATGTGAATTGGTATGTCCGCTCTGGAGATGATTCGGCAATTTCTAGCAAAACTGAAGCTCCTCACCCTCTCCCCCCACCCACCTCCCTCCCCGACCCCAGGACCTGGGGTTTCAGGTTTATCACTCAGAGAAACTTGGAAGTATAAGAATGTTCACAGAGGTAACAAAGAACAGAAACTGGAAATTTGGAATAATAAAAATTGGAAAAAAGTTAAATATCGAATGATAAAGGATTGGCTAGACAAATGGTGCTAAATTAAATAACAAAGTGAGCAAACTAGATCCACAGGCATCAACACAGATAAATCTCAAAAATGTGCCGTTCAATGAAAGCAGCAGATTTCTAAAGTGTGCGTATAATCTGACATCATTTATAAAACATAAAATCACATGCAAAATAATGCTCTGTATTATTATATCATTATTTATAAATATGTACTTATATAATAAAAATAATGTGAGTATAAAAATACAAGGGCCAGGCGGAACCCACAAACTTGGGATGAGGACTACTTAGGCGGTGAATGGTAGTGGAGGGTGGAATGGGCTGAAGTGTTAACATTTTACATCTTGAAATAAAAAACTGAAGAAAATTTAGTGAAATGTTAAATTGTGTAAATCTGACAGTGGACATCTGGGCATCTATTATATGACTTTCAGTACTTTTATTTATATATCAAATATTCCAATAATTTAAAACAAAATATTTTAAAATTCTGTCCTCTTTAGAAGGTTAATTGATAGACTAATCATGGAATGAGTATCTGCTGTGTTCGAGGCACTGTTTAAAGTACTAGAACTCCCAAGGTTAATGAAACAGACTTTGCCCGCCTTGAGTGAAGGTAAACTTCAGGTTATTCAAAAATAGCCAGGCAGGGGCACCTGGGGGCCTCAGCCATTAACCGTCTGCCTTCAGCAGGTCATGACCCGGGGTCCTGGGATTGAGCCCCGCATCAGGCTCCCCGCTCAGCGGGAAGCCTGCTTTTCCCTCTCCCACTCCCCTTGCTTGTGTTTCCTCTTTCACTGTCTCTCTCTGTCAAATAAATAAATAAAATCTTTTAAAAAAAAAATAGGCAAGCAAATCATCTGTCTGAGAAGGGGTTAATTTCCAAAAAATACGAAGAACTCACACAACTCAGAAGTAAAAAAATCCAATCCTATTTAAAAATGAGCCAAGAAACTGAATAGACATTTTCCCAAAGAAGACATTCGGATGGCCAAGAGTCACATGAAAAGGTGTTCAACATCACTAATCATTAGGGAAATGCAAATCAAAAATGAAATATCACCTCACACTTGTTAGAATGGCGATCATCAAAAAGACAAGATAAAAATGCTAGTGAAGATGTGGACAAAGGGGAACTCTAGTGTACTGTTGGTAGGAATGTAAATTGGTGAAGCCATTATGGATAACAACATAATGATTCCTCAAAAAATTAAAACTAGAACTACCATGTGATCCAATAATTCCACTTTTGAAATTGGTATATATATATATGGTGTATACTTCTGGGTATATATATATGTGTGTGTGTGTATATATATATGTCAAAGGAAATTTGTGTGTGTATATATGTGTATGTGTGTGTGTATATATATATATGTATATATATATATATCTCAAAGGAAATTAAATCACTATCTTGAAATGGTATCTGCATCCCCGTGTTCAATGCAGCATTGTTTAAAACAGCCAAGATATGGAAACAACCTAAGTGTCAATGGATGAATGGACATATCTATATCTATATATCATATATATATATATATATATATATATATATCACAGTGAAATAGCCATTTAAAAGAAGGAAATCTTGCCATTTGAGACAACATGGATGGACTTTGAAGGCATTATGCTAAGTGAAATAAGTCAAACGGAGAAAGACAAATACTGTATGAGGTGGGTGAAATGGGCTGGAGGTATGCTTTCTATTCTCAAAAGGCCTAAACCCATATATCAAAAGGCACAAATTTCCATTCGTAAGATAAATAAGTTCTAGTTATAATTAGCAATACTGTATTGTATGTTTGAAAGTTGCTAAGAGAATAGATCTTAGAAGTTCTCATCACAGGAAAATAATTTATAATTATGTGAGATGATGGATGTTAACTAGACTTATCGTGCTGAACATTCATAATGTATACAAATATCAAATCATTATGTTGTAACACCTGAAATTAATATCATGTTGTATATCAATTATATCTCAACAACACCAGGAAAAACAATAGCCAGGGTCACTTGCCAGGGATCACACAGGCAGCCCAGCTCTGCTGGACGCCAGCCTCTGCCTAAGTATCGAGCCATGCTCTCTGTCACTCGGGCCTGGGCTTCACCCCCTCCAGCCTCACCTCTTCTCCTGAACCATTCTGTATAGCTGGGTTTACCTGATTTGAGAGGGCCAGCTTAACTTTTTTTCTTTTTCTCAAATAATCCAAAACCTCAGACGTTTTATCAGGTTACACACGTTTTGCCCCAAGTGTTTCTCCAAACGGACAGGCTCGCTGTTCCTCCACGTCTACGGGAACAGCTCCGCGATGGCAGGCAAGTATGGAGAGGAGGTAAGGCATTGGACTCAGGCTGCCCTGGGTTGAATCCTAGCTCTCCGATTTAGTAAAAAATGCTGTGTGACTTCGATCATGCTGCTGAGCCCCTCTGGGACTCAGTTTCCTAATCTGTTAAAGGGGTTAGTTACTACCATCCACCCTGTGAGCCTGTCCGGAAAGAAAGCAAGAAAGGGAATGCACCTCTCACCGCACGGTGCTGGCGCCCGGGAAGCACTCAGCAGGGGGAGCTTTACTATTCTTTTTTTTTTTTTTTTAAAGATTTTATTTATTTATTCGACAGAGATAGAGACAGCCAGCGAGAGAGGGAACACAAGCAGCAGGAGTGGGAGAGGAAGAAGCAGGCTCATAGCGGAGAAGCCTGATGTGGCTCGATCCCATAACGCCAGGATCACGCCCTGAGCCGAAGGCAGACGCTTAACCGCTGTGCCACCCAGGCGCCCCGAGCTTTACTATTCTTGTCTGTCCTGTGCTGAGGAGGCAGATGGAGTCTCGTCCTGTCAGGCACACTTGAGTTAAGACACAAGGGATCCTTCACACCCTGGCCCAGGCTGCGATGCTGAACGTGTTGGGGCCACTGCCCCAGAGACTTTGTCACAGAAAGTGGTGGAGGGATTGTTTTTAAGCCAGCGGGGACCCTCAAGTGGAACATCTTCCCTCCCAGGGCAAACCCCTTCAGAGCCCTTGGAAAATCACGGTTGCACTTTTAGCAAGACCCTGCCACCGTGGGGGGAAGCCCCCATAGCAACCAGTCCTCTCCAAAGGGGGTTCCTCTTGGCGGGGCTGCACGCTTGCGGTGCTGACTGCACTCTTGCCTTCCCGCTGTTTAATTCCTTAGCTCCGTCCTCTCCTGCCTCCTTTATCCTTTCGCCTCTTCCAGCCCCGCTTCCCTCTCACTTTGGAGGGCTGGTGGAGCCTTGGCTCTGCTCACAGTTTCTAGATGGTCTGTCTGCCGCGGCCTTGGTGAGGACCCGCTCCCCAGCAGCCTTGGGGCAGTCTCTCTTGCTGTGTCCCTGGACAACTCCGCGTGGCACTGTGCGTAGATGACTATTTCCGAGCAGCCTGCCCTGATTTTCCCCAGGCACAGACGGAGATGAACCAGGTACCCTATTCAGGGTTTTGAGTCCTGCCCTGTTTACAGCACAAGCTCTCTCCTTTAGCTCTATAACACAGCAGGCAGGTCTGTGCACTACGAGGGAAGATGTTCCACTTGGGAAACAGAGTTTTAAAATGCTACATTCTTCCAAGATGTGACCCATGAAAGAAGGAATTGATAAGCCGGACTTCGTTACCATTAAACACGTCTGCTCAGCTAAGATGATGTCAAGAGAGTGATCAGACAAGCTATGGCCTGGGAGAAAATATTTGCAAAGACATATCTGAGAAAAGGCTGTTACAAAGCCCTCGTAAAATTCAACAATAAGAAAACAAACAACTCAGTTAGAAAATGGGCCCAAATCTTAGCTAACACCTCACCAAAGAACACACAGATGGCAAGGAAGCAGAAGAAACAACACTCTACGTCCTGTGTCATCAGGGACATACGCATATTAAAACGAGACAGCACTCCACACCAACTAGAATGGGCCAAGTCCAGAACACTGACAACACCACATGCTGGATGTGGAGCCAGAGGAACTCTCAACCTTTGCTGGTGGGGACGCAAGATGGCATGGCCACTGTGGAAGACAATTCGATAGTTTCTAAAAAACTAAACACACTCTCATGCCTTGGTATCTACCCAGAGAAGTCGAAAACTTGTGTCTACACAAAAACCTGTGTAGATATTTCTAGTAGCTTTGCCAGAACTTGGAGGCAACCCAGATGTGTTCCAGTAGGCCATTGGATTCGTAGGCTGTGGTACGTGTAGGCAATGCGATGTCCTTCAGCGCTAAAAAGAAATGAGCTGTCAAGCCATGGAAAGGCGTGGAGGAACCTTACGTGCACGTTACGAAGTGAAAGAAGCCCATCTGAAGAGGACACATGCTGCCTGATTCCAATTATGACATTCAACAAAGGCAAAACTCTGGAGAGAGTAAAGAGTACAGGTTGCCAGGGGTTAAGGGGCAGGGAGGAATGACTAGGCGGAGCACGGAGGAGCCGAGGGCCGCGAACTACTCTGTGTGATGCTGTAATGATGGAGACATGTCATCACACACTTGTCCAAACCCACAGCACGTACACCAAGAGCAACCCAAATCTAAACTAGGGGCCCCGAGCGATAGTGGTGTGCCAATGGAGGGTCATCGGTTGTAACAAATGCAGCACTCTGGTAGGGGTGTTGATCACGGGGGCTGTGCACGTGTGGGGGCAGGAGGCGTATGGGAAATCCCTGTACCTTCCTTTCAATATTGCTGTGAACCTAAAACTGCTCTAAAAAAGAAAGTCTTTTAAAAAATGTCATAATCTTCCAATACAGAATTATCATACAATGCTGAAAACATATTTCCCACCTATAACCCGGCAGGAAAAAAAAAGGTGATACATGTTGTGGGTGAACGTGGGGTGAACCTGGCCCATGCTGGTGGCCTGGAAAACATTTAAAGCTATAAAATGTTTATACCCATGTGCTCAGTAATTCCAGTCTGGAACATTTCTCCAGTAGATATAATCTTTGATTCGGTACAATAGGGTATTAACAGAGATGTTAAATGTTGGAAACCGAAACGTTTAGAAGTAACAGATTATTGAAGTAAAATATGATATTCCACGCAAAGCAATTTTAAACATTAAAGTTTTGACGTATTAATATTATGAAAATGATGTGGGAACAAGAAAAATGCTTAGAGTGGACTTTATAAAAACACACATTTCATGTGATGACAGCTATGCAAGCAATACGTAAAAAACATTAGAAGAAAATGCATCAAGATTCCTTTCCCTTGCTCTTTTTGCTAATGTCTAAATTTCTGTAACGTATAATACTGCGGTTCTATTACTTTTACAAATGGAAGGCTTAAAAATAACTCACTTGCCTTCTGGGGAAGCAAAGCTCAGTGCAAAGCCGCCCTCGGCCCTCCGCACAGTCTTCAGGGCTGGACGTTTTTCTTTTTAGGGGCTGGACTGAGCAGTGTGTGTCACTCCTCTCCTGATACTGTCTGTGTCATTTATTCAGATGTCTTATCATGCTCCAATTGTTACTATGTTTATCTCTTTCACCATAATTATTTTAAAAAATCTTAAATTGTGGCAAAACAGATATAATGCTTAGTTAGCCATTTTAACCGTTTTTAAGTGTCCAACTGGGTGGCAGTAAGTACGTTCAAAATGCTGTGCCACGCTCACCACCCTCTGTCTCCAGAACTTTCTCATCTTCCCAAACTGAAATCCTGTCCCCATTAAACACTAGCTCCTCCTTACCGCCTCTCCCCGAGCGCTGGCATCCACCGCTCTGCTTTCTGTCTCCGTGAATTGGCCTACTCTAGGAACCTCACCTAAGTGGAATCATACAATATTTGCCCCTTTCCCACAACCACTTGTAAAGCTCCTTGAGGATAAGGACCAAGCCCCTGATTCGTTTTCACTTTAGACGTAATGTTTCTTGGCTCATTTATGTAACATGTGCTGTGCCGTTGGAGGGTTAAGCGACACTCAAGAGACATGTGTGCTCTCTGAGGCTGACAAGTGGCGGGACAGAGATAACGGGGAAAACAGAGAGGAAAGAATGGCAGAGTGTGAGGAGTGGGGACTGAGAACCCCGTGGGGTCTTCTGGATGGATGGGGGAATGACCTGGAAGGAAGGCTGAGGAGGAGCCCTGGGGGTCCAGGCAGAAAGAGGGGGAGGAGACTCCTAGTGTGTGTGCAGGGGGCCTGTGGTGACTGGGGAGAGAGCTGAAGTGTGTTCTAGGCGCAGTGGGGAACTGCAGGGGGAACCCCCCACCACCCTGAGAGGAGGAAGGGAGCACACAGTCAACATGCCAATACCTCACGCTGGCCACTGACGGCCACACTCTTCACCCACATGACCTCCTGGGCCAGCGACCCCGAGAAGCCCCGTTCCTCGGACGCCATGCTCACTGCAGCCTCTCACACGGTCACAGACTGCCGAATGCACACGGCCCATGCCCAGGTCTACCCCTTGGTTGTGTGTCTCTGCTCACAGCTGTTGCACAGCTGTGCGTGCAGAGTCTGGTGAAAGCAGGAGGGCGATTGTTATCTCCAGTTCGTAGAAGTGGAAACTGAGGCCTGGAGGCAAGAAGCCACCGGCCAAGGTCCAGGAGCAAGTAAGTGAATGAGGAGTGAACCTGCCACTGAACGAGCAAATGTGAAGAGAAAATGTCTGACCCCATTCTTACCCCCATCATTCCCCCCTAGGGGCCCAAAGGAGGGGCTTTTCATGGCTCCACTGGGCCCAGGGAAGAGAGAGGGAGGCCTGCAGGCAAAGGCAGGAGCAAAGGCGGGGAGCAGAGCCTGCCACAGAAGATGACAAGAAGATTCTAGTCTTTCCAGAGCACCATCGAATATGCTTTCTTGTGCTTCTTTCTGAGCCTTGTATTGACCTTACTTCCAGCAAATGCAATGTGACGTCCTGTTTTTCCTCGATGATTTGCATAAACGTGCTGAGTCTCTTACAAAATCCTTATGACCTCCATTTTTGAGCTTTGAATAATCCTCTACCAAGTAAATGGACCACAGTTTACTAAAATTGCCTCTTACTGTCAATCATTTACGTTGCTTTCGATATTTCTGAAATACATAAATAATGTTATTGAATAGTGCTAATATCACCAAGAGTCGTATTTCCTGAGGATTAATCTCCAGACTGGGTTTCCAAGGTCTGAGTAGTTTCTTTGGGCCCTGTCAGTTTTGACTCCCCACAGTGCCTAAGCAGCCGTGGGCAGTCCGAGGAGGCCGGGGACAGAGCCGGGATGGCCCTGCATCTGTGTTTGTATACGAACTTGTTCTTTCAGGCCCAAGCAGTGGTGTACGGGTGCGGTGGGGGGCACTGCTGGAGCAGGGAGGGGCTGCCCTACATAGCATCCCCACATAAAAGGGCAGGTGCGCAGGTGGGACCAGGGGCGATAACAGTGCTGCCCGACTCCCCCTGCTTGTTGGGGGGCGATCGCCTGCGTCAGCTCCTCTCCAGCCCCTCCTTGGTCTATTTCCCTTAACTCCTTTGGGAAAGAGTCCCACATTCAGGGATTCTTTGCACATCTCAATCTGACCCCATTTGAAGCACAGCCCCAGCGTCTGTAACTGTCGCAGCAAACCCCAGGCACGCAAAAACAGAGGCTTGTGGCTGGCTTGCGGTTGCTGTGATCACACCAGAGTCAGAGAACCACTGTCATGGCAGGAGCCACTGAGCACATCCCAAGTGGGAAGAGCCCTGCCCCAGGTGGGTGTCCTGAGGCTCTGAGAGAGACCCAACCCTGGAAGCCTGGGCTCCAGCCAACTCGGCCTCCCATTGGTTGATTCCCCAGGGCCCCAACACTTCTAGGAGGAAACCAACAAAATTCATGCAGAAGCAACGCAGGAGAAGAAAAGTGCTGTGACCCACTCTTGCCTGCCTCCTCCAAGTCTGCATGGTCAGCAGACCGTAACCCGAGGGGCGAGAGCTTCCTAGAAAAGGCCACTCCCTTCCTAGTGGCTCTCCTCCAGGCCATCCACCCCTGCCCTTTATGGCCCTTACCTGACTCCATCAAGCTGTATGACTCAGCATGTGTGTGTCAGACACCCCCAAAGACACACAGCCCATGGCGAGCAGCTGCAGGCCCTGTCCTCAAGGAAGGGACACCGGGCACAATTCAGTCACGGATGGGAGCCCGTACCTGAATGTGTGGATACGGCGGCTGGAGTTGTTGGAGGAAAACATCCAAGACAGCTCCGCTAAGCTTTGACGAGTCCGTAGACCAAGCCGACTCAGACACCTGCATTTTTAGGTGGTTTTTTAGAAAGTCTCATTTATGTTATATTGATGTACCCTTGAAAGACTGAAAGGAAGTGTGGTCTTGTGGGGGAGCGCCGTGCAGGCAACACCAGGGCCCGTGTTGACTTCTTAGCTCTGCCCCTTGCTGTCAGAGGAGTCCATCTGGGCCATGGGAATGAAGGCAAGTCACACCTGTCCCCTTGGTTAGCCAGCGATACCTCCCCAGTTATGGGGCAGGGTGATGGATTTCTAAAGCCAAATTGTTCCTTCCAATAAACAAAGCAAAACTCAACAAGGGGTAATTCTAGAATAGTGGCTTTCTTGCAGACAATGAAATAGTCTGAGGATCTGTGATATTTGTGGGTTTGTAAATGAAGAGGAAACAGGAACCGCTGATCATGATGATACAATTAAAAGCTGCATTAGTTCTAGGCCGGGGGGCACCAAGAGACATTCTGGGAAAGCAGATGACCCAGGAAGTGAGGCATTGCCTGGGCCCTGTCACCTGGAAAGGACCCCAGCTTACTTTCTTAACCTTCCCTGTGTGGGTACCTTACTTTGTCACTGCTGGCTCTGAAGTGCGGCAACTAGAAATACCCACTTCCTTAAAGTAAGTAGAGCGGGTTCAAGGCTATTCCTATAAAATATAGTGTCACTTGCTTACTTGTATCAAGGTAGGTTTCCTCGAGTGGGCTAGAAAGGGATGGAGTGTAAGCTGGGACCTGGCCACGGAAATGGTCACGCGTGGACATCCATGTGAATTTTGTGGCAGCAAAATCTCATCTTGGTGCCCTAGTGATTCGAAAATGCAGTCAAGTATAAGCCATTGAGTAGACTTGCTTTAGGAGGGGTCCTTGGAAGCTCGCAGGGACTTCCTTTGAGAAAAACACTTTGTGGTAGAATTAGAGAATGTGGGTTCCATGTCACAGCAGGTATGTAAGTGTGGGGAGAACAAGCGCTTGGCAGGGCTGCCATAGATGGTCCTCAAGTATTATTTTGGAAGTTGAGTCCTTTTCCCAACACAGAGATCTAAATTCTAAAGGATCCGATTTTACCAATTCTGAAGATTCAGCCACAACCAGAGTAGAAAAGAGCCCACAGGCTGGCTATTATATAGCGATCATGAACTCTGGGCCTTCATATAGTGATAAGACTAGGTGAGCTTGTGCAGGACCTAAGATTAAATTGCTCTTTCTTTTGTCCCCACGGGTTGGGGTGTGGGCACAGGACAGCTTACTAGGTATCACTGGGTGGTGGGATTCAGGAAAGTCCTATCTCTGCCATTCGCCTTATAGCCTGGTGGCTTGATCCTGCTTGTACAATGGTAAGAGTGCATGCGTGCATAAGGGGATAACTGAGAGAATGCAGGTAAAACCACAGATCACTAAGCACATAACAAGTGTTTGATACATAGAGGTGGTGGCTGGCCAGAGAGGGCAAATGTCAATGAACAATGTGTGAAGATATGGGTCATCTGGTCACTCAAAACTTTTAGTGAAATTGGATGTGGGCTACCCTTCTCTGGAAACAAGTAGAAACGTGTGCATACGTGTGCGTGTGCGTGGTCAGACCCACAGACAACTTTTTAAAATAGATGTATGAAGTAGATCATCTCGTTTATAGTTTGGAAATTTAAAATTTATGTTTATTGGTTGTTATTTGATGATTATTTTTCTCATCTTAAAGGAGATTTTGCGGCTGCAGGACATTCTCGGGATGATCTCGCCTCTGAAGATGCCTTTCGAAGGGCCCTGGGCTCAGAGTGAAACCCCCAGAGCAGCCGGAGATAATGACCCTGTGATATTTGGTGGCAGATCACAGATGACGTTTACCCTCTTGTCCATGCGTGTGGATTACTTACATCTGTGTGTTTCATGTACAGCCAGACAAAACTATAAAGCAATTTCAATTTTGAAAAAAAATATATATGAGGAGAATGTATAATGACAAGAAAGGAATTAGTATTTTAAAAAAGTTATGGGGGCGTCTGGGTGGCTCAGTCTGTTAAGCGCCCAACTCTTGACTTTGGCTCAGGTCATGATCTGTGGGTCATGAAATTAAGCCCCGAGTTTTTGCCGTTATAATCCATAGTAACCTTTTCATGATAGATTGATAGAAGTGGATTTGCTGGGTCAAAAAATATACACAACTCTGAGGTTCTTGAAACCTGTTACCAAATTGCCCTTGGCAATGGTAGCGCTATTTATCAGCACTCTTATCTGTCTGAAATATTATATTTGGTATAATCTATCAGGTCTATTGCCTTTTAAAAAATGCAGTCCTTGGGGCGCCTGGGCAGCGCAGTCGTTAAGTGTCTGCCTTCTGCTCAGGGCGTGATCCCGGTGTTCCGGGATCAAGTCCCACATCGGGCTCCTCTGCTGGGAGCCTGCTTCTTCCTCTCCCACTCCCCTGCTGTGTTCCCTCTCTCGCTGGCTGTCTCTCTGTCAAATAAATAAATAAAATCTTTTTAAAAAAATGCATTCCTTTTTTAAATTTGTTGTTTGAACAACTCCAATTTGTATTAGAAACCAGTTCCTATTTAATTTTTATTAGAGTTTATTATTCATTCAATTACTGACCTCCTGGTTTCTTGCTTTCAGTATATTTCTAAAAATATTCACTTATTTAAGACACCTGGACTTTCTTCCCATGTAAGATGTGAAAGGCAAAAACTTAATTTTTTTCCAACTAGCTAACCAGTGATCTCAGCACCTTTATTATATAATCCATTCTTTCCCCTTGTATGTGAATGTCACTGGTGTCATGAACTTCAAATATTCTAATGGGGTCTAGTCTCATATCACTTTATTTTAATTATTGGAATCAGTAATTGTAAATGGGCCGGTATGTATCTGGTAGCCGATAACCCTATTGGGAGGAAGAGCTTCTTGCCTTTGAGAAAGAAAACCCTCTCGATTCCAAAAAGATAGGTGAGTCACATTCCTCCATCTCTGCAATTTTTCCCTCTGCTAGGACCGAAGGATGGGGAACACAGGGCATCACCGTGAGGACGCAGGAATCCAAAATTCAGAACCTGGGTGACCAGGAAGAAAGCTTGTGGGAAAACTGCACACCCCCCTTCCCTGGGCGTGGCAGTGGGAGGGGGTCACAGTAAAAACTGAAGATCAGCTTCTGGGATTTTGACACTTTGAGAAGCCAGCCAAGCTCTGGGACCCTGAGAAAAAAATAAAAAACCAAGAGTTTGGGGAGGAGAAAGGAGTATTGTTCTCATGCTTTTCAATAAATTAATTACATAACAAACAAAATGATCCACAGGGTCATGCCTGAGTAAGTCAATAACCTCATTGTACCTATGCTTGAAATGCCATCTTTTATTTTATTTTATTTTATTTTATTTTATTTTATTTTATTTTTTTTAAAGATTTTATTTATTTATTCGACAGAGATAGAGACAGCCAGTGAGAGAGGGAACACAAGCAGGGGAAGTGGGAGAGGAAGAAGCAGGCTCATAGCGGAAGAGCCTGATGTGGGGCGATCCCATAACGCCGGGATCACGCCCTGAGCTGAAGGCAGACGCTTAACCGCTGTGCCACCCAGGCGCCCCGAAATGCCATCTTTTAAACTGTAGGAACCGATACTATGTCTAGCTACTGTAGAAATTCTACTTCTGTGAACAAAAGTCTGAACGAGTGGAAACTCACACTTTCTTGTCGCCATCCTGCTGAGCAGCCTGGGCACTCACACCACGAGCCCACAGCCACGGCAGCACAGTGGCTCTGGGGTGGTGAATGGCAACTTCAGGCAAATGGAGAGGAGAAAACAAATGGCCTGGAGTGACTGGAAAACTAAAAATAGAAAGAGGGATAACACATCAAGTCAGACGAAGGACACTGTAGCATCAAGTCTTGACGGAGTACCGAACGACTCAGCTCGAGGGGGAAATGTGTGTGGAACGCTGACAGGTGCTGCAGCCACCCGGGTGCCGCTGTGTTGTCCCCACTCCGTTGCTGCTTTGCCCTTTTGTACTGTTCCCTTTGTGCGTGTAGCTGTGTCACCTGCCCCCAAATCCTTTTTGAAATTAGCGAGTGCAATGGTATATTTTTTTTAAGATTTTATTTATTTGAGAGAAAGAGTGTATAAGCAGCGGGGAGGGGCAGGTGGAGGGAGAGGGAGAAGCAGACTCCCCACTGAGCAGGGAGCCCCAGGGGGAGCTTGATCCCAGGACCCTGAGATCATGACCTGAGCTGAAGGCAGACACTCAACGGACTGAGCCATCCAGGCGTCCCGGGAGTGCAAGAATGAAAAAAAATATCTATTCTTAGGTGCTTTCCACTGTATTATAAAAATGAACTTTAATAGTCAAGTGAATAAAAAATAAAAGGAGGAATTCTTTTGTTACCATTTCTCCTTCAGTAAAACTAGTTCCTTTTCCAGGGAAACATTGGCTTCTTAGCACTCATGCCCAGCATGGGCGGTGAGGAGTGCCTCCTACAGTGCCGTCATCTCGTCCATGCGGTCGTGTACCCTCAGCCCTAGATGTGTGTACGGTTTTCTGTGGGTGATTACTTGCTTTACAAAAATAGGATCATATTTTAAACTCTTCCCTGGGTCCACCTTTTCCTCCCGAGGAATTCCTGGCAATCTCACCAAATCATTCTCTTGAGTCATTCTTTTGATGGCTACGTGATATTATTTTAGGGCTTGTATAGATCACGTTTTATTTAGTAATTCCCTGTCAATGAACTTGGGGTTGTTTCCAGTTCTTATTTGTCCCAAACGAAATGGAAAGAACCATCTTTGTATACTTAATCTTTGGCAATAATTCTTTTACTTTCTAGGGGCGTATTCCCCGGATTGCTGAGGTAGAGAATGTGATTTATATTAGACACCCCTAGATGCTACCAAACCAGCTTTCCGAAAGGAAAAAGCTGTAGTGTCTCATGATACTATCAGCAACCCCTGTGAGTGCCCTTGTCCATGTCCCCTCCAGCAGTGAGGGCTGTCACTCTTACATTTCCACCTACCCAGGGACTTTGGATGCCAATGACAGATTTCCATTTTCCTGGAAAATGTGTTCTGAACCTTGACTGAATCACCACTCGCTCTCTGAAGGTGAACGTTTGGTGTAGAGGTCATGGCAGGAGCGACGAGACCATGTGAATCAGCCGTCCTCTCTTAAACACTCAGACACACTCAAAGGTCTTCATTTATTTGGATACTAAACGCGGGGCAGGGAGGTGGGTGGGGAGGTTTTGAGTTAACATCAGTAGGCGCTGTCCAGGCTCCACTGTGGGATAGCTGTCCCCTGAAAGACCCTGTATGCCACAATAATCAGGAATAGTTTACCAGGCAAACACGCAGGGGCACACTCCCTCTGAAGTGACATAAATTAAATCCCAACGGTGTGTCCCCTCTTCCGTCGCTAAGCTCCACAGGTGCCGGATAAGATGAGGAGAACTGCTAGGCAAGCACTGGCTCCCATCTGAGCCCCAGTGAGCCTTCCTTCTCACCTCCTTCCACCCCAATGCTCAAGGTGGGCCACCAGAGATGGGATGCTGAGTTTCTGGCCAGGGAGGCTCTGAGTGTGGTCCAGGAAAGGGCTTCCACAAAGGCCTGCTTGCTTTGCGGAAGTTGCCCTTCTGTCCCCATTCCCAAACCGGAAGTGCTAGCGTGGCTGTGGGGAAAACAGTGGGGTAGGAGGAAGGCACATCTCACATTCACCTTCTCCTGCCCTGCCGACCCAGAGGCTCGGTGATCTCAGGCCAGTCTTATCTTTTGCGCTGGGTGAGCCTCCCATTGCTCTCTGCTCCCTCGGCCTCCCCGGCTCCCCAGGCGTGGCAGAAGCCTGGGGTGGAGTGAGGGGAGAGGAACAGGAGTCTCGGCCTCCCTTTTGCCTGGCCTGACCCCTTCGGCATCTAGACCTAGACAGCAGGTCTAGCCAAGCAGTCAGCTTTTGGCCCACAGGATGCTGATGGGGGGCTGGGGAGGGCTGTGTTGGGGAAGGTGGGCCTCCGCCTCCCCACCAACACTTCAAATCTTCCCCTCTTAACTTTGTCCCCACCCAACCACAGAGACCTCCACAAAATCTTCTGTGAAAGGCATCCTACTCTTCCCACAGCAGAGCACAACTTTTTGTGAGGTCCAACCCATGCCTTCGGCCGACGTTAACATCATCTGGGTCCTCACCTGTCCACCTGTTTACCATCTGTCCAGGGCAGTAGGGTGGGACACTCACTCTTGGAGCCACACAGGAGCTGGGCCTGTGTCAGTGTCCCCAAGATGCTGTGAGCCTGTGGAGTTAGGGATGGTGTCTGTTGAACGTGTCGTTAACGCTAGGAACTCTTTGGGTGCTCAGTTAAGAACTTGTTTGTTGAGCCTATGTTCTCCAAGGGGTTTGTTGACTGTACCTGTCAGAGCAAACACTGAGAAGTGTGGCTAGGTCAAGTCCTCGCAGCCTTGGAGCCCAGACAGACTGGGCTGGGGAGCTGGCGGAGAGGGTAGAGGGAGTGCCTAGGGCAGGCTGTGCTCCTTGCTCAGTAAGTGGGCTTCTTGCTTGGCTCATTTGTTCCTATAAATTGTGGCCTTGAGGCTCGGGAATGCTGAGTGTGTATGCAGGTGGCAGGACAGGGCCAGAGGGCTCCCACAGGCCTTGGTCCCCCCAGGAGATCAGGCACTGGCCAGTAAGGAGGGATCTGGGGGGGGCAGGCTGTGTCTGTCCTGGTTCCCCCTGTCCCAGCGCAGGCCAGCTGGGCACACAGAAGGTGCCCGAAACAAATACATTTGAACTGGCATCGAGAAGCCTGAGGAAGAGGAGAACTAACTGCAGAGAGGGGGCCAGTGATTAGCTCACTTGTCAAAGGGGACAGGAAGGGAGATACTGTGCAATTAAAAATATAGGAAAAGGGATGCCTGGGTGGCTCAGTTGGTTAAGCGTCTGCCTTCAGCTCAGGGCGTGATCCCAGGGTCCTGGGATCAAGCCCCACATCGGGCTCCCTGCTCCGCTGGGAAGCCTGCTTCTTCCTCTCCCACTTCCGCTGCTGTGTTCCCTCTCTCGCTGGCTGTCTCTGTCTGTCAAATGAATAAATTAAAAAAAAATCTTTAAAATTATGAAAAGGGACACCTGGGTAGCTCAGTCGGTTAAGCATTTGCCTTCAGGTCAGGCGTGATCCTTGGGGTCCTGGGATGGAGCCCCACGTCGAGCCCCACATCAGGCTCCTTGCTCAGTGGGGATCCTGCTTCTCCCTCTCCCTCTGCCCTGGTTCATGCTCTCTTTCTCACTCTCTATCTCAAATAAACAAAATCTTAAAAAAAAAGTGTGTATATATACATATAAAAAGAAACATAGACTTATTTATTCAAATTCAGAAGTCCAAGCTAAGCTAAAGATGGGTACTTGCACATAAATGGCAGTACATGAATGGGAGAAAACAGGATCCAGGAGAGCCAATGACACCGCGTGGGAATAGAGTCCTTTTTCAGCACTTGGGTGTTCAGCATGACAAGAATCACCTGGTCAGACATATGTCTGTGAATCCCAAACTGATGTGGTGCTGGGGGACGTGGTGTCCTTCTGTTGGGGCTGAGGCACCGAGCTATGTAGCCCGCAGGACTCCAGGAACCAGTGAGTCACGGTCACCAAGGAGTGCCCGTGACGTATCTGGGGAGGTTTCCCAAGAAGCGCTGGAGGAAATCTCTTTGGTCTTCCACACCTGGAAAGGCCTCCGAAGACAGGGCTCTTTCTCTCTTTCCCTTTGACTGGGTGGTAGATTCGATCAGCTCTGCAGCCCACACAGGACCGGGGATCACTTTGTGAAAACAAGTTGCCCACTTCCTACAGATAGAGAGACACAAGCTGTGGGGGCAGGGGTGGGGGTGAGTAAGGACGAAAGGGAAGGGGTGGTGTAGGAGCCCCCTTCCTCCTTTGAACTCGAGCTGCCGGGTGCCACACCTGCAGGCTGGTGCCCAGAATTCGCTGCCCTTGCTTCCTGCTGAGAGGAGGGCCGGCCCAGGGAACGAGCATTGTTCCCAGACCCTGCTACGGGAGAGCCCCATGGCAAGGCAGACAGAGACCGTGGCTGCTCCCACTGCAAAAGAGGGAACCAAGGCCCCCAGATGTTACAGGGGCTTTGCCCAAGTTTGTGCAACTGGTGGTCAGGCCCTGCTGTCTGGCAGCCCCTGAACGCATCACATGATTTCCATTGCACGGATTTTTAAAAATCGTGACTTATGAACACATCTCTTTATCGATGGCTATTGAAGCGGATTCCAATTTTTTAATATTATGATGATCAGAGTCTCTTTTTAAAAAAATGCTGTTTCTTTTTTCCAAACTTTTTTTTACCCCCAATTATAAAAGTCACACACGATTGTTGTAAAAATTCACACAACACAGAAACATATAATGCAGAAGTGGAAATTCCTCAGAGTAATTACCATTAACAGCTTGGAGTATATCCTTCGGGATCTTTTTCTATGCATACACAATTATGTGCAGAGGCATTGATATATTATTAGAGAAAAAAATCAAATTTGCAGAATAATAAGATTCGATTTTTTTATATTCTGTATCTTAGTTATTACATATTACACTTTATAAGATTTCAATTTTCTGTTTAAAAGAGTACATGCAGGAAAAATCTGGGAGAAAAGAAACTTTTAATGCCAATTTTACATATTTCCACAATGTTCTGTACTTAGGTATTCAAAAGACGGCTTTGTTGGCGTATAACCTATATCTATTTCCATATATACATACGAAAGTTGGCATTTAATGAGTACAGCTCAGTGATTTCCACACACTGAACACAGCCATAGGAGCAGCTGAGATGGGGGAACAGGACATGCCAACCCCCCAACTTCATACTCCCTCCTACAGAGCACCCTGCAATATGGGTAAGCATACCCTGACTTTAACGTAGATTTGCTCTGCCTGTGTTTATTGTGCTTGAATTTTAACAGTGACCAGATATTGCATTTAAAACGAGGATAATCAATACAGATGTTATTAAATATATGCAGGTGTAGTGGCCATCATTTGATGCCGGCACGTATGGGTCTCACTCATCCCCGAACAGTTGCATGGAGTCCCTTGTATCACAACTGATCTGTCTTTTCCTGATGGACATTTGGATTATTTTCAATTTTTGGTTGATAAGCAGCACGACAAAAACCAATTTGATGTGTATTTCTTTGTGCATGTAACTTTGAGATGTGTATTTTTTAAAAAAAGATAATTGCAGAGAGGTGGAATTGCTAGTCAAATGATAGCTAGATTTAAAAAAAATTTTTTAAAAATATTTCTCCATAACGGACCTCCAGAAAGTAGTAAACCCTCAGTTCCTTCTTCAAAACAAAAGTCAGGTGCTGGGTGCAGACCTCGTCACCGCAGCCCCTGCTGCCGGCAGCCAAGCCTGCTCCAGCTCCCTGGGCAGACCGAGCCGTAGCAGGGGGGCTGCTGCACAGAAAAGAGACGGAGGTGCACCCCCCTCGTCCCCCGGCCCCCCCGGCCCTGGTCCCCCAACCTCACCCCTGTGTGAATTTGCAAACAACTAAACACAATTGCAGAGACAGCAACAGGGGGATGCTGTTAGACAGCAGAGCCAAGAGCGGGAAGAGGGGCCTGGAGGCCTGCTCTGACTTCCGCTGTGGACTGGGTGTGAGCCTGCAGCGAGGGCAGGTCGCCCAGCTGGGCTTTAGCCTCTCTCTCTCTTTTTTAAAGATTTTATTTTATTTGAGAGAGAGAGTGTGAGAGAGGGAGAAAGGGAGGGAGCACAAGCAGGGGGAGGGGGAGGGGCAGAGAGAGACGGGGAGGGAGAAGCAGACTCCCAGTTATCCGGGATGATGACCTGAGCTGACACTTAAAACCAACAGAGCCACCTGGGCGCCCCTGGGCTTTAGTCTCTGATCAGGAAACGGGATGTGTCGGAGCAAGAAGCCCACCTTAAACATGAACCCTAGGGGAGCCTGGCCCCGGCCGCCCTGGCTCCTTCCCTGCTCCCAGGGACTCTGGGAGGCAGCCTGTCCTGGCGTCCTCAGAGCTGATGGACAGAGAGTGTTTGCTTCTCTCAAGCACCTCCTGTGCCGACACCCTTCTCACTCCCACCCCCCACACCTAGTTCTGCGCCCTTCACTCCACTGGCAGCATCTCCGATGCCCCCTCCCCTCGAGCCATCTTTCCTTTCCGGTTTTCTGCGGCTGCCAGCTGCCTCTGGGCAGAGCCCGGTTTGCCGCAGCCCTTCCTCAAGCGCACCTCCCAGCCGGCCAGGAAAAGCAGGTGGGGCTCTGTGCTCCGTTGGCCTGCGCGTGGTGCTTCTGTGAACGCAGCCTGAGGCTGCATTCATTTTGGCTCAATAGCTCTTACACTGTGAAAGCACGGGGCGGGGGGGTGGGGGGGGGTTAAGACCAGATCCCCCCGGGGCTTTCTCAGAAGGCACGAGAGCCTCATCTCTTCCAGCTCAGCATTTTCCCCTTGCATTTTCTTCCCCTGTCAAAGCTGAGAGAGAGAGACCCTGATGCCTTTCACCTTCTCTTCAGTGTAAGGTCACCAGTCTGTGGCTGGGAGTCCCTGGGATTCCAGTCTGTAGGCTACTGAAGGTGGTTTTGAGTGGCCAGAGGAGGTCAGCCCCTGGGGCTCCTGCTGCCTGGCGCTGGGTCCCTGGGGTGCCTCCCAACCTCTGAGACTCTCTCTATGTCTACAGCACGGACGACAGCATGTCGTGGGGACAAATGAGGACAGGCGCATTTTATCCTTGTTATTTCTTTTCAGCTGAGCATCAACATCTTTGCTGTACAGATGGGCTTTGTGCTTTTCCATCACAGGACCCATTTGCATCTTTTATTCAGGACTTTATTTTTACAAACAAGGCATTTTCATAAAAAGAACAGAAAGTGAGAGAGAAATATACAAGCCATGGGAGAGCAGAAGTGAAAGCCTGGGAAAATTCCTAACAGGAGACAAAGTGATTTCCCATTCTCAAAGCCACAAGTACCCAGCCCCAAAAGGATGTCCCCAGAGACTGAAGTAATTACAGGAGTCAGGTCAGCCCTTCACAGAAGCTGGTTTCCAAGCTGGGTCTGGTCTCTGGGGTGAGGGCAGTCAGCCCAGCCTGGGAAGACCAAGGAGGAGCCATCCCAGCGCCATCCCATGAGAGACTCAGGACTCCATGTCACTGCCGTACCAGGGCAAAACAACCCACAAGACTGGGGCTGGACGGCCAATACAAAGGTCCCAGCCCATCCCAGGGGGAGTAGGGGGGCTGGAAGTGGTGTCATGGAGGCATTTCCTACTCCATCCTCCAGGGTTTCCCCGGGTTGCAGGAAGTGTTCGGGGGCTCTGAAGCCTTCTCTCCGTGACTCCCGATGACCAACTAACAAGTTGCTCCCATGTGTGAGGCCCACAGAATGAACTTGCAATAGTGAAAAGCAGGCAACTTCAGCAGGTCAGTGAAATTTCCACAGTGGAGTGAGTTGAGCATGGCCCTTCTCTCTCATTTTTCCAGATCTCGCTCATTACTGACCAATGTATTTTTGTAGCAGGATCCCAAGCGCATATTTTTTGCTCATTTATAAAACCTGAAAACAACAGCAAGTTGAGACACCGCTTATTTTCAGGGAAATAATATGAATTTCTTGTAACAAAGACAAATGACATGTGAGGATGGAGGGCTGCACTTCCAGTAAGGAGACTGGGGCCAGGAGTTTTCTGTTAGTAGGTTTTTAGGGCCCAACTTAGTCATTAAAAAAAAAAAAAATTAAGAAGTTCAAAAAACAAAGCCCAAAGAAGTCTAGCTTTGAATAGTGTTACTTCCTGCAGTACCTTCTAAGAGAAGCTATTCACAAATGTACACTAAGGCGCCAGAAGAAGGAGGCTTGCTGATGGGAAGATTTTCCAGGCTCAATTTTAGGCTGGGGAGCATCTGCCCGAAATCGCAACTCGAGTTTGGAATAGCTGATCTGCGAGGCCTGTGGACTCTTTAGCCCACACCTGGATCATGGTAGCAAAACTAGATGTGGTTTCAAACTTTGTTTTAGCCACAAACCCTTTTGTTCAAATGATGTCTCACAGGCGAGCTAACTACAGGTGGCCGATGACAGCAGTACTATGAACAGAGGATGAGGGAGCTCACGGCCCCCCATGACCCCCCATGACCCCCCCAGCTCCTTCCCCACCTCAGTGGATCCTCAGAACCCCTAACTTCACCAGCGCATGAGGTCCCCTAAAACTGGCATCAAATCACTGCAGAACAAGTTAAAATGAAGGGCTGAGTGGGGGCAGTCCCCTGATGGGGACTCATTCTCCATTAGAGGTCACCATGGGGAAGATGTTGAACAGAACATTCTGCAGATCTAGGCTCAGACAAGTACACTCAGGTTACTGTCTCTTAGGTAGGGGATAACTTCTAAGGCCAGCACGTAAAATTGTGAAAACTGTACACAATCAAAATGATCACTGAAAGTCGCCGTAAAAAACAGCAGGCATGTTTCAGTGACTATCTCTAGTCAAGCAAATGTGTATACAAATATAATGTATATAATAATGTAGAGAATATAATACAGAGTTTATATGGAGCTAAATTTTCAGGTATTTAGGAATACATTTTGTCCCTTGGTTGTTTGGATGGTAGAGCTGACTTTCGTAAGTGGCATGAGTTTGTGCTTTGATTCTGTGGGACCGGGCGGAGCGCTTTATGGGTATTACCCCAGGTAAGTCCTCGCAAGAGCCATGAGGTTGGTACTGTTATCCTGTTTTACAGATGAGGAATCAGAGGCTCAGAGGCGTGAAGTGACTTGCCTACAGTCACATGGTTGGTGAGTGGCAGACAGGATTCAAACCGCCACGCCTGAGCCAGATCTCTTGAGCACCAGGCCCTGTTGCCCTCTTCAATCTAGAGGCTTGATGGGCTTTCTTTTTTTCAAACACCTCTAGATGGAGGAGATTGTCATTAATGAGAGAGGTAGATGTGGAACAGTATTTCGAGGAAGAGAAAGCGTCCGAGAACACTGTGCATGGCCTGGCTGAGGCCTGGCAGTCCCTGAGGCTGGGAGCAGCTTCTGGCCGCTGGCCTCTCAGGGCCTCCGGGTGTCTGCCTGCGCTTACACAGCTCAGGGGCCCGAAGAGCCAGTGCTTTTTAGCTGCCATGTCTGTGTGACTCAGCCTTTTGATCTGCCAACTCCTACAACCCAGGTGGGGTCCAGGGTGGAAGACAGACCAAGGCAGCCCAACAGCTCACACCAGCGGGGAAGGAAGCAGTGAACTGACTTGGCTTCCAATCCAGTCCTGCCCTTTAGTATCCCAAATGCTTTGAGCAAGTCTTTCAACTGGTCTGTGACAGTAACCCTCCTATGTCCTGCAGGACCAGGTCAAATGAAATGCTGGGTGGACAAGAGTTTGGGCTACCCTACTGTGTTCTATGCTTACAAGAATTCTCTGTGATCGTCTCGAAGAGCTTCTCTCCGTGCTTGAAATACACTTGAACACCACCCAGTATTTTCGTTTGTTTACACGATTTCTCCTCCCGAACTATTTATACAGTCTAAGATTTTTTGCAGGTGGGGTCTGGCTTTGGCTCCCTGCCGGTAGAGGCTGTGGCAGCCGCAGGGGCCGAGGAAGCCAGGACCGCACCCAGGGCCGCGTCCCGGGCACTTTTTCAAGGTCCCAGGCACTTACTGTTTCAGGAGGCGAAGCCGGGCTCTCCTCTGCAGACCTGGAAGAAGAAAACAAGGACGTGGGTTGCTGTGGGCTGTGGGCCGCTGACACCAAGCCCCTGAGAGCGAGGGGGGAGATGACGGGGACAGCCAGCACCTCAGACCACTTCCCTAGTGCCAGGCTGTGCTCCAACTTTACGTGCTTTAACTCCCGTCAAGCTCACAGCAAGCCTATGACTACTACTCTAAGTACCTCCATTGGGCATATGGGGACACTGAGTCACAGAGCATGTGTGGTATGGAGTAACTTGCCCAAAGTCATGCAGCTAGTAAGCAGTAAAGGTAGAATTTGAACTCAGTGAATTTACTCTGGTCTGTGTGTCCTTAAACAGGCCAATTTGCCCTGTGCAGCAGGTCAGGAACGAGAGGCGCGCAGACAGGTGGTCTTAAGCTACAGTGTGTGCATTCTAGGGGGATTGCAAGGGCTCCCACTGGGATGCGGAAGAAAGTGTGAGCATGCCGATTTACAGGCCTATCTCATCTTTTATTACTTTTCAGTTATGAAGCACCTTTAATAGCATACTTAATATATGCAATAAATACACCTAATTGCAGTTTGAGTTTAAAAACTCTTTTTTACTAATGAGATCTCTTTGCAGTTGGGGTTCATTATTTAACAATTTTTACTAATGAGATCCTTGATCAAAATGTTTGCAGACCACTGAACTTTAATGGGGACAAAAGGATCGTTTTGTGAATGGCAATGTTATGCAAAAATATGTTCATGACATATTTCTGGGGGACAGGGTCTCTAACTGCTATCACAAGTTTCAAGGGGTCTGTGACCTATATAAGAGTCACTGATCTAGTCCATGCCCCTGTGAGCCACCCCCTCCTATTTTATAGAAGCCCAGAGAGGGTCAGTGACTTGCTCCTGGTGGCACAGGTGAGCAGAAGGGCCAAGGGTAGAGCCCAGGGCTCAGGGCAGGACTTTATAAACGGCAACCCTGGGAAGTAGGTAATATTGTTACTCTTGGATGGGGCGGCCCAGGCTCAGAGAAGCCAAGGTCCCTAGATCAGCACACAGTGGGGTTGGATTCAAACCCAGATCTATCTGACTCCAGAGACTGGTTGGTCTCTGACCCCTGCAGCGTGGCCTCAGGCTAAAAATCACTTCTGCAGCTTTCATGGGTTGGAGGCGGGTGGAAACTTCTGCTATCTGTCTGGCTTCCCTAGAGAAAGACCGACGCTCAGGGACACCTCCAGCAGCAAAAGGAGTCGCCACGGTGGCCCAAGAGGGCACAACTTACAATGTAGGTGGATGGCCACTCCCAAGGACACCAGCAGAAGCAGGACTCCAGCCACCAGGAGGCCGAGGATGAGGGGGTCACAGGACAGGCCTGGAAAAGACATACTTACTGAACATTTGAGGCATGCACATAAAAATACAAAGAGGGAAAAATCACCCGGAAGTCCCACCTCCCAGAGAATACCACTATTTGCATATTTTTCTCATCTTTCTTTCTAGGTACTTTAAACACACGGACATAATTTTACATAGAAAATGCTATGTCCTGCATCATCATTTTAAAAACTAATTAAACTCAGGAGCTACTTATGTTCAAAGGAGATAATTTTCATGCCTGGCAATGAGATTTTTACTATTTATTTTTAAAGTTTTATTTTAATTACTCAAGAGATAGCTGAATATATTTTCATTGTAAAGGATTCAAGTATATGGTTAGAATGCTCCTTGGCACGCTAGATCCTTCACAGGAAAAAAAATCCCATGGTAATTTGGTGCCTTTGTCTTTGCATTTACACATACATAATTTAAACAGACACATACAGGTTTTTTTTAAGCATATAGTGGCTTATACTGTCCAAATTATTTGGCAAACCATTTTTTCTTCACTTAAATGTATCAGGGAGTGCCTGGGTGGTACAGTTGGTTGAGCCTCTGACTCTTGGTTTCAGCTCAGGTCGTGATCTCAGGGTCATGACACTGAGCCCGGAGTCGGGCTCCACGCTCAGTGCAGAGTCTGCCCAAGACTCTCTCTCCCTCTCGTGCTGCCCCTCCCCCCTCCTCTCTCTAAAATAAATAAATAAAATCTTAAAAAAATATCTCAGCACACAGAGATTTTTTTTTTTGCAGAGTAACATTTGCAGTTTGGACATACCATGGATTATTTAGCCAGCGGATGAGTATTTTTTTTTGTTTCTTGTGTTTTACTTTTACAAGTAACCCTGCAGAGAATACCCTGGTACATTCTTCCTAATGTAGAAGCCAGCTCGAGGCAGATACTGAAAACAGGATCTGCCAAACCATCGACTACGTCCATTTAAAGTTGTGATAGACACTGTGAAGGGCCCTCCAAAGAGCCTGCACTGATCTTCATTCCTAACCACCAGTTCTGTACCTCGCCAGCCCTCGATATTATCAGTGTTTCCTTTTGGCCAGTGTAGTGGGTTTAACACGATATGTCACTTCCATTCCCCGATGATGTGTCAGTGTCAGCGTATTTTCATATGTTAGCTACTTGAACGACCTGGCCTGGCCTTTCTTGCCTTGCCAGGGTTTTGGGGTCCCCTGAAGCTGAGCAGTCACCACATCGTTCCTCTCAGTGTCATCTCGAGGGACAGCCTGAAGCCTTAGGGAGCAGGCCCTTCCCCAAGGTGGCCATGTGGTTTCATTCACAAAGACAAGCTTTGAGCTCTAGCTGGGTGCCCCCCAAGATGAGTGCCTTATATATAGCACCTCGTTTCATCATGCCAGGCAAATATCCCAATGTTACAGATGAGGAAACAGGTTCAGAGAGGCTGAATCACCTGCCCAAGGTCACACAGTATAGGCGGCGGTAGACAGGGTTTCAGACCTAAGCCTGGTACCCTGTCCCATGGCCCCCACCCCCAAAGCAACCTCCACCTGCTTCTTCCCCAGTGCCCACCTGGCCACTTTCACACTCATCCTGGTTATTCTTAATAACCTACTAATGTTGGATTTGCATAATTGCCCTGGGATTTTACTGAGGGTCGATATAAGAAATGATGCAAGAACTTCAAAGACCTTTGTTCTCATCACTTATAGAAATGTTAGTGAATTCATTATTGTTTAGCAGTCCTTCCAGAAGGATGAACAGGGCAGATTTCTTCTAGAATTTAACCCTGGGATGAAGGCTTTGAAGCCTGGCGTCTGGGGTTGTTTCTTTATATCACTGTGGGGAGCAGGGGTTTGGTGTCTGGTTATCTGGAGTATTCCCTCTGGTGCAGCTGGCTTTGCTGCTTTTCTAGAATCACAGCACAGACCCAGTTTCGGCACCCTCAACTTAGTGGCCCTGCTGTATTTGACTTTTTTGTCGTTGTTTTGTTGTAACCTACCTGAAATCCTTTAGGCGAAGTTGCAGGGCATGGATATTTTTTTTTTTTTTTTTAAATTTTATTTTATTATATTGTGTTAATCACCATACAGTACATCCCCAGATTCCGATGCAAAGTTTGATGCTTCATTAGTTGCGTATAACACCCAGTGCACCATGCAATACGTGCTCCCTACTACCCATCACCAGGCTATCCCCTTCCCCCACCCCCTCCCAGGGCATGGATATTTTATCAAATGAGGTCATTCTATCTCCACCTTTATGTTCCCCAAGACTGTGCCCTTCTGCATATGGGTTCTGATTTCCTCTATCGCTGTGACCCCATGGGGAAGCTTCCTGCTCTCATCCCCTGAATCCCATTAGATGCCTCCCCTCAGGTTCTTTCTGTTACTTGATGTGTTTAACACCGAGCAACCCCAGTGGCTCGAGGCAGCTCTAGTGTGGCGGCTTGCCGTCCGTCCTATGGGTAGGAGCAGATGACACTTTGTCACCAGTATCTTCTGGGGAGTGGAGGTCAGAATTTTTCCAGAAACACGAAGCGTGTGTGTGTGTGTGTGTGTGTGTGTGTGTGTGTGTGAGCTCCAGCTGCTCTGTCTGGTGCGTATAGCACAGACAGGCCAGTATGTTCGCTCCTTCACAAACACATATCAGCACATATGGTGTGCTAGGTCCTCTGGTAAGTATCCAAACTGAGAAACTTTGAAGTTCCTGTCCTTTGGGTTTGGTATTTTTGTTTGTTAATAGTTTTACTGAGATAGATTTTACCTATAAAGTTCATCTGCTCCAAGTGTATAATTTAATGGTTTTGGGTATATTCATAGAGTTGTGCAATCACCAATCACCACAATCTAATTTTAGAACATTTTCATCTCACCCCCCCAAAAATCCTGTACCCATTAACAATCACTCCCCATTCCTTCCCAGCCCCCCAGTTTTAGGCAACCACTACTCTACAGTCTGTCTCTATACATGTCATATTTTGGACATTTCTTATCAATGGGGTTGCGTAATACATGATCTTTTGTGTCTGGCTTCTTTCCCTGTGTGATATTTTCTAGGTTCATCCATATTGTAGCTTATATCAGTAATTCACTGTTTATTACGGCCAAATAAGATTCCATTGTATGGATATTCCATGTTTAGTTCATCTATTCATCAGCTGGTGGACTTCTAAGTTTCTACTTTTTGGGGATTATGAATAATGCTGCTGGGAACACTGGTGTGCAGGTTTTCGGGCAGCCATAGTCTCCATTAGGTTTTCCCTGTGATGATTTGTAAGCGTGTCTCCCATGAGACTGTGAGCTGCTGGAGGAAAGGACTGTGGTCATACTCAATTTCCCTTCTGACCCCAGCTTGGCTGGGGCCAGAGAAACAGGCTAGAGACCACACATAGGAAGGGCTTGCAGAAGGAAGGAAGGAAGGAAGGAAGGAAGGAAGGAAGGAAGGAAGGAAAAGAAGAAGGAAGGAAGGAAGAAGGGAGAGAGGGAGGGAGAGAGGGAGGGAAGAAAGACAGCCTGCTGTGCTTCTGAGAGTCCAGGAAGATGGGAGAACTCACCCTTCTGGATCACTGGGCTTGGGGACCGGGACACTTTCTTCTTGGTGCTGGGCTTCCTGGTGGGCTGGGCAGTGGTGGGAAGGACATCAACTACAGAAAGCAAGCAAGACACATGTAAACAGTGGGTGGAGTTCCAGACAGAAGTTAAAATCTCATTACTTCCATCCAGGTACTAAAAAGCCCCTATGACTGTTTCCTGGGCTGCTACAGGCTCTAAGGTTACAGAGCAATAGAATTCTCTAGGTGTTTCCCCAACTCTCAGACCTATCTGAGGGCCTAGGCAGGGGGTTGCTCTGGTGTCCAGGAAAGAGAGGGGCTCTGCACCCACATGGTCCTGAACAGAGCCCCAGCCGCCCTGATTAGCCACTGTGTGACTTGGGGCAAGTCCTATCATTGTTCTGTGCCTCAGTTTCCCCATCTGCTGAAATAAAGATGACTCCCAGTTCCTTCTCGGGATTGTCATGAGAACTAAAGGGGACAGCATGCCCAGTGAATTGTGTTCCCCTTGGCTGCAGCAGGCTCCCCCTGGCCAAAGACCTTGAGCGGAAGCCAGAGTTCCTAAACGCTTGACAAGACCGGCCCCTCAGCCAACCTGGCAATTCCTAAGTGGTTGGAGGAAGCTCACAGAAAGGAGGTGGATGCCTTTTACCATATGTACAATACCATGCGGGTTGCAGTGGGGATTTTCTTTCCTTCTCAAGTGTCTTGACGAATCATATACTATCAGAGCTGAAAGGACCTCTAGTCTGAACCATTAATTTCAAAGATGAACACCAGTGATATGAGGGGCTGGCCCCGAGGCCCCACAGAGCAAAGTGCCCCTCTGGCTCCCCAACCCCTCTCCTGACCCCTGGGTGGGTCACTCCTCTCTTTTGTTCTAGTCCAGTGTCACACTCTGATGGGCTGGGGCAGGGCAGGGGGACAAGCATACGGAGCCAAGGGAGGCACCGGAGGCTTGAGGTGCTAAGAATGGTGTGGGCACTGGGTGCTGCCGAATCCAACCCTTGTCTCGGTGAGGTGAGCAAAGACGCTTCATTACAATGACTTCCTGCAAAACAGTAGCAGAGGGAAGATGGTGACACCATAAATTGAAACTCCAGCGTCAAGGGGACAGGGAGGGGCAGCCAACAAAATGGTCATTTCGGAGCTGGCCAATCTTCCCTATAAAAATCGGACACTTGGACCCTTGCCAGCCTGAGTGTCCTCTGGGAAGTGGAGATGACACGCTCTCCTCTGCCTGCTTCAAGGTTTCTGGGAAGAACCAACTAACTCGAACGGACACCTACTAAGTCCCACCACGTGCTGGAGGCACAGCCAAGTGCTTCGAGCCCGGCAACCTTGGGGACGAGCGCTAGGACCCTCATCTGAGCCCCGAGGAGGCCTAGGCTCAGAGCACTGAAATAGCTTGTCCAAAGTTCAGGAAGCCTCAAACAGCTCTACCAGGATCTGAGCCAAGAGACCCTGATTCTAGGCTGTCACGACGCCACACCGCCTCAGGTGCAAAGGCTTCTTGACGACAAGTTAGGCCCATCAGCTTGAGGCCCTGGACCGTCACAATGCTGAGGGAAACTAGTGTAAAAGGGGAAGGACACCAGCTACGGTGTTCCCAGAGTGTGTGGGAGCCTGGCCCTCTGCCCGGGCGGCCCAGCAGTGTTCCCTCCTGTCCTCCTCATGGCCCCGAAGGGTCCCTTCCCTTTACTTTATACACGAGGAGGCACCAAGGTCTCTCGGCCAGTCAGCAGGAAGCCTGCAGGGGAGCCAGCTCTGTAGGACCTGAAGTGTCTTGGCTGGGCTCCGCGGTCTGGGTCTGATGAGGGGCTTGACAGGAGGCTTGTTCCATTTTAATTTCCTCTTGCCCAGAACTGGGTCCTGTTGATGATCCTGACTCCCCTTGCCCCCCATTCAAATCTCCCCACTTTTCTCCTCTTTGAAAAGGACAGGACTTTTGAGCCCATGGTATGGTGAAGCGGCCCTCAAAGGGTCCCATCTCTCTCCAAATACTTTCTTTACTACCTGAGCTTCCTCCTTCAATATGTGCTGACCTCTGGCAGGAGGGGCAGGGTGCGACTCCGGATACCCTGACTCTGGCGAGGTGACATGGGTGCGGGCACGTGCTTTGGGAAGGGTCCACTATTCTCAGGGAGCTGAGCAGCACGAGGGATTTGGAAATATCAAAGCCAGGAGCGAGTGGGTGGTGGTGTAGGTGGAAGGGAAGCTTCTAGAAACCAGTTTTGTTTATTTCATCATCTACCTTTCTCAAACCCCAAAATCTCATGAGTGGGAAAATGTGGGGCTTGTAGAGACAAAAACAATAAACCAAACCAAAACCCCAACCCCCCAAAGCCCGATTTTCAATAGAGGAATCAGTCAACGCCCTGCTGAGGATGTCTCGCTTCTTGCCCAGACTCTCGCCCCCGCCCCTATCTCCTGATGAAGACCCAAAGCTGGCGAGATGGGACAGCAGCACCCCTCTGTTTCTGTCTTCCTAATTGTGCTGCTGTCCCAGCAGTCCCTGTATCTTCCCATGCTGAGTGGTCCAGTTCCTGGGGCAGGGGGTCCCCTTGTCATTCTTCAGCCCCCAGCCTGAGAAGAACCCAGGTGAGCGAGAAGCAGGACAGTGGGAGGAGCGCAGGGGGACTGCCGGCCATTGGCTGACGTGCAGAGGGGCAAAAGCCAGCTGCAGGCCTTTGAGAACTTCTGCCATGATTCCTTCACACCTCTCAGAGCTTACTCCTCACTGTCCAAGAGTGCGGCCACCTGCCCCCTGTGCCCCTGGCCAGTGTCACTCAAGTTGTACGGTGTGTAAGAAACACATCGAACACTTAGTATGGAAAGGGAATGCAAAATATTTCAGTAATAATTTTTATATTGATTACAAGTTAAAATGATGATATTGTTGATAAAACTGGGTTACAAATATAGTATTTAAATTAATTCTGCTTGTTTCTTTTTACTTTTTTTTAACATGGCATTAGAAATTTTTAAATCACATCTGTGGCTTATCATCTATTTCTATGGGGCGTGCTGACTTAACTGCAGCTTCTTGGGGTTGGAGGGGGCCCTGGAGGCCAACGGCAGCCCCGTGAAACAGATGAGAAAACTGAGGCCCAGGGAGCAGAGGGACCGGGGCAACAGCACCCAGTGAATATGCAGCAGAATTTGCAGCTAGTCCTGGGGCCCAGGCTCCTTCCTCCTTGTACCTCTGGGTGTAGGTTTGAGCCACAGGCCCCCCCATTCAGAATGTAAAGGGCATCCACCAGCCCTAGAAATGCTCTCACTGGGTATGTCCATGCAGTGTGGACCTTCTTTCCTTGGTGGGAATTTCTGAGACCACTGTCAGGTCTGGGAACAGAGCCCAATCTGGGCAGAGCCTCAGGTAGGCCTGATGTGGCTGAAGGACAGCGCTGCCTTGGCCCCAGAAGCAGCAGCAATGCTTCCAAGCGTCCCATCTGCAGTAGGAAACAACTTCTTACCTCCCAGGGTAGATGGCCGCGGGAACTGAAATGACCACATAAAACGCTGGCCTCTGCCTGGCCCTGGGTCACTCTGGTCCTACCAGCTATGGCGCTATTGCTCCTGGCTGGCATCCTGTCCTGCAGCGCGGGGCTCGAGGAGAGCGGAGAAGCTCCAGGGCCTGGCACGCACCCAGCAGAGAGCAGGCGCTCCAAGCGCGTGGACAGCATCGAGCTAGATTCTTACCCACACTCAGCTGAGTTCCCTTCCCGAAGGTCAGCTCAGGGTTCCCAATGGTCATGCAGAAGTAGATGCCACTGTCTGCAGGCTTCACGTTTGTGAGATTGAGAATGGAGCGGGTTGCTTCCGGAAACACAGTGAGCTTCTCCTGGTCCACCTCTTGGCCATACACAATCCCTTTTATGGAATCCCAGAAGGCCAGGAACTCGTGGTGACTGTCCGAGCTCGGAGCCTGGCGCTGTCTCAGCCAGTAGATGCGCGTGCTAGTGGGGGAGGTTCTGGCTTCACAGGACATTGTCACCATTTGTTTGGTCTGAATCACGATGGACGCAGGCACCTGCTGGAGCGGCGAGCTGCCACGCAGAGCTAGGAGAAGCAGAAGGAGCAGAGATCATCAGCACGTTGTCCCAGCCATGGTTGCGGGTCTTCAGAGACACAGAGTCAAGCATGGAAGGAAAGCCGTGGAAGAACCTGCCCAGTTGCAGGGCCAGGGGCTGTGCAACCTGCCTCGGGTGGCTCCCCGACTCAGAGCTCGAACACCCCACCTCCCAGCAGACCATCTGCAAGGCTGGTGTTTCTTCTGAGAGGCTTTACAGAGGGGACGGGGACAGAACTGCCGTTTATTGATTGCTTATATGCCTGGCTCTTTGTGTAAATGATCTTAATCCAATCTCAAACTTATTTAGGGATATTTATCCCCATTACACAGATGAGGAAACTGAGGGATGAAGTTACTTGTTCAAAGTCCCACCAACAGCTAGTAAGTGAGCTGGGATTCAAACTCAAAAGATTCAAATTCTTGAGTCAAAGCCGGTTGCCTTTCACCTTGTCCTGCTGCCACTCTCTGGACAGACCTTCAACAGGCTCCAAGCAGGTACAGGAGACTCAGCAGCCCCGAGGGGCCCCAAATCAGAGCCCGAGCCCGGGGCTGGTCCGGCCAATCTAAAAGAGGGCCAGCCGCCCTTTCTGCAAGATATGCTCAAGCATGCTCAAACAAGAGGAACCGCTATTGTCACAGGTGCTACTACAGCCTGTCAATTCTCAGCCTCGAGTGTGACAGGTCACTGGCTCCCCGTTCCCGCAGGAAAGGACAGACAGCCCGGAAGCAGCCCGGGGACCTCATTTTAGTCTCAAGGTGGGAAGCATCGACGAGTAGGGGATTGTTCATGGAGAACTAGACCAGAACACGGAGACCTGGCCTTGAACCCAGCTTCTGCCCCCTACCCGCAGTGGGACTGCAGGAAGTCAAGGAGCCTGTCTCTGCCCTTTAAGAGGAGGGCAGCTTGGGGGCACTGTCCTGCTTGCCTGCGAGGGTTAGAACGTCCAAAAAACCCACTGCAAACGGTAAAGCGCTGTACACGGGTACATCATTGTCTACGTGGCTCACACACCAGGGGTTGTTACAGGCACCAGATGACATCTTAGGACAGATGTGAACGGGTCCTTCACAGCCAAGTCCAACACCCTGAATCTGACCTGGTGAGCCTTCCGTGTTAGCAGTGGGGCAGAGGGAGATCCTACAGCCCGGGGCAGAGACCCAGGAACTGTGAGGCCCGGGAGGGCACAGGAGTCCCGAGGGTGTGTGTGTGTGTGTGTGTGTGTGTACTTAAGGGGAGCTGGCCTACCAAGGCAGCAGCCTAGAGTCACCATCCTGCCGATGCTTGTGTCTCGGCTTCACGGCCCCACAGTGGGCCATAAATGTAAGCTTTTGCGCTCCACTCACAGGCCACTCCAAGCTTTGCGTGCATCCAGAATGACAAGGGGCCTGGTGCCCACGTGCCTGCTGGCCTTCTCTTTTCTCTCTAAACACCGCCCTGCCTTTTCAGCAGAGTACAGCTTCTTCGCTGTTTCTGGGTCACTGACATCTTGGGGGAGGTAATAAGAGACGACGATGCCAATCTTCACTGAACTGTGCCCAGCATGGTGCATGCATTATGTCACGTAATCCTCACCAGATCCCGTTTTCCACCCATTTTATGCATGAGGAAACAGAGGCCCAGGAAAGCTAAGGACATGCTCAAGGTCACACAGCCTGTATGTGGTGGATCCAGATTCAAACCCAGGTCTGGGCCCCAGAACCTGAGCTTTGAGCCACTCCCTGAATCAAGGAAACATGTGATTCCCTCCTGGATCGCCATCATGCCCCCCTGTGCACATAGTGGGTCTGCAAATATGCAGACTCCTGAAGTTCTTGCAAGAAAGCCCAGAAGCATCTCCTGTAGGAATAAAGGGGCCCAAAAGCACTCTGGGCTTTGTGTGTAAGTTCCTTTTCCTGTGTCCTGACATGCAGGCTTGCTAGCTGCGACACACCCTGGTCTCTCTTGTGGCTCTGGAGGCTGAACACCCGGCCGGGGCCAAGTCTATCTCTGTGCCGGACACAGAGCCAGGCCTCCCTACCCATGCGGTCTCATGTGATTCATTTCACCCTCTCCCAGTGATCCCGCACTCAGAAGGACCTGCTGTTTCTAAAAGGATCAGCAACAGCAGCTGGTTTTGAATGGCCTGGACTAGCTTCTATTTGAGATGCGGTTGAGCTCACCGCATCAGAGCAGGGGGCTGGCAGACCTTGTCACCGCTGGCAGGATGACTAGCTTTGGGCTTTTGGGGGAAGAGAGCAATCAACCGCAGGTTAGTGGGGAGTCTGGAGTGTGGAGGGGCTTCTCCCAAAAGGCAGCCTGGTTGGGCTTATGAGAGGGACAGTGCAGACTCCCTGCTACATTCCAACGGCAACATTCCAAGTCCCGCATGGCTGGCTGGTTCTGGGAGCCTCAGCACACAGAACACACAAGCCAGGGAGAGCTGGGGACACAGGGAACCCCGAGGGAGTCCTCTGCCACACCGGTCTGAGAACGGGCAGTAGCCGGGTGTCTGGCAGAGTGTACCCCAAGTACTTCCCCGGAAGTACTACAAATGTGTCTACAGAATCCTGGGCCAAGTATGGGACATCAAATCCAGAGCCGAGCCTCTGGAACCTTCCTGGGGGGCACGCCCCTGTGGGAACCCTAGACAAAGGCAGTTTTTTCCTTCCTCTCTGTACCTCCTTCCCCTTTCCCTTTTCTTCCTTCTTCAATCCTAACCCCCCTTCCCTCTCCTCCAGACTTTTGGGGGAGAGTAGCCTCAATCCTGGGGCTCAGGGATCCCTGGAGTAATGAAGTCGAAGGATGAACTTCTTTTCCACCCCCAGGGTCTGTGCCCACCGCGTCCGCCTCCCGGGGGCCACAGCCGTGGCCTCTGGGATCTGCATCCTACCGGGACAGCCTTTTCTAAACTTTACGGCTCAGGCTCTTCCCGGGTCCAGGGCTGACCACCCGTTCCAGCCCGCACGCCGCGCGAGGCTCCCCGTCTTACCTGCGATCTGCGCGGCCAGGAGGAGCCAGAGCCCCGGCTGCATCTTGGAGCGCCCGGGACACCTGATCCCAGCGGGACGCGGCGGAGACCGTCCAGGCTGGCGGTGGGTGGGGAGCGGGGCGGAGCGGGGCAGCTGGGGCGGGTTGTGGGGGGAGGGACGGGAAGGACGGGCCGGGAGGGGTGGGGGAAGGGGTCCGGTGTGAGCTTGGCAAGGTCTCCGCCCTCATCCTTCCGGCATTTCAAAGGTCTTGGGTGCGTTTCCAAAGAACCCGCTAGGACCCCATGCTTTCCGATGAAGAGGTGACACCGCTGTCCTGCGCCACGCAATTGCAGGTGTGTGATCGATCGCCTTCTGCCCTGGGAGGGTCATGAGTCCCTGTGACACTTGAGGCTACTGAGGCTCACAGAAGTCAGAATACTCAGGGTCCCCCAGACATGCAGTGTGGAGCTGGACCCTAATTCTGGTCACTCTTTTCTCTCCTTCCTTCCTCAACCTCCTCCCTCTTCCTTTTTTCTTTTCTTTTCTTTTCTTTTCTTTTCTTTTCTTTTCTTTTCTTTTTTTTCTTTTCTTTTCTCTTTCTTCTTTCTTTCCTTCTTTCTTTTTTTTTTTTTTTAAAGTTCTTTTCTTTCGGAGAGGCCCTCCGGCTCAGTGGGGCCTAGAGTGACCAAGACCCAGGCTTTGCCCTCAGAAGACATGAGCAGACATTTCTCCGAAGAAGACATACAAATGGTCAACAGACACATGGAAAAATGCTCCACATCACTTGGCATCGGGGAAATACAAATCAAAACCACAATGAGATACCACCTCACACCAGTCAGAATGGCTAAAATTACTAAGTCAGGAAACAACAAATGTTGGAGAGGATGTGGAGAAAGGGGAGCCCTCTTACACTGTTGGTGGGACTGTGAGCTGGTACAGCCACTCTGGAAAACAGTATGGAGGTTCCTCAAAAAGTTAAAAATAGAGCTACCCTATGACCCAGCAATTGCACTACTAGGTATTTACCCCAAAGATACAAATGTGGTTTTCCGAAGGGGCACCTGCACCCCAATGTTTATAGCAGCAATGTCCACAGTAGCCAAACTATGGAAAGAGCCTAGATGTCCATCGACAGATGAATAGATAAAGAAGATGTGGTACACACATACACACACATATACATACACAATGGAATATTACCCAGCCATCAAAAAATGAAATCTTGCCATTTGTGATGATGGAACTAGAGGGTATTAGGCTAAGCGAAATAAGTCAGTCAGAGAAAGACAAATACTGTATGATTTCACTCATACACAGAATTTAAGAAACAAAACAGATGAACATAGGGAAAGGGAAGGAAAAATGAAATAAGATGAAAATTGAGAGGGAGGCAAACCATAAGTAAGAGACACTGAACTCTAGGAGACGAACTGAAGGCTGCTGGAAGGGCGGTGGGTGGGGGGATGGGGTGATTGGGTGACGGGCATTAAGGAGGGCGCGTGACGTGATGAGCACTGGGTGTTATATGCAACTGATGAATCACTAAATGCTACCTCTGAAACTAATTAAAAAAAAAAAAAAGACCCAGGCCTTGCCCTAAGGGGTGCACACTTGTGAGGGAGGGAGTGCTGCTCCTACAGCCCAGCCAGAGGCCAGAGTCTCCCTCAATATTTTCCTTGTTCCCATGAGCAACTGTGAGGCTGAGCATAGACAGGGCAGACAGCCCTGGGGAGACCCACACTAGTGTGAGCTTTTTTTTTTTTCTTAATTGAAGTGAAATTCACATAACATAAAATTAGCTATTTTAAATTGTACAATCCTGGGGTATTCAGTACATTCACATGGTCATGCAACCACCACCTACTTCCATCTAGGTCCAAAACATTTTCATCTCCCCAAAAGAAATCCCTGTATCCATTATGTAGTCGCCTTCTATTTGTCTCTTTCTCCTAATCTTCCCCTGGTCTGTATAGATTTACCTATTCGGACATCTCATCTAAATGGTATCAAACAGTATGTGGCCTTTTGTGTCTGGCTTCCTTTACTAGCATAACACTTTGAGGTTCATTCATGCTGCACGTAGCGTGTGTTAGTACTGCATTCCTTTTTACAGCTGAGTAATATTCTGTTGTATGTCTATAAGACCATTTGTTTATAGATTCATCTATTAATGGGCATTTGGATTATTTCTACTTTTGGCTATTGTGAGTAAGGCTGCTATAAACATTCTTGTACAAACACGTATTTGAGTACTTGTTTTCAGTTCTTTCAGGTATATATGTAGGGGTGTAATTGCTCAGTTGTATGGTATTTCTATGTTTAACTTTTTGAGGAACTGCCCAACTGTTTTCCATGGAGCTGCACCATTTTACATTCCTACCAATCATGTATGAGGCCCTAATTTCCCACATCCTCACCGACACTTGTTACTTTTTTTTTTTTTAATATATCCATCTTAGTGGCTGTGATGTAATATCTCATCGTGGCTTTAAATTGCATTTCCCAAATGATTAATGTTAGACATCTTTTCATATGCTTATTAGCCATTTGTATCTCTTCTTCGTATGTCTATTCAAATTCTTTCCTCTTTTTAAAAATTGGGGTGTCTTTCTGTTACTAAGTTATGAAATCTCTTTATGTATTTTGGATACTCTTCTCTGATATAAGATTGGAGAATATTTTCTCTTGTACTGTTGGTTGTCTTTTCACTTTTAACGTTTTTAATGAACAAAAGTTTTTAATTTTGATGAAGTTCAATTTATGTATTTTTCTTTTGTTGCTCATGCTTTTGGTGTCATATCTCAGAATCCATTGCTAAATCCATATTTACTTTGATGTTTTCTCCTAAGAGTGTTATAATTTTAGGTTTTATATTTCAGTTATTGACCCATTTTGAGTTTGTTTTTGCATATGGTGTGAGGTAGGAATCCAATTTCATTCTTTTGCAAGTTGTCTTGGCATCATTTATTGAAGAGACTCTTCTTTCCCCATTGAAATCTTTGCACCCTGTTGAAGGTCAATTGACCATAAATGTATGGGCTTATTTCTAGATTCTCAGTTCTATTCCACTGATCTATATGTGTCTTTATGCCAGCAACACGCTGTTTTGATTGCTATAATGGGAGGGTCAATTTTATATCAACTTGGCTAGGCCACGAATGCCCAGATATCTGATTAAACTTTATGTAAGGGTGTGTCTGTGAAGTTGTTTCTGGAAGAGATGAGCATTTGAATTGGTGTATTGAGTAAAGGAGACGGCCTTTCCCAGACGGCCTTTCCCCATATAGACGAGTATCCTCCACTTCACTGAGGACATGAATAAAACAAAAAGGTGTAGGCAAGTTAGATTTGCCCTCCCTCTGCCTGCCTGCCTGAGCTGGGACATCTTTCTTCTCTTGCCCTCCACACTCCTGGTTCTCAGCCCTTTGAACTTGGACTGGAATTTACATCACTGGCCCTCAGGGTCTTAGGCCTTCAAACAACACCACCTGCTCTCCTGGGTATCCAACTTTCAGACAGCATTTCATGGGACTTGTCAGCCTCCATAATTGCATAAGCCAATACCTTGTAATAAATCATATATATATATAAGGTATCCTATTGGGATATATATAGATAGACCTACCTATCTATTGATTCTATCTCTCTGGAGAACCCTTACTACTACGCGTAGCTTTGTAATAAGTTTTAAAATCAGGAAGTGTGAAAAAAATCAGGAAGTGTGAGTTACTTAACTTTGTTCTTCTTTTTAAATGCTGTTTTGTGGGCACCTGGGTGGCTCAGTCAGTTAAGCATCTGCCTTTGGCTCAGGTCATGATCCCAGGGCCCTGGAATGGAGCCCTGCATAGGCCTCCCTGCTCAGCGGGGAGTCTGCTTTTCCCTCTGCTCCTCCTCCCTGCTCTGATCTCTCTCTCTCTCTCTCTCACACGCACACTCTCTCTCTCTCAAATAAAACAAATAAAATCTTAAAAAAATAAAAATAAATATTGCTTTAACATCTAGGGTCCCTTATATTTTCATATGAATTGGAAAATCATCTTTTCCATTTCTGCAAAAAAACCTATTGGAATTTTGATGGGATTGCATTTAATTTGTAGATTGCTTTGGATAGTATTGCCATCTTAACAATATTAAGTTTTATAATCCATGAACACAGGATGTCTTTCCATTTAATTGAATCGTCTTTAATTTCCTTCAGCAGTATTTTTTAGTTTTCAATGTATAATCTTTGACTTTCTTCGTTAAGTTTATTCTTTGATATTTTTTGGGGGGATTCTATTATAAATGAAATTTTAAAAAATTTTCCTTTTTAGACTGTTCATTGCTGGGGTATAAAAACACAACTGATTTTTGTGTGTTGCTTTTGTACCCTGCAACTTTGCTGATTTTATTAGCTCTAGCAGTTTTTTTGTGGATTGAGATTTTTCTATATATAGGATCATGCCATCTGAGAGTAGAGATAGTTTTATTTTTTTCTTTCCAATTTGGATGCCTTTAATTCTTTTTCTTCTCTAATTGCTCTGGTAAAACTAGCAATATAATATTGAATAGGGGCGATGAGAGTTGGTATCTGTATCTCATTACTGATCTTAGAAAAGTTTTTAGTCTTCTATCATTGACTATGATGGTAGCTATGGTTTTTCGTAAGTGTGTATTATCATGTTGAGGAAGTCCCATCCAGTGTTAGTTTTTGGAGTATTTTTTACCATTAAAGGGTACTGGATTTCATCAAACGCTTTTTCTGCTTCGATTGAGGCTTTTTTCCCTTTGTTCTATCAATGTGGTAGATCGATTGTCTTATGTTGAACCAACCTTGCGTTCCTAGAGGGGGGTCTCACTCCTTGCACTGAATGGAGACTTTCTCCTTGCAGAGCACACGGAGGGAAAGAGAACAAAGTGAGCAACCTCTTTGTGTCATTTAATATGTCTGCGCACTGCTTAAGGTAACATTTGGAAACAAAGGCGGGCGGAAAGAACAGTGGGTCAGGTCTCAGAGCATCTTGATTAGAATAATTTCTTGGTTCTTCCAGCCCCCAGGCCTTGAATTCCTCATCTGCTAAATGGGGTTAAGATACCAGCCTTGCCTGCGTAAGTGGGTTGTCATCAGAGACAGAGGAAATCAGCGATCTGATTTTAAATTGTCAGTTGAACTTCCAGAAGCTAAGCCAAGCTTTCTGAGTGAGTAGGAACCTCTGGCAGGGGGCACACTCTGTCAGTTCATGGGGGACTATGTCGATTGTCTCAACATTTCAGTGGGGAGGAGCCACCGGCATTTTGTAGGTGGGGATCAGGGGTGCCAGATGTTCTGCAACTGTGGGATGGTACCAGTCAGCAAACAATGAATACTCCCCAACCTCCAAGATTCTCAAAGTCCTTCCAGGCCTACATCCAGGTGAGTTACTCGTCCATCATGACCCGAGCCCAGAAATGAGCTCCGTTTTATAGATGAACAAAGCCTTCCTTGCTTCTTTCTGTCTTTGTATCTCATTCTCTTTCATCTTAGTACCTGGAACAACAATTGGAATTTAATATTTGTTAACTAAATGTAGAGGTAAATGCCTGTTTTTCTGTTGAGTTATTTATACTTTCTTATTAATTGGTAAATGCTATTTGTCTGTTAAGGCTATTATCAGTTAGGGCTCAATCAGAACACAAACTGTTCCACTAATTTAAACAGAGAAAATAAATACCAAAAAAATTAAACTAATAAAATGTTAACTACCAAAAGTGGTACAAGGCAACTCTGAGGCAGGGATTGGCAAACTTTTTCTGTAAAGGGCCAGGTGGTAAATAGTATAGGCTCTGTGGAATATTTATGTATAATAATACAGAATACAAATCTCCACAACCTTTGTACTGATAAAATTAAAAATATAACAGTAGGGGTGTCTGGGTGGCTCAGTCAGTTAAGTGCCTGACTCTTAATTTGGGCTCAGGTCATGATCTCAGGATTGTGACGTGGAGCCCTGAGTGAGGTTCTGGTGTCGAGGGGGTGGGGTGGGGTGGGTGAGTCTGCTTAAGATCCTCTCCCTCTCCCTTAGCCCCTCCCCCATTTGAACTTGTACTCACACACTGTCTCTCTCTAATAAATAAATCAGTGAAATCTTTTAAAAATAATAAATAAAAATATAATAGTAAGTGAGTACAAGCTTTGGGATAAAGTTCTTTAATGAGAAGAATGGGATGCACTTTGTTGGGATAACATTTTGCTTAGTTGAGGTTCAAATATAAGAACTATTCTTAGATGAGGAGCAGTATAAAAAAGCAGGCGGGGGGGGGGGCTGGATTTGGACTGCAGACTGCAGTTTGCCTACCCTTGACCTTGAGGAAGGTGAACATGGAAGAAAGAGAAACTTGGAAGAGAGCCTTCCCACATGACTGAGATTTGGACTGCTGCAGCGAGAATATGGAACTCACAGATCACACAGCCTACCAGGGACAAAAAATTTGTCACAGGGCATGGACTGCAGCTACATCACACACACAAAGGCAAGGACTCGTGGCTACAGGAAACCAGCAAGCTCAAGAAAAGGAAAAAAAGTCCCTCCTCCTCCCAGTTTACAGTGTCCCTCCAGCGCCCTCTACTGGCTGAGAATAACATCGAGCTAGCTGGCAAAGGAGACAAGTTTTCACTATCCAGTTTCACAAAGGGGCAAAGAAGCTGTTCGGAGATAAGAAGCAATAATTTGATAATTGACACAAGAGATATTAATATAGAGTGTTGCAAATATTTTCTCCCGGTGTGTTGCTTGCCTGTAAAAAATATTTATTTAAAAGGTAATAATCTTGGGGCACCTGGCTGGCTCAGTGGGTGGAGTGGGTGACTCTTGATCTCAGGGTTGTGAGTTCAAGTCCCACGTTGAGTGTAGAGAATACTTAAAAATTTTAAAAATCTTAAAAAAAAAAAGGTAGTAGATATTACCAAATTCAAAATAGAAAGATGAACACTTTGAAAAGTTAGTCTACCTGCCACGTCTGTCCCCTACCCACTTGATTTTTGCCCCCAGAGTCAACAGTTCAGTATATCTTTCTGGGGGTGCTCTATGCATATATACAATGCTTATCTTTTAATTTGTTCTAAAAAAATTTGCAAAAAGATGTTCTGTTAGACAGATTTTAAATGTTTCTGCAATTACATTTATTATTTTTTGTCTTTATGGATCCTGAATAATGTGTCTCATTCAGGAAGGCCGTTCACACACCAAAATTAAAAATGATTTTCCTATATTTTCTCCTAATGGTTTTATATTTTAGTTTTTACACTGACATCATTAAGCCATCTGTGTTTTATATTTGAACAGAGTCTGACGTGGGGATCAAATTTTATTTTCTTCCAAGTGGTGGCCACAGAATTACTTCAATGCCATTTAATCCAGCCTTTCCAATATTATCCAAATAATTTAATATCGGAGGCCCCAAATCCCCCCCATCAGTAACAACTGCCAAGGACGGCTTCATCCCACAGGTCCCTCTCCTGCGTGCTTTCTTTGCCAGGTCGCTTCTTTGCTCTTTGGAACCTCCTTCCCTCCTTTGCGGTGCCTTGGTTGTGCTTCTTCCTGAGTTTGGGCTTCTCTGTGCCGACTGGCTGTACCTTGGCCTTTTTTTTGTTCTCTTTGTGCGAATCTCCATCCTCGCAATGCTTTCTCTTCCCCTCTCCCTGCTTCCCCTTGTTGTGTCCTCCTCTTCCCTCCTCCCTGGACCTTCTCCCCTGGCCTTGATCTTGATCTCCGGCCTGGGCTCTGGTGGGACCCTCCTCCCGGATGCGGCTGGTATCTTTCCCGCGTCGTGCCACGTAGGGGTCAGGGGTCTTTCCTTGCACAGGTAGGCTTGGAAGCCACAGATGCTTGGAGAAATGGTCGTGGGTTTTGTGACAGTGGTTTAGAGATTCCAGTCTTCGTCTGGAGTGTTGAAGTTTGGACCACGGGGGTAACTGGTTTTCCGCTGTTCTTGGCCTTGTGCGGGAGCTGGAGAACGTGTGGGTCCTCGTGAAGGAGGGTCCCTGCTCCAGTATTAGTGGTCTGGGTGCAGGGTGGCCCCTTTCTCTGTACTCAGAGTCTTCTGTCACCTTTCTAAAGCAAACCTCTGGTTGTAATCCTCTGGCTTTCTGCTTTCTAACATAATCCTCAAGTTCATGTTGAAAAGAGTCATAAATCTTAGAATTTTCCATTATGTTGACTAGGGATGAATCTCTGCTAGGGAAGACAGAGGAAAAAGTTTCTGTTAAATGTATCATTTTGCTACAGATGTGTTCTTTGTCGTTGAAAAGATCAGGCTCTCAATTTTCTAGTGGAGATTATATTATGTTCATGTACTATAAATACTGTGTAGCCATTGATATTGAGGCTGAGAATCAAATATAATAGACTAAGAAAATGAGTCTTAAAACACTGTAAATTTGAGAGTTAGAAATATAGAATTAATGTGTAAAATTTATCAGTGGGTATCCCTAGGTTTGGGGATTATGGATACTTTTAGTTTTTCTACTTAATTGTATGTTATAACTTTTTTTGCCATAAATACTATTACTTGTGTAATGAAAAAAAATCAAGTTACTTATAAGAAAACAAAAAAATCAAGCAACTAATTTAAACTAAAATCATTCATAAATTCTATAAAAACAGAACTGGCTTGTCCCTATGCTTATGCACCAAGAAATAATAGGGGTCATCAAACATTCTCTCACACACACTATATGTTTGTATGTACCCACACACACGTGTCTCTGTGTGTGTGTGTGTATCTTCATAGCTGGCATGAAAGAAGAGGAAGATGTTAATTGTGGCACGATCTGGACCTATCATGATTCCTTTTTTACAAATGAGGAAACCGAGTTACAGAGGATTCAAAGAACCTAAGGGCACACGGCTAGGAAGTGGAAAAGCCAAGATTTGCACCCAGGCAGACAGGGTCAAAAGCCTGCTCACTTAACCGCTCCAACATTGGTACCAACCTCATGGGTGTTGTGAGGTTTAAAGAATGATTACAAATGAAGGGCTTGGAACGGTGCTGGGTACAGAGAGTGGCCGTTAGTGATTAACACTCTCCGCGGGATGCTGGAATGATGGAATCAAGTTAACGGCTAACGGGCTACCAGTGGTCTATTTGGAGAACTTGCATCCATTCTACCTTACTGTTTTTGTCTTTCCATTTAATCAAAATAAATACTTGTTTCTGCTAGAAGTAAAAAAACCAAAAAACAAAAACCTCACAAAAAACCCCAAAACAAATAAAAAAAAAAAACCAAATCACAGTGACAATTACACACTATAAAACCAAATTTCCCTGGTTTCCCTTTCCAGAGGTAACTACGGTATTCCTGCAGGCTTTTACCTAAACTCTGATCCAACAGGTGTGAGGTCAGAGGGTACATTCTGGTTCTCAACTCAGCTTTTCTTCCCAAACAATGTATCTAGACCCGTTTTCTATTTCAGTGCACAAAGGTTTGACTTCATTTTTTAAGAGGGCTGCTTGCTCTGACAGGTGCGGACTGTGATTAAAAAAAATAAAAAATCAAATCCCTGCAAATGTAGGTGCTCCTAGTTTTTAACCGATCGGCAAGGCAGCAGTGTTTTGCACACACCCAGCGCTCCGGGCCCACTCTGGGGGCCCACCCAGAGGGAGGGCTGCAGGGCCAGGACTGTCAGCCTGGGGAAGGTCTGGCTGGTCTGGTCCTAAAACGTCATTGGTCAGCAGGGAAACCTCCTTCCTTAAATAGAACCTAAAGTGAGACTGAATTAGCCAGGAGAAGGGTTCAGTGTCTGGTAGAGGTTTTTTCATCGATTCTGGATCCTAGTGAAATAATAATTTCAAGACAGGCCTTCGGTCACTTCCTCAGAATGGAAGAAGAGTGAACACTCCAGCGAAGGACCAGTCAGTCCAGGCTGTGGTTAAGAGCCTAGGGCACCTAGCCTGAGAGGAAGGTGCCAGAGTTCGTGCCGGGAGGCCCATCCCCTGGGAGGACTCACCCTGCAGGCCCAGGCTGGGCCGGGTTTCACTTCAGGTGCGAGTGCCTTGGGGCAGGCCACCACTGTGGGCAGCCGTGGATTGGGAGCCAGCCTGGCCGCTTCCTCACGTGTTGACTTGCATCATTGTCTTCCTCCCTCCGGGCCCGTTTCCTCCCCTGCAGTTTCCCCGGTGGTGTGGGGTGTGCAACTGCTCTCTGCCCAGCCGGCACGCACGCTCGCTTGAGCAGCGGGGCTCTGAGCCCGGTGGCACGTGTGGTATTGGGCACATATGTGACTAGACAGACGTGTTCCCTGCCCGGGGGAAGCGCACAAGAGCCAGTGCACACGAGCCAAGATGAATGGGGGTAGGGAGAGCGAGGTCCTGGGAGGTGGATGGGAGGGCCCGTGAGCAGGGGGGAGGCGTGCTGAGCAGACTGAAGCAGGCCCTGCTTAGAAAGCTCTCAGGTGTTGGCAGAACTGTCTGTATCGTGGGATCCATCATGTCTGGCCTATTTTACCAAAGAAAGGCCCCTGGAATTTACCCCCTGCCTTCCTTCCATCCCCGCCGCTCCCTCCTGGTCTGAGCCTCGTCTTCTCTCACCTGTGCTACAGATCAGCCTTTGTCCACTTCAACACACCCTCGACTCATGCTCTGGGGAGCAGCCAGAGGAATTACTTTTTTTTCCAGAGTCTTTTTTTTTTTTTTTTGAAGTCAGTCTGATTCTGCCTCCTCCAGCCAAACCCCTTGTGTTTCCTATTGTTTTAAAATAGTCCTTAGTATGGGGCGCCTGGGTGGCACAGCGGCTAAGCGTCTGCCTTCGGCTCAGGGCGTGATCCCGGCGTTATGGGATCGAGCCCCACATCAGGCTCCTCTGCTATGAGCCTGCTTCTTCCTCTCCCACTCCCCCTGCTTGTGTTCCCTCTCTCACTGGCTGTCCCTATCTCTGTCAAATAAATAAATAAAATCTTTAAAAAAATAAATAAAAATAAATAAATAAATAAAATAGTCCTTAGTAAGTCCCCCAGGCCATCCCAGGATGGCCTGGACCTGTTCCTCAGTCTCCAAGTACAAGCCACAACTGCTGTTCCCCATTTTTTCCAGCCTCCCTCTAACAGCCATGCTCCCTCAGGCTGTTCCTGAGTCCCTCCCTCAACTGCTACGTTTCTCCATGTTTCTCCACCGTCTGCTAGCTTGTCTCGGCCCTGCCTGCTTCTCTGCCTCGTGTCTGCCCCTCTGGCTTGGTTTTCTTAGTTGGGGTGCCGCCTATTAAGACACACGTGGCTACGCTACACCGTGGAAAGCAGGATGTGCAGATCACGTGCAGGTGAAATCAAGGCATTTCCTTCTGCGTCGGGCTGGCCCCAGAGCCGGGAGACTGCAGACCGTGCTTCTCCGAGGGAGCCTGTGGGAAGCGTGGGGGGCTTGCTTTTCCTAAAGGCTTTCCGTCTCCTTCAACTCCTGTTCTTGCTTGCAACGCTCAGACTAGAACCACAGGAGACACGCGCTGTTCCCCTGCTGTTCTCCCGGGGCTCCCGCAGCACCGTCGGGGGGTCCTGCCTGCTCTACGCTCAAAGGACATCAGAATCAGACCACTTCTCCCCACTCAAATGGCTCCTGCCCCGGCCAGACCCCATCTCTGCCGAATCAGGCGTGTCGCCCGCTGACTCGTCTCCTAGCTTCTGCTTACCGAGTCTGTTTCCAAACCGCCAGCCAGAAGAATCCTTTAACTCCAATGTCATCCTGCCTAAAGTCACTCCTTTGCTCGAAGTCCATCAGGTGTCCAACCTCACACAGGAGGAAGCCCGGATCCCCCAAGTGCCTGAATGCCCTGACACTACCGGTGGTCCCACTGACTGACGAGAGGTCTCTCCGCCACACTGTTCTCCAGGCTGGAGCGGAAAAAGCAGGCACACCCTGACCTCAGGGCCTTTGTCCTTCTCCATCTGAAGCCTACAAAGCTCTTTTATCTATTTAATCTCCTTCTGAAGACTCCTCCTTCCTAGTCCTAGTTGGAATGTCACCTTCTTACAGCGTTGACCGACCCCTCAACCCCTGGGACAGCCTAGGCCCCTTCCCTACTTTTTCTCCATGGCACTTTCTGTGACCTCACACAGATAATTGTGAAGATGCTTCAAGATAATTGTGAAGATGCTGATTCTGCATCATTGGTCTGGGATGGGGCCTGAGATTCTGCACTTCTTCCAAACCCCCAGTGATGCTGAAGCTGATTGCACCCAGGCCACACTCGGAGTAGCAAGCATCTGAATACAATTTAACTTGGAAATCCGGTCTATCTCTGACCCTGGAAAAGAAGTTCCTTCCCACATCAAAGTGTGTTTGACATAAAGCCGATGCTTGATGCTTAATACATACTGATGAACATGAATACGTGAGTGAAGAGAGGCCCTGACCTCTCCTGACACTTCGTCTTCAATGTGCGGGCCCACTAGGAAGCCCAGATCCAGGAAGTCCTACCTGCCCCCCCCACCTCCTCGGGTTCACACCTCAGCCACCTTCCCTCCCAACTAGCACTCCAAATGCCACCAAACAGAGCTACAGACAAACACGTTTGGTTCACCTCTTACCTGGAATCTACTAGTTACTGAGAGCAATTTCCACAGACAGATGGAACCCTCACCTCCTCCAGCTTACAAGTCTTTGAGGTCATGTAAGAAGTCCTGTGGGCCCACAGAGAGCAGAGGTCACCAGGCTAGAACCTCAAGAGGAAGTAAGGAGCCCTAGCCGAAGCTGGGCTTCACTCCGAGCTCCAGGGGAAGAATCCCAGCTTCCTCCTGGCTCAGACTTCTCAGCCAGGCCCCTGGAAGTCAGGAAGCAGCAAGCCACTCCCCTTTCTTTGCCTCAGGCTTTTGGGTTTTAGACCCCATCATCCTACAGATCCAGGCTATTGGGAGAAACAAATCCTGTCAAGTTTTTAAGGTAATTCAGGAACACCCAAGCCACCCAACCTCATCACCCTGGAATGCAATCTGTCTCTCAGCCTAATCAACGTTATTATAGCTTGTTTAAAGTTTATTGTGAAAAAATTTTTAAATAAAATCCACCACTCTTAAATTGTAAAGTATGGCACACATGCAGAAATATAAAGCACAATGATTGATCACAAAGGAAATGTCCATCAAACCACATTCAAGTCAGTAAATAAAACACTGCCCACACCCCAGAAGTCTGGCTCCTTCCCCTTCACATGTTAACTGCGGGGCACTAGCTTGACTTCTGTGGGAATCTTGTCCTTCTGTAGAGCTTATCCCTTAAGACATCTCGAAATAAGTTAGTTTAGTTTTTTCAATTATTTATTTTTTATAAGATTTTATTTATTTATTTGAGAGAGAGAGAGAGAGCATGAGCAGGGACTGGGCGTGGGGTGGGGAGGGGAGAGGGAGAGGGAGAAGCAGGTTCTCCATAGAGCAGGGATCCTGATGCAGGACTCAATCTCAGGACCCCAGGATCATGACCTGAGCCGAAGGCAGATGCGTAACCAACTGAGCCACCCAGGCGCCCCTAGTTTTTCCTGTTTGAACTTTACATAGGTGGAATCATACAGCATGCACTTCTTTTGTTCAACACACTTCGGAACTTCACCACAATATGTTCCTTTTCATGGTTGTACAGTATTCCATTCTATTAAAAAAATACCTAATCACAGATCGTCTATCCATTCATGGGCTTATGAATGTTTCTAGTCTAGGGCCATTTTAAACACCACCGTTGGGAATGTTCAGATATATATCTTCTGATGCCGTAAGTCTGCATCTTAGAAGCTGTCTGCCCAAGAGCAGGATTTCTGTGTAACACAGCATCGCATATTCAGCTTTATCAAACACGGTAACACCAAATATTTTTTGAAAGCGGTTCTACCAACTGAAATCCTCCCCCAGAAGTGTTTGATTGCTTCCCATGATTTCTAATGCTTGGAATTATCAGACCTTAAATTCTGTTTCTGATTGTAATAGTTGAAGTAAAATTCAGAGTAACCAAAAACAAAACAAACCAAAACAAGAAACAGGCATTTCCTAGTTTCCAAGGATACCAAGTACCTTTCCTCATATCTACTGGATTTTTTGGATTTTTCTCTCTTGTGAAGTTCTGGTGGAGGTCTCTTGGACATTTTCCTGCTGCCTTGTTTGCATTTTCCCTATATTCTGCCAATGAGCCCTTTGCTGGTTGTGAGATCTCCCACTCTTTACCTTGTGTTTCAGTCTCTTTGTGGCATCTTTTGATAGACAGCTAATGATAAAGGGTGAAATTTCATGATGCATGGCTCCATTCTCTCCATTTGGAGGCGGACCTTTGAGACCACCCAGTCCAATGCTCTCTTTTTCTGCCTAGAAACAGCCCATCACCCCTTTCCTATCAGACCAAGACTTTGACCTCACTTTTGAAAGCCCTCCAGGGCCTTCTGTGCCCTCACATTCTCTGCATATTCTCTCATACACACTCAGGTGACTCCCTCTTTCCCTTCAAGGTCTGTGGATGGTAAACCTGTTTCCTCACTCTTGGCCCCTCCAGGAAGCCCCTAGATCCTGTGAAGTCCAGCCAGTACCCATCTGCCAGGTACCCCTACCCACCACATCTCCTCACAGATTCTATCCCAGCTCCCTACAGGGCCAGGGTTCAAACCTCAAGCCTGGAAGGAGACAGGGCTGGGTTCCAGTGTAACCCCGGACAAATTATTTTGAGTGATTCTCAGAGTCTAATCTTTCTTCCATGTAGTGATGGCAGTTCCCTCTATGGTAGCTCTGATCATCTGGTACATCTGATGAGATGTACAATAACGTCAAAATCCACTCTTATTAGGGGCTCTGGTCTTTAGGAAATCCAAGACACGTTTGGATATCTATACTACCTATGAGGGTTGTTGTGTTCTTTGGTTTGTTTCCCGTCCAGGGAGGTCCATACTTTATGCTCCTAGAGGAGCCAGCTGAGATGCTGAGCGACCTTGTATCCATCGTTTCCAGGGCTGATAGCATGGGGGTGGGTGGCAGGGAAAAGCCTAGAGTGCAGCCCTTCTCCTCCACGATTAGTGCTGTGACCTGGGGCATGCACCCTCATATCATGGCCTCTGCTGCCCCATCCTTCTTGTTCTTTTTTTTTTTTTTTAAGATTTTATTTATTTGACAGAGAGAGAGGCAGCGAGAGAGGGAACACAAGCAGGGGGAGTGGGAGAGAAAGAAGCAGGCTCCTAGTGGAGAAGCCTGATGTGGGTCTCGATCCCAGAATGCTGGGATCATGACCTGAGCCAAAGGCAGACACTTAACAACTGAGCCACCCAGGCACCCCAGCCATCCTTCTTGTTCTTTCACATGTTTTCCTCTGGCATTCTAGGTATGAGGACTGCTTACAAAGTACTAAAGCAGTGTGCCCCAGCCTGCGGGCTGCCCCCATTCCAGCCTGTGGAGGTTGTTTTCATTATGTTGAGTATTTATGTTGTGCCAAACCCTTTGCTTATATCCTCTTATTTAATCCTCAGAATAGCCCTGTAAGGGTACTTGTCTTATCTCCAGATTAAGAAACGCACCTAAATCATGTAGTGTGTAGGTTAGCATTTGCTGCATCACAGACCACCCAACAGCTTAGGATTTAAAACAGCAAGCATTTATTTCTCACAATTTTGTGAGCTGGCCTGGCTCAGTGGGGGTTGGAAGGCCAAGGTGCCTGGTATGTGGGGAAGAGGAGGAGTTAGTTCAAGGTCCGCTGGGTGATGGAGACGTGGCCACAAGTCTCTCATGATTCAGCAGGGCTTGGGCAAGGTGGCTGAGTTCCAAAAGTAGCATGAGGGCAAGCAGGGCACTTTCCAAATCTAGCTTGCATCATATTTGCTAGTCTCCCATTGGCCAAACCAAGTCCCATGGCCAAGCCCAGCAGTATGGGAAGGACTACCTCGCACGTGGTACGGGGAGGGAGAATTTTTGCTGCCATTTGCCCCCACAAAGAATGTACCATACATAGCTGGTAAGTGTCCGACTGGAGTTCAAAACCAAGTTTGTTAGATCTGAAAGTTCAAAACTCTCTTGGGACTTATTGCCCAGGGTCTGAGAATCCAGAGCCCTCCATGTGTTGCCTAAACAAGTCAACATTTTGCATTCACACCTGCAACTGTTCTGCAAATGTATATACACAGGGCCATTAATAAACACGAATTACACCTCACTGAACACAGTTGTTTGTTCTGCTTCATTGCTTGTTTTCTTCTCTAGAGGCTCCAAGTATATTTGAGTTTCCTTGGCTTACTTTTTATCTTTATCACCTTCTTGCAAGTCTTTTGTATTATTTTCCTTACTTTTTTTGCATTATCTTCCTTACTTTTTTTGCATTATCTTCATTATCCTTTTTCCCCTTTACTTTTTTTTCTATGTTGTCTATACTCGCTTGTATTCTTTTTATTTCCGAAATGCTTTTTTTTTTTCTTTTGCTAATTTTTTCCTGTGTCTGTCAGGGTCATTGTTTTGTAACCATGTCTAGCTGAAAGTTGATGCTCCATGAATATTTCTGACTGAAAAATAGAATTTTTTTTTTTTTACTGCATCACATTTTATTTTACCTGCAATTAATAATTATTTTTCTTTTTCAGTTGCATAGTTGTCTGGCCATTTTATTCCAGAGCTATTTTTCTGGTTGATGTGCTTTTCTCAAAGCTTTCATTACTGTCTTACTTTAGCCCTTTCTGAAGTGTTAGGTCAGAGTTTTCATCTGTTTTATGTCTGCATTTTTCTGGTGTCTTCTTGTCAAAATAGTTTACAGTTCATTTTTCTCTTGTAATACTTTGTGTGGTGAGATCACATTCTCCTCCTCTTTTCCAAAATTTAAATGAAATGTGTTAACCTTGACTACTGGAAGGGCATTTCTGAGGACAAGGGAATGGCCTAGGGTACCTTTCTCAGCTTCACAGCTTAGGGCTCCCTCTTTGTTACTCTGAAGGGTGCCAAACATGGTTACTTCTCTGCCTCTCAGGGCTAAGCCTGCTTCAGAAAAGTCTGCTCTATTTCCTATGGGCCTACAGGTCTTGCCTGCCAAGGTAAGAACCTTTGATGTTATATTTTGCTGTTACAATCATTTCTAGGTTTTGCTTCCTCTGGGACCTTTCCCTGCTCCCTATTTCAACCTTTTCTTCTCCTTATTCCTAGTGTTACTTCCCTGCTTGATGTGGTTTTTCAACCTAGCAGGTTTTTTGTTTTGCTTTGAGGCAAGGTTTTGTCCTGAAGGAAATAGTCGCTGGGTATTTCCGAAATCCTCAGGACGTAGATGACCATGACAGCAGCTGATCCTTGGGTGCCTCTGTTGCAGTTTTGCACTCACCAACTCAGAACCTGTGATGAGTTCTTCCAGTTTTGCAGTTCTTCTTAGACTTGTTTGTTCTGTTTGGTACAAGGATAAGTGATGGTTTGGGACAGGATGGTGTCAATGAAGATGCAGAGAACTGGACAATAGGAAAGAGAATCTGATGATTTAACCAGGAGGAATTACTGATGCGTCTGATGTAGGAGAGGAAGGGTTGAACAACTGAGTTGGTGTTGTTATTCACAGAGATGGGGAAACTGGGCGTGGAGGAGGTGGGTAGGAATGACTGGTGATAAGGGAAGAAGTACTCTTTTGAGTTTCTAAGTGGAAATATCAACTAGTGCAATTGCGTATGAGTCTAGAACTCGGAGAAGATCTAGTCTAGAAATAGAAATTTAGAGGTCATCAACTGTCTTAAGACACTTTGAGCTGCTGTAACAAATTACCATAGGCTAGGTGGCTGAGCTAGCTGTCTGGCCTCTTTTATAAACGCATTAATCCCATTCATGAAGGCTCTATCCTCATGACCTAATTACCTTCTAAAGACACCACCTCCATATACCATAACATTGGGGATTAGATTCCAACATATGCATTTGGAGGGTGGGGAACATGTAATGTACAACATACAGGTAAATTTAAAGCCATGGGCCTGGATAAGATCACTTAGGGTGTGAGATTACAGAGTGGTGGTCTAGGACTGGTTCCTGACACACCATACATGATGATGCATTTAGAGGGAGGTGGGGGGAGGAGGAACCAGAAAAGGAGCCCATGAGGAGGAGGAGTTATGGAGGTAAGGAAAATCAGGAGAATGTGGTGCTATGAAGGCTGATGTATGAATGCTATGATGTAGCATTTCAAGGAAGAGGGACTGACCAACCAGATGGGAGCTGCTGAGAGGCTGTACTCAATATGAACAAAAATATCCGTTGGATTTGACAATATGGAGGCCATTGGAGATCTTAACTGACAAGAACAGCTTCAAGAAGCAGTAGGGACAGAAAATTAGATGGAATAGGTAAAGAAGAGAATGAGAGGTGAGAAAGTGTAGATGGCTGGTATAGACAAGTTTTGACGTCAAAGAGAAAGGAGGTAGCTGAAAGAGGGTATGGGTGTCGAGGGAGTTATTTTGGTTTTGTGTAGAGGGTAAACAGAAGCATGTTTGCATACTACTGGAATAATCCAGTAGAGGAGGAGAGATTCGTGGTGCAGGAAAGATGAAGACCTTGAGAAGGTTAAAGGGTAGGATACAGTGCATGAGGGGACACTCGTCTTCACCTTCATTGTGACAGGAGGGAAGACAGAGAACAGAGTTGAGGGAAATTTATGAATCTGGTGGTATGGCAATGAATTAAGGCCCCTTCTGAAGGCTTCTATTTCCTCACTGGAGTGTGAGGTGAAGTCACGAGCTGAGAAAAGAGGCCTATATGGGAGGCGCGAGGAAGGGAAAGGTTTGAGGAGAGAGAATATAAAAGTGGTATCTGAGTGGGAAACTTACTATGGAAATTCAATGGATTGGAGTTTTGTGGTCATTCATTTAAAATAAAATAAAATGGGTCATCTACCCTCTCTCCCTCCCTCCTCCCCATCTTTCCTTCTTTGCTATTTGGGGCCCAGGGTGGTAGGAGGCTAGGCAAGGTGATGTGACCCAGGGAAGGGTCAGGGCTGAGTAAGGCAGCTGCTCAGCAAGGGTAGGGAGACTGGTTACATGCAAGAGATGGGTGGGTAGGGGGTGGGGGACAGACATATTTATATATTTTATTATATTTATATTATCTTTTAGTGTATAAGCTAAAAACACTTTTAGCAAAATAATTCTAACATTTATATTAAAATAGATATGTAAATACAGCATTGTGGATGCAGAGAATTTTCATATCACAGAATCTTGTTATCCAAGGCATTTTAGAGGCCGATTCTGGCCATATTTGATAATGAGGAAAACGAAGTTAAGTGACTTCCCCCAAGTCACGTAACAACTTGATGGCATAGCTTAGACTAGAATTCTGGGATTCAGATTCCCAGGCCATAGTTCTTTCTACAAGATATGGATGCTCAAATACTTCATATGCTTATCATAAAAAAGGGGGATTATCAGAATGAAAACATTGGTTAGGAAAGAATAATCTACTAGCGTTTTATTTCTTATAAATTCCTCTCTCTTCAATTTCAGCTATTTGGAAAAATTGTGGTCATTAATAGATTTCTATCCTCAAAAGTGGGTTTAAAAATGAAAAGCAAGGTATAATAAAGCATTTTTACAACTGTAAAGTGTGACCTCCCCAAAAGATCTTGCCTCTTAAGTACAAACTGCTCAGTTATTTCTCTTCCAAAACAAAATCATTGCTGAATGGGAACAGATCATTGACACAGAACAACAAAATGCAGAAATTAGAACACTTTATTATATTTCCAGAATATAAACTGATTTTGTATCAAGACTCTTTGAAACTTTTAAAACTTTATGTAACCTTAGCTCATTATTATTATAATGTATTTCATTTCCCACTTTCCAATATAGAAAATACGCTGCAAGTTAAATCTAAAAAGGAAAAAAATTAGTCTAAACTGTGTCATAAACTAATGAATATAAAAATACCCTACCCAACACTAAAACAAACCCAATCAAGAAATAGATTCTGCAAAGCCTATTAATACTCCAATTTAAAACAAATGACCCCCCCAAGGGAAAAATACTTCTATCATAGCAATTTGATGAGTAAAAGCAGAGCCACTCTCATTAAGGGAAATTACATTATATAAGAAAAATGTTAAGGATGCTTTTAGAAAACGAGAAAAAGCAATTTCCATGTTGGAGAGCAAGCATATTAAATACTTTCTGTTCACTTGGCCTGTTGTTAGAAGTTAAAGTACCTGTTTTCATCCAAAAAACCGATCTGAACATGAACCTCAGAAAACCAAGCCCCTCAACTATTTTTTCAATTTAACCTCGGGAGAACCAACTCACGAGCTTCAAAATCCAAGGATAGATTGGTCCCAAAGCATTTCCTCCTCTGTCCTCTCTTTACCTTGTTCCTTTTTCTCTTTTCTACGCTTACGCTCCTCTTTTTTGGAGGCTCCATCTCGGCTTTTCTTTTCCTTTCGATTCTTAAGCTTTTCTGTACTGACCCTGACCGTTTCCATCTGTGTTTTATTTCGTTGGAAGCTGTGTTTACCTAAATCTGTTTCTTCACAACTTTTTTTTCTCTTATGCTTGGGCTGTTCCTCCTCCGGTTCTTCTCTGCCTTCCAGGTGTCTCTTCCCCTTCTGATGTAGCTGTTGATGACTGGCTGGATGGCCACTGGCACTGTTTTCTGAGGAGAGGCGCTTGTGAACTCCAGCTTCTAGACTGTATGAGCCACAGTTATACTCTTGCTGACTAAGGTTCAGGGGTCTTGGTTTTTCTGAGAAACAGTCCCTGGTGAACTGACAGTAGCTCAGGGAGTCTAGTCTTAGCCTGCTGTCACGAGCTGGTAGCCACTGAGGTAACTGGTTTTCCACTTTTTGTGAACTAGGGCATGATCTTGGGTAGGTCTGCCTGGTTTCAAATGAGAGTCTTTGATCAAACATTCTATACCTTGATTGGTAATCAACCTCTTCTCTGTATCCACAGGTTTCCAAACAGTTGTCTCTCATCTTTCTGAAACAAGTCTTTGGCTCTAAGCCTCTGGCTTTCTGCACTTTGATATAATCTTCAAGTTCATCTTGAAAAGAGTCATATGTCTTCTTTGAATGCTTCATTAGGTTGACAACAAGGGATTCTCTATAGAGAAGATGGGAGAAAATCCTTCTTACTAGATTATTTTATTCTGAATATTTCCTCTGCTCTTGAAGAGAGCTTCAAAAAACAAAGTCCAAACAAATTAAAACCTAATTCAGCATAAAAGTTAAATACCATGACATTATATGTCAAAAAGGTACATTAGTATAGCCAAGTATCTCCCAGGCCTACTCACAAGCAGCTTTATCTTTCTCAGAAGTGGGATGAAGAGGGCAGAAAGGAGATGGAATATAGGGTTCTGTTGTACGACTAAAAATGTAAGACATACAGGGATGTGTGGATAAGGACTCACATCCCTGAGAAGTGGCCTGATCAAATGCTCATATAGTTTCTAAAGTTCTGATTTAATCGGTTTCTTGTATATTGTTTTCTAAGAGAAGTAACAGAACCATAGAGAATTAATTTAATCTTTACACCCTTCAGTTTACTCAAACAAAATAAAATAAACATATATACTTACCTGACTAGAGTACTGTAAGACTTAATAAAAGGATATTTACAAAATGGTTTGGGAATGCTGGAAATTAAAAATTCACCTATGAGATGAAACTACTCTTTAGTATAGGGCATGAGAGAAGATGAGGGAACAGAATTCCATACCTTCTGCATAGGGCTTGGATTTCATTCTGTTACTTCTGATTGGTGAAAAAAGCATTCTAGAATGTCTTCTTGTTTGTGCTCTGTTAAAGTACTGTTGGGAGGGTTAAGGGAGGAAATGGAGGTGAAAGCTGAGAGGGGGTCAGACTGATGCAGAGAAAAGTTTCAGAAGAAATATAAACTAGATGTACTAGTTTTTTGTTGGCTTGTTTGATTCTTTTGGTGGGGGCAGAACTATTCCTGATTTCTTTCTTTTTTTTTTTTTTAAAGATTTTATTTATTTATTCGACAGAGATAGAGACAGCCAGCGAGAGAGGGAACACAAGCAGGGGGAGTGGGAGAGGAAGAAGCAGGTTCATAGCAGAAGAGCCTGATGTGGGGCTCGATCTCATAACGCCGGGATCACGCCCTGAGCCGAAGGCAGACGCTTAACCGCTGTGCCACCCAGGCGCCCCTATTCCTGATTTATTTCTTACTCCTCCCTCAAATCCTGCATAAGTGCAAATATAGCAGAAAACACACTTACTACAAGATGATAATGCCCTAGATATTTCTGGTGACATACTCTGTCTCCAAAAATTAGGAGGCTGCATAACCCACGTAGAACAGAACATTTCTTCCCTTTAACAAAAAGAAATAAGCCTGACCATAGCACTCTAGAGTCACTAATGATCAGCTATCGTTTCTGGAAATTTGCGATTAAAAATAATGTCTAAATGAAGCCTCATTTGGCGAGTCAGAAAATTTAGCTCCTAGTCAACTTAAATAGTATAAAAATTCTAACGAGAATCAAATAACGTAACAAATATTTGATTAAATATAGGCAAAAGATTTGAACAGACACTTCAGAAAAGAATATACACAATGGCCAATGAACACATGAAAAGATACCATTAGTCATCAAGTCAATGTCCATTAAAACCACGAGACACCAGTAAGAGCACTCACTAGAACGACTGAGATCAAAAGAACGACAGTGTCAGTGTTGTTGGTGAGGATACAGAACAACTAGAATTCTCATACACTGCTGGTTAGCGATGTAAAATGGTACAACCACTAGCACACAGTTTGGTAGTTTCTGAGGAAGTTAAACCTATGCCTACCGTATGATCTAGTTATTCCATTCCCAGATATTTCTCCCAAAAGAAAAGGAAATGTATGTCCATACAAAGACCGATATATGAATGCTCATGGCAATTTTATCTGTAATAGCCCCAGAAAGGAAAAGACCAAAATGATGATCAACAGGTAAATGGAACAATCAAATAGTGGTCTGTCCATACATTGAAATACTATCAGTGATAAAAAGGAATGAACCATTGATACAGTCAACAATATGGATGAATCTCAAAATAATTATGCTGAGTGAAAGAAACCTGACAAAAGAGTACATAATATATGATTCCATTAAATAAAACTCTAGAAAATGCAAACTAATCTACAGTAACAGTGTTTGCTTGGGGATGAGGCAGGAAGGGTGGGTGGGATGACTATAAAAGGTACTTTTTGGGCTCTGGATATATGTTTACTATACTGATAATTTGATGGTATACACATCGTCAAAACCCATCAAATTGTGTATTTTAAATATGTACAGTTTACTCTATGTTAACTATACTTCTGTAAAGCCGTTTTTACAGTCACTAACAAGATTAAAACAGTCAACATTGTTGAAACTGAATGATGAGCACAGAAGGTTCACTATACTCTTTTCTCCACTTTCATGTTTAAAAATGTTTGATACTTCATATCCACAAAGATGGCTCTAATAAAAAAAAGGCAGATGATATTAAGTGCTGACGAGGATGTGGAAAAATTGGTAACTTCATTCATTGTTTGTGGGGATGTAAAATGTGCAGCTATTTTGAAAAACAGTCTGGACTTCCAGCCCAGTGCACACAGGTCTGAGCCTACCCGGAGCCAGGTAGATGGTCACCATGAAGTTCAACCCCTTCGTGACCTCAGATGGCAGCAAAATCCCCAAATGCCACTTCAGTGCCCCTGTGCTCGTGCAGAGGAAGGTTGTATCTTCCCCACCCTCCAAGGAGCTTTGGGAAAAGTACAACATCTGCTCCATGCCCATCTGCAGGGATGATGAGGTCCAGGTGGTCTGAGGACACTAAAAAGGTCAACAAATCAGCAAGGTAGTCCAGGTGTACAGAAAGAAATGGGTCATCTACATCAGCGGGTACAATGTGAGAAGGCTAATGGCACAACTGTCCATGTGGACATTCACCCAAGCAAGGTGGTTATCACCAGGCTAAAACTAGACCAAGATCAGAAAAAAAATCTTGAATGAAAAGCCAAATCTTGACAAGTTGGAAAAAAGAAAGGCAAATATAAGGAAGAACTTACTGAGAAAAATGCCAGAATGAATATAACCTGTTGTGCAGCCATAGTGTAACTAGATTTTTAGCCTGGTATGTAATTCTTTGAAACTTCTCTAGATATCTCTTGAATATTTCATTTCCTTCCTGTTTTGTTATTGATATGTGGCTCTGCAAACCTACTTTTGCTGTTTTGATTAATAATTTTGTGAATAACCACTGGAAATATTTCCTAATTTAAAAGAAAAAAAAAAGAAAAAGAATGGCAATTCCTCAAAATGTTGAACACAGTGTTGCTGTATGACCCAGCAATTTCACTCCTAGGTACACACCCAAGAGAACTGAAAACCTATGTTCACACAAAAACTTGTACACCAATGTTCACAGCAACAATATTCATAACAGCTAAAAAGTAGAAATAACTCAATGTCCATTAACTGCTGAATGGATAAATGAGGTGCAGTGTATTCATACAATGGACTAGTATTCAGCTATAAAAAGGAATGAAGTGCTGATACATGGTACAACATGGATAAACCCTGAAGGCGCGCTAAATGAAAAAAGCCAGTCCCCACAGTCCACAGATCATGCAGAGCTCAGTAAAGAGGTGAATGGAAACTTACCCTTCTCAGGCTGGGAACTTGGTGAAGAAATCTGATCATAGTCATCCGATAATTGCTTCAGTTTTGTAGCATGAACTTTCCCCACATGGTGAGACTGTGTAACAACCAGCAAGCTAAAAAACATGATGCAGAGATCCCCAAATCGATTTTTGTCTAATACGCTACTCCCAGTCACCTGAAATCAAGTGCAATCTGGTTATAAAGATGAAACAGTTCAACATTTAGAACTATACCATCAACATAGATCCATCACCTGAAAATTCACAAATCTATCTCTAATTTCTTATCATTTTACTTCCTGTAAGTCTGAAGTTTAGGCTAACTCTATGAGTGTGTATTTTACCCCAGAAAAATAAATAATATTTTGTTTTAGAACAAAGTGACCCTAAATTTCCACCTCTAAATTTGCAGATAGCATTCATGATTTTTAATATATTTAGTCTGAACTAAGAGTTTTAGAGTTTTGTTAGCTTTCAAATAAAAGTATCAGCTTTGTAGAAATAATCCTATGATCTAGAAGATCTCTATTTTCAACCTACTTCATAAAGGAAATACTTTGCAATTCAAACTATATCCCTCCTCCCCATACTCCTTTTACAAAGGGCATCTGTAAAAGTTCTATATTTGTTTGTTCAACCTGGTATCTATGAATAAAATAAAGGGAGGTAAGACAGAAGATCATATTAAACATTTAAGGTAATATTTTCAATCTTTAAATAGATATCATTTCATATACCATCTCAAATTTTAATTTCTTGAGTGCTTGCAAGGCTATATACTAGCTTTTTGCTAATTAGAATGAAATTTCAGTATGAAAACATTTAGTAAGCCTCTAGCCTTTAATATGGTAATATATTTTTATTTAGTCCAGAAAATACTATTCAGAAAGAGAAGTTACTGGGTGACCAGTAGGAGTCTGGACTTTATGGAAAATAATCTGTATTGAAAGGTTGGACTAAGAAATCTGGCCTTGGCATTTTTATGTTTTACAGCAAACAATTTCAAGACATGCAGTTTAAGATAGCCTCTGAGTCTAGCTATACTCCCTGATGTCATCTGGGAATCACACAGAAGAACCACAAACCATCTTTACCTATAATGGGCAACAGTCCTCCACAGTTGGCGCAAACATCATCATAAGCAAGGCTCACTAAACAAGGCTCATGTAAGCCACTCAAAACTATAGTCATATTCACATATTAATTTCCAGAACTTTTGTTCAAAGTATTTCTCACCAGAATAAACAATCTACACCAAAATGACCACATTTACGCTTGAGGTCTATACTACTGCCTAAAAGTTCCTAACAGTTGAAATTTATTTTATAGAAATTTACCAGTTTATAAATATGATACCAATCATGGAGCATCAAAATTGTACTTCCTACGCAGCCATTTAAATGAATGAGTTGGAACTACATGTACTGTCGTGGAGAAATGTCCATGGTATCTTAAGGGGGAAAAGTGATGTAAAAATCTATTATCTACCTATTTACCTACCTATTGATCAATCTAAAATCCAATTTTAGTGTAAAAACACTCAACATACAGAACAAAAAAACTAAATATAGTCACGTATGTTTTATTGTGAGGAGTTAAAGGAGCTGGCCTGAAATTCAGACAAATTACTTTGTCTCCTGGGTGGCGGGGGCGGGGGGGGGGAAGAGAACGTAGGAGGTGACTTCTGGACCTCTGACTAAAGGGACCAATGATATTGGCTAGGAGAAAGGGAACTTATCTTTGACATGCCCTTAGCGAGATGTCCCTGGCTAAGGATTATCTATAGTAAATAAACTCAGATCTATGAGGCATAGCTCTCTGAAGAATGTCTCATAAGCTAGGAGGTATAAAATGGAGATGATTCATAATTTTAATACTTCCACTGTGTGAGGTGACCCTCACTTAGAAACCTCATCTATTATTTTGGATCAGAGATGCATGACCAATGCAGGAAAACATGGTTTGAGGAGACATCTTTCATGTCCTAGATATCTCTGCTTCTTTAGAGTTGCCTGATTGCTTGTATCCTTGAAATACTTAATAAACCTTGAGATACTAGGTAATATTACTGATTTGTGTTAGTCTGATTTGACAGTCTGATCTTGTATATTGCAATATCCATAGAAAAAATCAGAAAAGATATAAACTTAATGGGGCTTGGGAAATAGGTTTGGAAAGGAGTAATAGACAACATTTAAAATTTTGCTCTCTGCATATGTCTATATTGTTTTAATTTCTGCAAAAAGTATTCTTTGTAATTAAAAACTCCTTAAAAATTTGATTTAAAGGTTCTACAGGGTATCTTCAAATTAAGCTTAACTTTCAGAACCAGTATATAGATTAAAAAGGTTTGCTTAAAAATATTATGAGTTTGGGATGCCTGGGTGACTTAGTCGGTTGAGCATCTGCGTTTGGCTCAGGTCATGATCCCAGGGTCCTGGGATGGAGCCCTGTGTCAGGCTCCCTGATCAGCAGGGAGCCTGCTTCTCCCTCTCCCTCTGCCCCTCCCCACTCCTCATGTGCTCCCTCTCAAATAAATAAATAAAATCTAAAAAACAAAACAAAACATTATGAGTTTAAGAACTATAAATCAGAAACATTTTAGAAAGGATGATGAATATTTAAAAATGTTTATTATATAATCTCTCTAAATTATTTGAGTTGTTTTAAGGTATACAACTTAATTACATATGACTTTAAAGTTAAAATGAAAAGCAAGCCATAAAATAGGAGAAAATATTCCCATCTCACATATCAGACAAAGGACTTTTATCTAGAATATATTGAGTCTTATGACTCAATAAGACAAATTCAAATTAAAATGGGCAAAAGATCTGAACAGACACCTCAAAAAATAATTTATATATATAAATACAACTTAAAACCCTACACCATCATTGGAAATCATTGAAATTAATAGGACTGAAAATACCAAAATTTGGTAAGGGTGTTGAACAACTGGAATTCTCATACATTACTAGTTAGAATTTAAAATGGTACAACTTTGCATAACAGTTTGATAAGTTCTTTAAACATTAAACATCTACCATGTGACCCAGCCATTTCACTTGCATGTATTAGTCTAAAAGAAATGAAAACATACATCCACGCAAAGACCTGTACACGAATGTTCATAGCAGATTTATTTGTAATAGCCCAAAACTAAAACCCTAATGTCTCCCAATAGGCTAATGGATAAACAAAACATGGTATCTATACAATTATTCGGCAACAAAAAGAAACAAAACAGCAATATACATATAACAGGGATGAATCTCAAAATCATGCTTAGTGCAAGACACAAGACTACCTACTGTATGATTCTATATTTGTAAAAAGTTCTAGACATATAAACTCATCTATAGTGATAGAAAGATTAGTGGTTATTAGGGACAGGGGTAGAGGGAGGAATGGATTGTAAAGAGGCCTGAGAAAACTTTTGGTGTTGACAGAAATATTTGGCATTTTGTTTACAATGGTTGCATGGGAGTATATACTGTCAAAAACTCATTGCCTTGTATACTTCAAATACATGTATATTTCAAGTAAAGTTTATCTCAATAAAGTGTACCAGAGGAGTTTAAAGTTCTATAACAGATGTGTTGTTTTGGAAAAAGGTATAATTTCGCCTTAACTTGCTAAACTGGATTTTTAAATGTTGGCTTTGTTTCCAGAAAAATTATTCACCTAACAAAGACCAATTCGCCTATGCAAAACTATTGTCAGTCATATTATGTCACTTATATCATTGCTCCTAGGGGCCAGACACAGGGACTCTGGAGACAGTTCTGGCACTTAATAGCTGTGTAAGCTTGGCTAAATTCTCAACCTCTGTGTGTCTTAAGTTCCTCATCTCTAAAATAGGGATATAATATACACCTCAACGAGTTGTTGTGAGCCTTAAGGAAATGAATACATGTAAAATGCTTAGAAGAGTATATGGCACATGGTAAGTGCTGAATGAATGTGTGACTTGTATTGTTATTCAGGATTTCATCTATTTAATTGATGTAGTGAAATGTTCTCCCAACCAATTATTCTAGTAACTACAGAAAGCCAAATAAAGGAAAGATTATGTGTAAACAGAACAAGAGTGCCTGTCAGGAGTACCTAATTCTTTTTATTTCAAGCCAACTCATGTTTCAGAGGGACTTCTCTTGATTTCAGCTCAGGTCATGATCTTGGGGTCATGAGATCGAGCTCTAAGTCAGCCTCCCAGCTGCTTGGGATCCTCTCTCTCTCTAATAAATAAATCTTTATTTGAGAAAGAGAGAGAGACAGAGAGAGAGAAAGAGAGAGCATGCGAGAGAGAGCACAAGCAGGGGCAGGGGCACAGCGAGAGGGAAACAGACACCCTGCTGAGCACGGAGGCTGTCCCGGGGCTTGATCCCAGGACTCTGGGATCATGACCTGAGCCAAAGGCAGATGCTTCACGGACTATGTCACCCAGGCATCCCTAAAATAAGTCAATCTTTAAAAATAATAAAATGAAAGCTGAAGGTTAGACTTGATCATTGTCTTCTGTGATTGCTCTGATTTTGAACCAATTCTTTGAAGATATCAGTTTATATCGTGTTAATGTGTGCCATGTATAATATCCAAAAGAGTATGTAGTATGCAGAAACACCTAGGATACTAGCTAATTTTACTATTTATAGGCTCTATTAGGTACCAAACAAGAAATAGTTTCTCTTCACTGAAACTCATCTGGAGTATTTTTTAAAGATGTACCTTCTAATGTTTTCGGACCAAATCTAGCAAAATTCTGAAAACTTGAGTTTCTATTTATACCACACATATACCACAAGCCTAGTTATAGATGAACACTCACAGTGTTATTTACTTGTTCATTTACTTCTAGGAAAGACATCATAGTGAAAAGAGGAAGAATATGGAATCTTTTATTTTGGAGAAATGAAACTATATAGGTATTCAATAGCTGGAGAAGGCCTGGTCTTTATTACTTCAGTAAAAGTTAAAAACATTATATATCAACTATTGTGTTAAATATGAAACACATGAGTAATATGTTACTCGTAATTAAAAACTACCTAAAAGAGCTTCATAGCTTAATAAAAAACTAAGAACCACTCGAACTGTCAGAGAATTTCTTACATTCCAACCACCCATTTAGAAAATGCAAAACTTGAACTTTCGTGTTGTATAAAATGTTTTCAATAAGTCTCAGATTTGGTGAATAAATCAACTGAATTTAAGTGAAAAAGCTAATAAGATATTTTAGGCCTCACAGCACATCATTTGTGTTGTGGAATGGCATTTAAACATCATACATGAAGGTCTTAAAAAAATGTTTATTAAATATCTCTGAAGAAAAAAATGGGCAAAATTAGGATGTTAATCTGATCAGTTTTAGCTCAATTCTTCTCCTTTAAAAAATACACCAAATAAATGGCATGGTCTTATACTTTTAAATCTGATTCACTGAGAAGTATTAGGAGATGCTTTATATTCTTCCATTATTTGCACCTTTCTCTCAGAGATGTAGCATTCTCTGTATTTCATTAAAGCTATCTAAAAGTATTTTGGTTTTTTTTTTTTTTAAAAGATTTTATTTATTTATGTGACAGAGAGACAGCCAGCGAGAGAGGGAACACAGCAGGGGGAGTTGGGAGAGGAAGAAGCAGGCTCCCAGCGGAGGAGCCCAATGTGGGACTAGATCCTGCAATGCCGGGATCACGCCCTGAGCCGAAGGCAGATGCTTAACGACTGCGCTACCCAGGTGCCCTGGGTTTTTTTTTTTTTTTGATGCAGTAGTAAATAGTATTTTTTAAAATCCACACTTACTAAATGCTTGTTGCTAACATTTAGAAATACGGATTTTGTATATGGGCCTTATATTTTACCCCTTGCTAAACTTATTCTAGTAGCCTTTTCCTAGATTCCTTGCTCTTTCCTACATATAGGATCATATCATCTGCAAATAGAAACAGTGTTACTTCTTTTTCTCCAATCTGAACACCTTTTGTTTTTCTTGTCTGACTGTACTGGCTAGGACCTCCAGTACAATACTAAATAGAAGTGGTGAGAATGGATATCCTTCCATTGTTCCTACTCTTTGAGTTCTGCACTCTTTTAACATTACTATAATCTCAGGAAAGACTAAGCAGAGCATCGCATTAAGTTTTAGACTAGGTAACTGATTCTGTTATCTGTGCTATCTTTTGTAACTATTTGTTATCTTTGCATGTTTTTATTTATTTATTATTTACCTATTTAAGTGCTTTTTAGAGATCTTAACTGAAATAGAAATGCAGCCCTACGGGGCGCCTGGGTGGCTCAGTTGGTTAAGCGTCTGCCTTTGGCTCAGGTCATGACACCGGGATCCTGGGATAGAGCCCAGGGACGGAGCGCCTAGTCATCGTTGGGCTCCCTGGAGTCTGCTTCTCCCTCTCCCTCTGCCCCTTCCCCCCTGCTCATTCTCTCTCTCTCTCTCCCTCTCAAATAAATAAATAAAATCTTTAAAAAAAAGAAAAAAGAAATGCAGCCCTCTAGCTGTTAGCATCATACTCTTAGCTATGTTGGTTATTAACCTTGCCTTTTCAGGAAATGAGATTAGTATCTGATCTAGGAGTTTGCTAAGCTCTAGCTATTTTACACTAATACAACAATCACAAAAATAACTAAGGGTTTACTACTATGGCCTATTTCCAATGATGAAATACAAAACAATTAACAAAATCATTAATTGGGAGTACTTCACATTTAATAGTTACACATTTAATATAACATTTATGCCTTTATCTAAACTAAGCCTTTGAACATCAGTAAGCTAGCTCGAGGATCATGCTGGTGAAGTTAATTTTATTTGGACCCAAGGCCAAACATTCCTACATCAGAATGCCACCAAAAGTACTCCATTCCTTCCGAAGGGTTAGTAAATGTGAATGGGTCTGTAAGAAGGGGAAAAAACCCCAATGCTCATGTCCTAACATATATCTGATGAATATAGCAGGGGAAATCTTGTTGTTTTAATATGCTTAGTCAATATTTTCACATATTGACACCTAATAAAGGCAACAAATCTGAAACTCACAAATAATCATTAATACCTCTCCAGACATCCTCCTCCCCAACCATTCTATCCAGCTGTCAATTAGATTTACAACATAATGTGTTCTGGTGTGCGTGTAGCAATATGTCTCAAGCAGAGCACAGATTCACACAAAACAATGAACTACTCCTGATCATTCCAGGAGTCCTAGCTAATCCACATTTACAACTGCATTTTCTCTAATGTGCTCATCCTGCTATTTCTTACCAATTTTAGACGTTGTCAATTAACCTGTCTCCTTCCCACTCCCCATGGAGAATTTGACTGCCTTACACTACTATCCCACATTTCTTCTGCAGCCATTTCAGACTCAGAAATGGAAGCTGTGTGTCAGGAATGGCAAAGCAGCCATGCCAGCTCTGGAGCACTCACCTTTACTGTAATTTGAGAGAGAAATAAACTTTATGTTTTTAAAAACCCTGCATTTTCTCCACTTTTTTCCCCCCTAATTTCACTAACAAACATTAATACTAAGCTCTTTAAAAGGGCTGTGCCTAATTCATTTGTACAACCTTGATACTGAGCAAAGTAACTGGTACATAGCAGGAGCTCAACGTTTTCTGAATAAATGTTAACATGTTAGCTATTAGCTAGATTTTTTGTCATTTGATCCAAATCCCTGCTTAATATCAAGAAAACAAAGGAAAACATTTTTAGGCAATTGCTATGTAAATGGGTTAATGACTCAAGGAGTCAAAAAAATCCTTTATTCTAAAACTAGGTCCATTTAATTTTTTTTCTTAGAGAAGCAAATAAGCAAGAATTGTTTGTTGTGGCTTTGTTTTTACTAATCCCTCAGGAATATCATTACTGGGTGAAAAATTTTTTAACTGTGAAAAATATCTGAGAAACCTCACTGAATTAACAGTGTCCTGGAAAATCTTATGACACCTTCATCATAAATTCTGTGTATATTTCTTTTCATATAAGTCTGGTCACATGGTATTTCTTTGTTTTTTTTGTGATTGAGTTTCTCAATTTCCTATTTGTAATCTTACACCTTGTATATATTCCCTGCTTGCCAATATTTAATCCTTACTCACATCTGTTCATTATCAAGTCCAATACAGAACAGCTCCTCTTAGGAGTGTTACAGCTATAGCTGGCGATGGATTAGAAGATGTTCTTCAAATCCGTTTTAATGGTCCTATCAGGATCTTGAAAGTGACTAGAATTTTAGTAACTGGATGCATGATAACAAAAATCTTTTAAGGAAAAAAAAATACTGGATAAGTAACAAGCAACATTCCCCCCCCTTCTTGTTTATGTACTATCTTGACCAGCAATTATTTAAGGCTTTTACAAATATCTCAAGTAAAAATATATAGACTCCTATCGTTTTAAATAGTATAATATACCAAATACTGGCCATTTGTTAGGTAGCAGTTAACCGAACAGTTAATGAAGGATATTTACCCAAAATAATGGGACGAGAGGTAATTTTTTAGGTAACGAATTGTATCTTTTCAAGTCCTAGTGAATGCTCTTTCTTAACTCAGAGATTTCATCACTCTCTTGAATGTCACCTGATAGCCATTATAGGTCGAAGTTCCCTGTTTTAGTAACTGCTGTTCTCCTACACAGCCAACCCATGGAAAGAAGATCAATATAGAACTGTAAAATCAGTTCACAATTTTAATGCTGTCAAGGGCCTCAGTTTAGTTGCTGCAGAGGTCCTCAACCTTGATGCTACTGACATCTTGGGTAGGAAAATCCTTTGTTGGGTGAGGTGGGGTAGCCTTGTCCATTTTTCAGATGTTTGCCAGCATCTCTGCCCTATATCAAATAGATGCCAAGAAGCACCCGTGCTCATCCTGCCCTTTCTTGCCCAGTGGTGGAAACCAAAAATGTCTCCAGAAATTGCCAAATGTCCTCTGGGGTGGGTGTACAAAATAACCCCTGGTTGAGAACCACTCTATTGGGCTAATCCAATTCTCCCTCCCCAGAGATGACAAAACTCAAAAAAGAAATTTGGGACTTTGAGTTTGAAAGAAAAGTTTGGAACTTATTCAGGTCATACAGCTAGTGGACAAATTAACACTGCAAACTATTACCTGTTAAAAGTCCTATTCCAGTATTCTCATTATACGACCTTGAAGTTGCATAGAAAGGTTACTGCTAGCATTGTGTGAACTGATACTGGATAAAGTCTTAAGTAACTGCACACATTCAAAGTCATCACACACACACAAACAAAAAATGTCATCTGGCAAAAAACTGTTTTTCCATGAGAAACTGTTTCCAAATCTTCCTGTGATCTGGCTATGAGAGCCAAATTGAATTGTAGTCTCGACACCTATAAACTGCTCAGGCTTACTTGTTGGTGAGAGGCAGTTAAGTCTGGTATGAAAACAAATAAATCCAGATTTTATTTTTTATCTCGTAACAATGATAACCTTAGGCTGACTGAAGACACTAAATCTACTCTTCCAAAGGTTGCTTTCACTAAGAGACCTTTAATAGAACATCATTTGGTTGCAACGACTATTTCCATTTTTAGTGTATGGAATTTATGTAAGGTGCTTACAATAATGTTTTAAGAAATGTGTATCTTTTTTTTTTTACTACTTTGCCATTCCTCCAAAGTGAAATATGTAAAAGATTATGGAATAGCACAGAAAAATAGACTATATCATGAAAGAGGGTGAAAACGAAATTATTTTCATGAGGTTATTATATTTATTGATGTCTCTCCCAGAAAAAGGAGCCTAAATTATTCTACAGTATCTTGGCTTTCACCATCTTTCACTCTGGAGACAAAAAGCAATATAAGGCAACACAGCAAATACTAAAAATTATGAAACTGAAGATGGTCAAATGTTTTACTGAGATCTGCAATGTGATCAAGCTCCACCATCTAAAAATCATTTCCAACACTGCCTTACAGCCTTACCTCCTAGTTTGGAACAAGCAGGCTGTTCACAGGCATATAGTACTTGTAAAAACTCAAACATCTGTTAGACTGAGATGATCAAGAAATAGCTTTTTGTGTTAGGGGAAACGTGTTGGTGAGAACTGTCAAAACTTTGGGCAGAAACACTCCTTCCAAACTCCTGCACGAAGACTTGCCCCAATTTTAACATGGCCTCCAGCAGCTTAAGGCTGAATCCCTGAGATGACTCAGTCCCCTCGGGAGCTCCTGCTAGAAAAAGCGCAGGGCTGTCAAAATATATGTACTGTTTTTAGAGTCAACACCTGATGACAGGCCCCCACCTCTCTTTTTGAGAGTGCTTTACTAAAAAGAGCTTTGGATTGTGAATCCTTCTTGTCTCTGAGACGGATGTGTACCGGTATCCTACAACTCAGGAGTGTCCTTCTCAAAGATCTGGAAGCCATTCCTTTCGAGTGTAATCATCAGAAAGGATAGGCCTACTAGGTCTCCGTGGCCGTGGGAGGACAGAATCCTAACTTCCTTACTTGCCAGCGAACAGACACAGCTGGCCTAACAGCATCCACAAGGAAAACCCTTTGTAATTTCTCACTTCCCTGACTCCTCTTGAACCCCACCTCTTCTCCAGCCCCTCATTTTCCCTTTAAACTCCCAGTCAGCTCTGAGCAAATCCGAATGGAGCTCAGCTCTTTCCCCTACTGTCGGTAGTTTCTGAATAAAGTTTATTTTTCACTGCTCTCACTAATGTCCGCTTTGCGATCTTGGACACTGGTAGATCCGGACTGAACTCGGACCACTAACAAGAGAGGCCTATAAATCTTAGAAGCTGTTTTACAGGGTGTTACCCTCAAAAAGCGTAGAAAAGCTCGCCAAAGGGGCTTCTCAAAACCCTTGCCCCTCTTCTCCTCCCTCAGGGCCCCCGCAGTTTTCAGCTCCCGGGCTACTTCCTACCCTCGGCAAAGTCCTAACTCCACTTCTGCCTAAGTACCTACTTTCCCGGATGTTGACTTGCACCCAGTAGAAGTTTCCTCGCTCGCACGTCTCGGGCTCTCTCTCTCCTGACCTCGGAGCTCCCTCATCAATCCCGCTCCCCTTTCCCTGACGGTCCCAGTTCGGTTTCTCCCTACCACCTCTCTGCCCCCTCAATCCTCAGCTTCCTGAGCGTGCTGAGGCGTCCCTCTCCCCTCCACGCTCCACCTGGGGGCCGCGGCGCCCCTTTCCAGGGGCGGCGGGTGGTTGAGGGGGCGAACGGGCTCCGATCCCGACCCGGTCCGCGATGGCGCACATTCGGGGAGCGCCCAGCCGTCTCTGGGCCGCGGAGTTGAGGGGCTGAAGACGGGGCCGCCCCCGCCGCCGGGGCGGGAACTCACCTTCTCTGAGGCAGGGGCGGGCGTCTACAACTACTATTCCCCCTCCCCGCCAACGCCGCCGGCCGGGGAACAGGTCGGGGTGGAGGTGGCGGAGAGGCAGGGACAGCCGCTGCCGCCACCGCTGCCTCCACCGCCGAGCAGGCGGGGTGAGAAGAGGAGGCGGAGACGCGGTCTCCTGAGGGGAAGTCTCCGCCACCACCCGCGGCTGACTGGACGGCGCCGGCGCCATGGCGGCAAGGCGCGGTACTGCGCTTGCGCGGGTCGCCCGGATTCCATAGAGGCCCTTTAGCCCCGCCCCCTGTGTGTCCCGCCCCCTTCGCTCCTCTTTTCCCGGGCTTGCTCCCCTCGTTGCCGGTGTTTTTCTCCCGGGGGTTTCCCTCTCGTCGTTCGAGGGACGGGAGAGCGCGTGGGGCCGTTCGCCTGGGGTGAGTGAATCTAAAAACTACTGAGAAAGAAAAAGTCTGGAAACCTCTGGATTCTTCCTCCAAAGTATCTGAGAAATACATCATCTCCTTTATCTGTTTGTCTTTCCTTTGTTAGTGTCTTTAATGTACAGAGTTAGAGTAAGCAGAAGCCTTGGTCGTGATATGTTGTCGTCCTTGGTCCATAAATGACTTTTTGTCTTCCCTCCTTCAGTATATGCGTATGTACATACACACACGTACACAACCTCACCTCATGTCATGCCCATCTCCCAAAGAAATCACTACCCTGGTTTGTAGTCCTCATTTCCTTTCATATATATATATCTTTATCACACACATGTGTGGCTAAAAAAAGGTTATTTTTGAATTAAGATTTATATCTTCCTCTATGCCGTATTGTGGAACTTGTTTCACTCAACATTTGGAGGATCATTCAGGCTGTTGCATATAGGTGTTACTTATTTGTTTCACTGCTGTACAATATTCCACCCATTTTCCTGTTGATGGGCAGGTCTCCTGGTACGCTGTGCAAAAGTTTCTCTTGAGTAGACACTCCTTTCCTGTCACACTGCTATTGCCTAGTTTCAGGTGCCTATCATCTCGTTAGAATCATGGCAACAGATGCCTAACTTCTGACTGCACCAGTCCAATCTACTCTTCACTACTGCTGCCAAAGCGCTCTATCCAGAAGTCATTCCTGGCTCTCCATTGTCTTTTGGAGAAAGTCAAACCAGAGTACTCCTGGGCTTCTGTGCACCTTGATCTCATTATCTTCCTACTGCTGTCACCTCCCCACCCTGCTTTCACTTTATGATTTAGCAACATTAAACCTTTACTAATTCCTATAAGTACCAAACTGTTGCATGACTCAGTTTATTATATATGCTGCTCCCTCTTCTGGAATTCCTTCTCCGTACTTTCTAATGAACTCCTCCTCCCTCCGGAAGTAAATTGTATCCTGAGCTCAGCATTTCTCATTACTATTCATTTCTTAATATTCTTGTTACATATGTACGTATGGCTAAATAACAGGAAGTATTGCTTTGCGTGATTTAAAGCTTAACATAAATGTTATTACACATACTGTTTATTCCCCTGCAACTTACTTTTTTCACTTATTATGTTTTGATATTAACGTATGCTGAGATGTGAGGTTCTAATTCATTCACCTTCACAGCTCTGTAACATCTCATTGCATGAATACACCATGAGCTATCCATTCTCTTATTGATAGACATTGAACTTGTTTCCCATTTTTGCAAATATAGATACTGCTGCAATGTTCTTATGTAGTCTTCTTGTGCACACATGTGAGAGGTTCTCGGGTTTATACTTAAGAGATGATGGTGCTTTTTTAACTAGAGGCCTCAATAATACCCACTTCAAAGGGTATTATGAAAACCATGAGGTAATGTTAATAAAGCACAATTTCAGACATTCAAACATTCATTGTTAGAAAACTATCAAATGTATATGAAACACTGGGACATAAAGGCAATAGTGTGGTGCGCAAATGGTAAACAGAATATGTGTGCTTCTGTAGCTCCTACAATACCCAACCTATTGTAGTTGTCTGCACGTTGTGCTCTTTCTCTCTCCATGTCTCTGCTCATGCTGCTATGTCCTTGGGGCTGAAATGGTCACCTCCAGCTCTGGTTCTCTCCCTGCCTTCTTATCTTTGTCAGCTGCTTCTCTGAAGCCTTCCCCAACTCCTCAGGCTGCCCTGGATATCCTTCCCCCTTTGCTTCCTGTATCTCTTTCACCATCTGTACATGCTCTTCCATAAGTGTCCCTAAATGGTCAGTGTCTTAAAGACAGGGCCCACATTTTGTTCATCTTATTTCAGGGAACTGAGTACAGTGCTTGATACATGTGCCAATAAATGCATGTGGCATGAGCAAATTTAGGAATTCTTGGGAAGAAAGTAGTTTGCAGCCAAGGATTGCTTGGGGCCAAAGGAGGAGGGATGGAAGCAAACATGCTGTTCTATTAAGAACACAGAGCCCAGAGAGTTTGAGGTTTTGCCAGTGATGTAGTTATACAGGATATAATGGACTATTAAGGAGGAAACCTGCCCCTGTCATTCTGGAATGTGAGTGCTAGGTGTGCACAAGAACTTTTTCTTTGATTCTGTCACTCATAGTGATTACGAAATAAATGAATGAATCAGCCAGTGAATTCACTTGAAAGCAATGAGAAGCCTCGCTTATTTAAGGTTGCTAGGCATTAAGTTATTATTAGTTTAAAGCGGGCATTGGTAAACATTGTCTATAAAAGGCCAGATAGTAAATATTTTCAGCTTTGTGGGCCATATGGTCTTTGTTGCAAGTATTCAACTCTGCTGTTATAGTGTGAAAGCAGCCATAGAAAATATGTAAACAGATGAGTACAGCTGGGGTGGTTTGTTTTGTTTTGTTTAAGTAGGCTCCACATTCAATGTGGAGTTCGAACTCACTACCCCAAGATCAAGAGTGCCATGCTCCACTGATGGAGGCAGGCAGGTGCCCTTAGTACGGCTGTTTTTTAATAAAATTTTATTTATGGCCACCGAAATTTAACTTTCATATAATTTTCATGTGTCACAACATATTCTTCTTTTGAATTTTTCCCCCAACTATTAAAGAAGGTACAAACCATTCTTAGTTGAAGCTCTCAAAGAAAACTTGTTGATCCCTGGAGGAAATGAACCTCAGCTCCAGGTACGAAGGAGGTGGAAGCCAGTGATGAAGGGCTTCCTTTTACTAAAGAAATCTTGCAGTTCTCTGGATTTGCCACTAGATGGTGGTCCCTTGTACGCGTGTGGCTCAGTGAGCTAGTCTTCCCAATAGAAGGGATGATTGGAGTTTTTCCATAGAATATGGTAGATGAGCCACTACCATGTTAATGCAGGCATACAAACTGTCCCAGTTGCAGAATCATTCCTCTGGGTCTCATTTATGTCTCCACCTCATACTTACTTGTATATATTCCCTCTATTGCAGCATATCCAGCTGAAGGGAATGCAACCACTCTCAAGGCCTCTTGAGATTATTTGCTCAAAGACTCAGGAGGAAAATAATGTGAATACAGGCTATGGCTAAAGATTTGGGGGCCGTAACTTGGAATCTGTGAACAGCTGCTACCCAAGATACAGATTAATAAGTGGAGCTCGTATTAAGAGGATACTTGGAGCCCAAGTGTTGATACACTTAAAACTCCAAAACAGCCCCCATTCTTGGCCTCTTCATGTCACCTTCTACCCTTAAGGTGCATGACAGGACCCGACATTACCCTGGCCCAGCATCTTCTGCAAGTTTCCTCACAATTTTTAGGGTGTGTGGGAGTACTTGGTAGCCACAGTGGTATTTTTGGCATGTATGTGTGGCCTGAGGTGCAGGGGAAGTTCAGCTGAAATAGAAGTAAATAGAACCATAGCGGTTATTTCTGTCATCCTCTTGTCTGAAATCTCCCAGCTCAGATCTGTTTCCCAGACTAGGAGTCCTCTGGCTTGAGCTGTCCCATTTTTGTCCCTTTGTCACCACCCTTCTTTATCCAGACACACAAAAGAAAGAGTCTGGATGGCTATGAAAATCGTTAACAATGGAAAAAATTTCCATCTTGGAGCAGAAAAGGGCTCAAAAGGAGCATGACTTTCAAGGTTTGTGAAGCTCAAGTCTGTTATGTGGTTATGCCTACTCTGGCCCTGGGTTTGATCTCTCAGGAAACATTGAATAAATCTGTTTTTTCCATACCTCCATATGCGATGTTGAAGAAAACTCTTAATGTTCTTCCTGAGTCTTTTCTGCTAAACATCTCCGGTAGGGCAAGAAGTCCTTCCAAAACTCTAGATGGCTGTTTCCTGATGATGAAGACCAGCAGTTCTCACGAAGGCAATCCCACCACTTAGGGGCATTTTAGAAATATGTGTATGTGTGGGGAACACTTTGGGTTGTTCAGCGCTACTGGCATATTGTGCGCAGGACTGGGGTCACAAAGAAACGTTTGGATCCCAGTGTGGGAAAAAAACCGGAGGGGAGCAGGTGAGTGAAAATTTTTATATAGGATTTAGGTTGATGAGCAGTGCAGCTGGGCCACGTGCCCCCTTCTGTGTCGCCAGCCTAGTAACTAGAGCCAACATCCCCTAGCTCATTGATCCTGGCCGGAGATGCAGGATATCCTCGGAAGCAAGAAACAGCCTTATGCATTGAAGATTCTTTGCCTGGCCCTCACAACCTCAAATATACAGATGTACATTTTAGGTAGGTGGAACTTTATCATTATCAGTCTAGGATTGTGTTTTATATGTAATCATAGAGTCTTTTTAATATATGCTCAATCTTCCAGGAATGCAGACTCTTGTGAACTGAAGGATTATGCTTTCTTTCATTCAGAACTTGACTAAGAGTCTTTCACCATTTCAGAAAACTCATGTCACAGACAACAGTGCCCTGTGCGGTATTTGTGTCCCCAAAATCAATCTACATGTTTAGCTCTCACTATCACAATGATTCTATGTGGAGGTGCAAATGTCTGACCACTTTATCATGTTTTCTACTGCAGTTGTGCCCGAGCGTATACATAGTGAGCTCATTGACATATTTAGTTTACTGTGAATATATGCTATTTTATTATAAGCTAACTTTCATTTTATTTCTCCCTTACTAGGTTAGGTAAATGTTTTAGTTCATTCGGGCTACAATAACAAAATACCACAGACTGGGAAGCTTATAAACAACAGAAATTTATTTCTTACAGTTCTGGAAGCTGGAAGTCCGAGATTAGGGCACCAGCACAGTCGGGTGAGGACTCTTCCAGGTCATTTGTAGTCATCATGTGACAGAAGGGCCTAAGGACCTCTTTGGAGCTTCTTATTCACCAGGGCTCCATGTTCATGATATAAGCACCTCCTAAACACCCCACCTACTGAGACCCTTATCTTAGAGGGTGAGAACTTCAACATTTTGAAATTTGGGATGGGGGTGGAGGGAGATGAGATACACAAACATTCAGACTACAGGATTAATAATTTATATTTTTTAGGTGTAAGAGCTAGTAAATTATATTATGCCGTTTCAGAGTAGCGAAAGGGATGTTATATAATATTTACTAGAATGTGAAATAACATTTTATATGTTTATTTCCTATTTTTTTTTAAAAGATTTTATTTATTTATTTGGCAGAGATAGAGACAGCCAGCGAGAGAGGGAACACAAGCAGGGGGAGTGGGAGAGGAAGAAGCAGGCTCACAGCGGAGGAGCTTGATGTGGGGCTCGATCCCATAACGCCGGGATCATGCCCTGAGCCGAAGGCAGACGCTTAACCGCTGTGCCACCCAGGCGCCCCTATTTCGTATTGTTGTCATAACAAATTACTTAGTGGCTTAAAATAACATAAATTTATTATCTTACAGGTTGTGGTCAAAGCCAGAAATGGGGTTCACTGGGTTTAAATCAAAGTATCGTCGGGGCTGTTCTCCTTCTAGAGGTTCTAGGGGGAGAAGCTGTTCCCTTGCATTTTCCAGTTTCTCAAGACCACCTGCGTTTCTTGGTTCATAGCCCATCCCTCCATCTTCAAAGCCAGCAATATAGTATCTTCAAATGCCTCTCTGACTCTGACCCTCTTGCTTCCATTGTTACATCTCCTTCTCTGACTCTGACCCCCTGCCATCCTCTTGTAAGGATTCTTGTGATTCCATTGGGCCCACCTGGATAATCCAGGATAATCTCCTCCTTCAAGATCCTTAATCACATTTGCAAAGTTCCTTNATCCCATAACGCCGGGATCACGCCCTGAGCCGAAGGCAGACGCTTAACCGCTGTGCCACCCAGGCGCCCCTATTTTATTTTTTTAAATTGAAGTAGCATTGACATGCAGTNCCGGGGGGGGGGGGGGGGGCTTTATTCTGTCTATCACACTTTAATAGAATACTTGTTCTGGTAAGGTTGAGACTCAGATATAACTAAAGCATTAGGCTTGATGCTCTCTCTCTTTCTGACTTGGGGCAGCTAGATTTCTTTCTTGACCTTGGCTGGGACTGAACCTGTTCCAGGGGTATAGTATCTAGAGAACAGCCTAATCCCTCCCAGGCTGAGCCACTGGCTCCCGAGGGAAGATCGGTTGCGGCAAAGCCCTGAGTTGCCCAGCATTGTGGGTCCAGGTATTCATTTGAAGCTAACCTGGATTGAAGAGCTCCTTTTTAATCTTTTTTTCCCCCCATTGGGAGCATGCAATGTTTATTCTTTGGGGCACCCAACTTTATTTTATTTTATTTTATTTTATTTTATTTTATTTTATTTTATTTTATTT
>NC_048221.1:106382194-106464672 GCF_002007445.2 Ailuropoda melanoleuca
CACTTTAATAGAATACTTGTTCTGGTAAGGTTGAGACTCAGATATAACTAAAGCATTAGGCTTGATGCTCTCTCTCTTTCTGACTTGGGGCAGCTAGATTTCTTTCTTGACCTTGGCTGGGACTGAACCTGTTCCAGGGGTATAGTATCTAGAGAACAGCCTAATCCCTCCCAGGCTGAGCCACTGGCTCCCGAGGGAAGATCGGTTGCGGCAAAGCCCTGAGTTGCCCAGCATTGTGGGTCCAGGTATTCATTTGAAGCTAACCTGGATTGAAGAGCTCCTTTTTAATCTTTTTTTTTTCCCCCCATTGGGAGCATGCAATGTTTACTCTTTGGGGCACCCAACTTTATTTTATTTTATTTTATTTTATTTTATTTTATTTTATTTTATTTTATTTTATTTATAAAATTGTTTTATTTTTANTTTTTTATTTTTTATTTATTTTTTTTTTAAAAGATTTTTTATTTATTTATTTGACAGAGACAGAGACATCCAGCGAGAGAGGGAACACAAGCAGGGGGAGTGGGAGAGGAAGAAGCANCATTGGGAGCATGCAATGTTTACTCTTTGGGGCACCCAACTTTATTTTATTTTATTTTATTTTATTTTATTTTATTTTATTTTATTTTATTTTATTTATAAAATTGTTTTATTTTTATTTTATTTTTTTAAATTGAAGTAGCATTGACATGCAATGTTATATTAGTTTCAGGCGTACAATGTAGTGATTTGACAACTCTGTATGTTACGCTATGCTCACAAGTATANTTGAAGTAGCATTGACATGCAGTGTTATATTAGTTTCAGGCGTACAATGTAGTGATTTGACAACTCTGTATGTTACGCTATGCTCACAAGTATAGTTACCATCAGTCACCATACAACGCTATGACAATACCATTGACTGTATTCCCTGTGCTGTACCTTTTATCCCTTTGACTTATTCATTCCATAACTAGAATCCTGTATCTCCTCTTCCCCTTTTGCCCATCCCCCCACCCCTCTCCCCTCTGGCGGCCACCAGTGTGTTCTCTGTATTTGTGGGTCTATTTCAGTTTTGTTGGGTTGTTTTGTTTTTTAGATTCCACGTGTAGGTGAAATCATATGGTATTTGCCTTTTCAACCTAAATAACAGCTGTCTGGCAATCAGGAAGAGTGGCATTTAGGGCCACCTGCCTGCCTCGGTAGGTAGAGCGTGTGACTCTTGATCTCGGGGTCGTGAATTTAAGCCCCACATTGGGTGTAGGGTTTAGTTAAAAAAAAAAAAAAAAAAAAAAAGTGGCATTTAGGTCAATGGACGTTTTAGAATTACCCCACCAATGTCCTCATTCTTGTGAAAGAAGAAAGACAGAGCATGTTGGTATTTTCCTCGCAGCAGACATATGTTTAAGGGAGATATGATAAAAAGACAGACATGAGGGTTTTTATTTTCAAAGCCTGCCTCCTCTTCATAATACAGCCTACATCCAACATACCTGCATCATCAGGGAGCTCCCAGACCTCCATGTCCTGGGTGGGGGTGCTGTGAGAGCCCCAGGTAGTACTGAAGAAGAGGGATGCCCCTTGGAGCTTAAATAATACTGTTTTGTATATGCCAAGAGGGTCAGTTTGGCATCTGCTGTATTCTGCAAACACTCCGCCTATGGGGGAGGTGGGAGGGGGATTAGGGGCCCATCACACTTGAGAAAGTAGAAGCCTGACAGCTGAAGGTTCCCAGAGCAGCAAGCATCACCTCTTCTCTTGGACCATTTCAGCTGTCTGCTTTGGATTGACAGAGGCATCTGGCTGCTAAAAATACCCTACTGACCAAGTGCTCCCTATTCCAACTAAAGCTGAGCACAACTGCCATGCAGGACTGAGCTGCTTCTTGCAAAGGAACTTTTCAAAGTTTTCAGACCCAATTTGAGAGGCACACTAGCCCATGGTCATTTCCGCCTTGTCAGCTTCGCTGGGTGATGAACGAGACCCTTGTCAGATCACTGTCTTCCCGTCTGCCCCATTCCCACCTCCAGGAAATGTGGCAGAGGGGGAGGTGAGGGCCCAGTGGCTGAGAGGGGGTAGGGAAGGGGAGGTGCTTGTCCATTTATAGGCTTGCTCTTTGGGATGCTGAAGGTGCTGAAATAGCAAGGACAAGGGACTTGGCTCAGTGTGAAATACCCACCGAGCTGCCTGAAGGGCTCTGAGATGACAATAGGGAGAATGGAGAACGTGGAGGTCTTCACTTCTGAGGGCAAGGGCAGAGGTCTGAAGGCCACTAAGGAGTTCTGGGCTGCAGATGTCATCTTCGCCGAGCGGGCTTATTCCGCAGTGGTTTTTGACAGGTATGAAATGTGAGGCCTTGCCGCTTTGTCTCTGTTGGTGTGGTTCTAAAATCCTTTGCTCTCAAAATCATCAGGGAAAGGGATAGAATCCGTGTGATCATTTTTAACAAAATGGCACTTCTGACAGCTGTTTTCTGGCATCACTTTTTCTGCAAAGAGTCATTTCTAATGTGATTTGCTCTGGTCCCTAGGAGGGTTGTAAAGGTGAGCAAAGGCTTTGGGGCACTTTCTCACAGTACTGTTGAACTTGGTGGAATGGGTGTGCTGTGTGAGGGAAGGGGAATGGAAAGGTGGGTGTGGTGTTATAGGAAACATTTTCTTATAGAAGTCTCCAAATTTTTAGTTTCTTGAGTATAATCAATATATTAGAGCATAAAGTAGCTGCTGAAACTTTAAAAAAGCAATTGTAAATACACAGGTAACACTGGAATCCATTTACATTTGAAAAATTAGAATATCACCAATGAAGCTGAAAGCTCTTTTTACCTCTCCCACCCCCAATCCCAATCTTCTCTGTCTTTCCTCAGAGGTAATACCTGTTATGTTTTAACGTGTTTCCTTGTAGAATGTTCTTGTACTATTATATACATATATCTGCATTTATCAGAAATGTATAGCTGTAGTTTGTCTTTTTTTTTTTAACAGACTGGTATCATACTTCAAATGTCATTCTAGAACTTGCTCTTCTCACTAAACAACATGTTTTTGATATATATTCTTATGGGAACTATAAGTCTATAGATAATTCTTTTAAATCCTCAAAGATCTGTTTCTTTTACCCACGTGTAATCTATCCATGTTGATCCATATGCTACGCGGATTGCCAATTTTGACTGCTGTAGATATTCGACCCTATAAATACATGGAAACTTATTTATCTACTTCCCTATTGAGAGACATTCGGTGGTTTCCAGCTTTTCATGAAAACAAACATTTCTGCATTTAAAATCCTTGACCTTTCCCACTTGTACACTTGTGTGATTATTCTCCAGGATATATGGCTAGAAGAGGAATTGTGCCATAAAGTGTGCTATTTCTATTTTAATAGGCTCTCCAAAGTATCTGCATTAAATTTATATCCCCATTTCCCTACAACCATGTCTGTACTTGACTAGCAAACTTTTAAATTAATATTAAATCTTTATTTAAAAAAAAAAACTTGCCAAGTGATTAAATTATAACAATATTCTTTGATCCCAAAGTTGGGGTGACCTGCCTGACATTGATGTGGTCTGAATCAAGATGGCCTCTGATAATCTAGGCTTTGNGTATTAAATCTTTATTTAAAAAAAAAAAACTTGCCAAGTGATTAAATTATAACAATATTCTTTGAGCCCAAAGTTGGGGTGACCTGCCTGACATTGATGTGGTCTGAATCAAGATGGCCTCTGATAATCTAGGCTTTGTGGTTGGCTCCCTGTACTCACCATCCTGAGAATGGGCACTGCTTTTCAGAGATCATTTGATTAGCATTCAGATTTTCGTTTCTTCCTGCCTACCAGGACCTTCAGGGAGAAGGCAATAAACGGAGTATATGGCTGACTGTCACCTGAGGAATATAAGGGGGCTGAGGTGACAGTAATACGTCTTCACTGGGAGCTTGTCTTACTTGATTAATGTACTTGTGCATGTTTCGTGGCTGGAGGTGAGCGCAGTTGAGGAATCAGTTGGATTCGGAATTAAGACTAGAAAGCTAGAAAACAGAAACTCTGAACCCTGATCTTGGTGCTGCCACTGAATGGCCACGTTGCTGTATATAGAATACATCCATTGGTGCCTCCATTTCCCAAAAGCCAATATAGCCAATTAGTATCCCTTTTAAGAGTGTTTGGAATTAAGTGGGCTTTCCTTCCATTATAAAAGTAAAATTAAGGAAGAAAAAAATATATCTTCACGCAAAGATGCTAACCCTAAACATTTTTGTGTATTTCCTTCCAGTTTATTTTAAAACATAGGTTTCATTTGTACTATGCAGCTGGGATCTTATTATAGAAACTGATGTTTTACATTTAACAATTTAGCCACTTCTTTGTTACCAAGTTCTCTTCATAAACATAGTATTTAATTGCGGTGTGCTCTCCTACCACTTCTTTATGACTGAGCATTTAGGATGTTTACATGTTTTTCTTACCATAAATAAATCATTATTCATTTGAAGTAACAACTACAAAACAACTTCAGTGTACATTGTAGATAATATGCTAACAAAATGTTACATTATTATTACAGTAATAAAAATTGGGATAATTGGGGTAAATGATCCTTTAAATGATTGAAAGAAATCTAAAAGAGATACTTTTAAAAAGTGTTTTTTCCCAAATTTGTTACCGCAAAGACAAGGGGGCTGCTCTTTGGGTGTACCTGGATAGCCTGGAGAGGCAGCAAAGGAAACCTTTGCCCATCATATCCTCCTATTTTAGCCTCCTGCTGAGACTCCGCCGCTGTAGATGAGAAACCCGAATGGGGAGGTAGGACTGAGTCACTCACAAAAGAGGCACATTCTAATGCATGTTATTGCAATCCAGGCTTTCTGCCCTACCCTCCAAATACAAACATGAGGAAAGATTTTATTTTTAGTGGAGCGCCATATTAAATGAAAATTCTTTCCAACAATATGATGTATATTGTATATATGAGTGTTATGAAGCATAACAATAAGTGAACATCCATGAAATGTAACAATGAATGAGCACCTATGAAAACATCATCCTGCTTAACTAGAATACGCCATTACATTGCATCTTCTCTATCTTTCCCTATCCAGTCCCCGGCTTGTTGCAAAGGTAACTAGTATCTTGAATTTTATGTTCTTATTCCCCTGCCTTTTGAGTAATGGTTTTACACATGTGTACGTATTCCTAAACCATATATGACTTAGTCTTTGTGTTTTATTTTTGATCTTTGAAACAATGGTATAATATATGACTTCATGCCACTTGCTTCTTTCACTCAGTGTTAGTGTCATTATTCATCCATATGGTTTTATGTAACTGAAGTGTCAGTTTGTACCAGTTTATTTTTCCATTCTTCTGCAAGTGGTTGCAAGGGACATTTTTGCTTTTATTTCTTGGTAAACAGATACATGAGGTGTGTATCCTAGGAGTGGAAATACCCGATCATAATGTATGTGCTATTCAGCTTTAAAATATAATGCTGTGATGTCTAAGACTGACTTGCAAGTTTGCATCGTGTTTGTTAGGATAGATTTAGTTTAGCATTAACTGCAACAATCCATGCCCTTGTAATATAGTCCTTGGTCTGGTTAGGATCTCTTGAATTTTGCTGGTTGGAAAAACAGATGGTCTCCTTAAAGATAAAGGAGCAAGAATAGAGACAATCTTTTTAGGGCTGGCAAATATGTAACACTTGGGCCACCGTGATCCCTGCCAGGGATAGCTAATCAACTGGGCAACTCCTTCCTGAATTCCAACTTAGCCTAAGGATTTTTTCTACCTGGATGCTCCAAGCAGGCCTTACTAATCAATCAAAACTGGCATTTAAAAGAACAAGCTATTTGCCATCCTTTTTAGGTGTTTTGGTTGGGTGCTGGAAAGGGATGAAGGTGAAGTAGGTGGGTAAGGTCAGTTTACCAAGGAGCTGTCTTTCATGGACATGGTCTTTTAAAGTGGATGAACCCCCCAGGGTAGTAGATGAACTGTTAGAAGTTGCTCTCGACCCCTTGTGCTCTCTTGTGCCCAGTTTTCGGGAGGACAGAGAATAGGAGCCCATGCTGTCTTAGCTTGAGTGATCCTGCTTATTTCTACATGAGATCGGACTAATCTGGGAATTCATGATGTTGTCTTGTTCAGTTTTTTTTTTTTTTGCTTATTTTGGAAAATGTAGAAATTATAGAAAAACCAAAGTAAGAAAATAAAAATTCCTGCACCCTTAAACATTCACAGAAAACTACTGTTAACATTCTGGCATATATCCTTATGATTGTTTTGTTTTGTTTTGTTTTACTTGAAGTGTAATTGGATCCTTTCAATTGTTTCATGCAAATATGATGCATATAAAATATTTTCTTGATTCTCAATGATTTGTAGGCGGGGTGGTGGTGGAAGAAACACATTAAATGTACACCTGTACACCTTGATGGTAAAATGCTTCCCTAAAACTAGCATGCTGTATTAAAACATGGGGGGGGGCAGTTTATTTTACAATGAAAGGAATATGACACAATATAGGATTTTATTAAATCTAGGATATATATTTCATTTTGACATCTCTGAATTCATGATGTATCCTACAATCTGTGGCTCATGGTTTAATTGGGAGCATTTGTTTGTTTCTTAATGGTAAAAAATGATATATTTAATAATTGGCAATATCTTAGATTCATTATAATTAATGTATACATTTCTTCCTTTCACAAAATTGTGAGCAACTTTTCAAACCATTATTATCCTCCTAAAGCATTTTTAATGACTACATAGTATTCCTTTTGTTGACTATTCTATATCAGTTTAGCAAGTGCCCTATTTTGGATATCAAGGTTGTTTCCTACTTTTCCTAATAGATCTTTCCACACATCTCTGATTATTTATTAAAGATAAACTCCTAGAAGTCTACATTTTGGATTCAAAAGGCAGTTATAAGGCTCTTAATATAGATTTCCAAATCACCCCACCAAAGAGAATTATACCAGTTTTCTCCATGAGCAATATAGCATTTGCCTCCTTATCCCAGCACTGGCCAACACAGAGAGCTAACTTTGACTTATATTTTCCAACTTCATCTATAAAAACTTATTTTAGTATTATTTTGTTTCCAATCTTTGTATTATTAGGGAGGTGAAAGGTTTTTTAAAAATACATTTATTTGTCATTACCTTCCTTCTTTTTGTGATTTTTTTCGTCTATTTTCTATTGATGCCCTCATTTGAAAACTGTATGAGTCACTCATTTGTTTATTACTCCTTAATGTTCAGAACTTCTAAATTGTTTGACTCCTTCTGCATCATTTTGGTTTATTAGCTCTTTTGATTTTACCTCTTTTGTAATTCTCAATTACTTTTATTTTAATCAGTGTATTTATTTATTTATTACGTAGGCTCCTCGCCCAGTGTGGAGCCCAATGTGAGGCTTGAACTCGCAACCCTGAGATCAAGACCTGAGCTAGATCAAGAGTTGGATGCTTAACAGACTGAGGCACCCAGGCACACCTTGTCCTCAACCACTTTTGACTTTCTTTAATTTTTCATGTCCTTTATTTTAAAAATTATTCATTTTTCTATCTTACTTGTATCTTTTAAAATGATATCTAAGTGTAAGGTGGGTTTTTTTGTTTATTTTTATTTCAGTTACTTATTGTCATTGCATTCTTTCACTTTCCTTTTTATAGCTTGTTTAGTTCATTTTATGTCAAGGGGAATAAGAAGATAAATGGTTCTAACCTTAAGAATGACTTAGGTCTTCAGCAAGGTAAGATCCTTATCTTTTTTGCTGCTTCATCTTGGAAGGATGGATCCTTAGCTAGGGAGAGACCTAGATTTGGAGAATCAAAGTTTATGTGGATATGCATCCATGCTTTTTACTTCTGGAGAGAAAGTCTATAGTTTTCATGACTTACAAAATCACTTTCAACTCAGGCGAAGGTTGAGACCCATTGAATATATTCAGTCCTCTCTTACAGATTGGGAAACAGGCTTAGTGAGGTGACAGGCCGTCCCCAGGTCATACACAGATGAGTCATAGGGCAGGATGAGATTCCTGGGATCTTGTCCAGCCATCACTTTTCACTGCCCCCCACCACAAGTGGGCCCAGCATTGCCTACTTAATTTCTTCTTTTCTTATCAGTCCCATTAACAATATTTAGTCTTAATCAAAGAAACGACACCCATCCATCAATTTCAAAACAATCAGAATCTGGTTCTGGGACCAGAGAAGGGTTAGATCCAGAAACTAATAGGTAAAAAACAGGAATATACATGTGATTATCCAGGAAGAAAAGTGCTTTTGTAATACCAAACAAATGTATTCCCTACCATTGCTAACAAATTACCACAAATTTTAGTGGCTTAAACAACACAAATTTATTATCTTATACTTTTGAAGGCCAGAGATCTAAAATGGGTCCGTAGGGCTATGTTTCCTAGACTTTTCTAGTTTCTACAGGCTGCCTGTATTCCTGGGCTCTATCTTCAAAGCCAGTAGCATAGCATCTTTTCACCCTCTGACCTCCTGCCTCCTCCTTATAAGGACCTTTGTAATTACCTTAGGCCCAGCGGGATGCTTCGGGATTATCTCCCCTTCTCAAGAGCCTTCATCTTAATTGCCTCTGCAAAGTCCCTTCTGCCATGTAGTATAAAATATTCACAGGCTCTAGGGATTAGGACATTGACATTTTTGGGGGACTATCATTCAGCCTATCACAACCAGTACGATGAATTTCATATTAATCCAACTCATCACAGAAGATGTTAAGAAGGATCAAGGATAGTGGATTTTTACAAAAAATTTCTATAAACAAAAACTGGACTGGATCCTAACTGATTCTGTTGAAAGAATTCAAAGTGCCCAGGAGATCATGCATATGTGTGTAGGAAAAACCAAAGGTAAGAACATAAGAAAAAGTAGAGTACTTTAAAAGAAACTAATGCCAGCCAGGCTTTTTTGAAAATTGGAGAAGTTATGAGCTTCAGGTCATAACTGGAGACAGCTGGGCTTTTAGCTGCTGTAATTCTGTGTGGGCTTGTGGGAACACCAGGATTAGTGTGGCACACACACCAACACACTGTGGCCTTGAAGTTGATAACAGCTGGTGGATGGGTGGTGAGGGCAACTGGTGCTATAAATGGAAATCATTTAATAAAGGGATTAGGGAAATTCCCGAACAGTTAGTTCAGAAAATGAATGAATCACTGTTTGTTATTAAACTTATAGTGTTAAACATTTACACTCAGTGTTCAGAAAATGAATGAGTCACTGTTTGTTATTCAACTTAGAGTTGTTAAACATTTACACTTGATGTTGAGAATAACCATAGCAGGTTTAGAAATATGTCTTTATTTTGTTTTATTTTTAAGTAAGCTCTACTCACAAGTGGGGCTTAAACTCACAACCCTGAGATCAAGAGTCACATGCTCTACCGACTGAGCCAGCCAGGCGCCTTTAGAAATATGTCTTTAGTTTGGCACTTCAGATGCAGAGGCAAGACACCGTGGAATGTCACATGACCTGTTATGAGCTGTATTGCTAAATTTTATGAACTAATCCTTAAATGCAGAAGTTTGAGAATAATTGCTTTTTCCATATAAATTAGATCAAGTGCTGGGTTGTCCCTGTAATGATGTCATCTTCAGTCACATGCATCTGAAGATGTGTTTTGAGCAAGGGAAATGGGGCGCGATCACAGCCCCAGTGTGGGAAATGCAGACAGGTCTGAGTGGGGTGTGTGAACTTCGTCGTGTGAGTTGTGGCAGAGAAAATCTTGAGAATTGCTACTTTAATATAGAAGAGATGTTATAAATAGGCAATACGTAGATCTGACCTAAGGAAGCAGTATCACCTAACTTCTTATGCTGAGGTATGTATAATGCAAACATGAATCCGGCGATGCCCTTATGAGTTGACATGGGGCATTTAAAAACAACATTAAGTAGATGCCATGGGGAAAAGGAAAATGAGTCTCCCAGGCCTGGGTGTGCGTCTGCTCTCTGCAAAAGTCTTCAGTGGCTCCCCTTTGCCTACAGAATAAGGACATACTACTGAGAGTAACATTCCAGGTGCCCCCGTGTCTGCTCATTGTTCCAGCATTATTTCCCAGTGTGGTGTATCATATGACCTTGTCAGATAGCTACTCCTGTCTCCAATACATGCCTGCGCCCCCCACATGGATGCCTTGACTCAGGCCAGAGCCACTCCGTGGAAGAACTTGACATTCTCTGAGTATAAACTCAGCCCATCTTTAGAAGGTCGGAACAGTGCCTCCTCCCCTTGTAGATGACTGACTTCCCTGATTCCTAGCCTGCCCTACCTCAGTGTCGGTTAGGTCTCCCTCCCTTGAGTTCTGCAGCAAGTTACCTGCACTCCTGGATGGCATGCCTTACCTTGCTTATATGTGTTTATGCCTCAGCCCAGCCTGGGGACTGCTCGAAGGCAAGGTTTGTGTCTTGTTTATCTTTAAGGCCCTCTATTACCAAGTTCAATGCACAGCACATAGTAGATGCCCAATAAATGCTTGCAAAAGGAAGGTAGAGTGGAAGGAACAAGGAAGGAAGGAAAGAAGGAATTGAAAATATTGTAAAATCCTCTGGGTACTTGAGGGATGGGGGCGTTCTTTAAAACATGCTTCCTTCACCTTCATTTTTGAGGGAAGAGCCCCTGGCAGGCTGAGGGGTTTTTTTAGCAGTCCAGAGAGCCAGAGTTGTTGGTTTAGTCCTTTCTGGCTGTGTTTTTGGAGGGCTTGTCCACCTTGCAGGCACCTTCTCTTTGCATTTATCTGTCCAGTAACTGGTTATTTCCATACAAGGAGCTGAGCAGCAGCTGCCCTTCCAGCCTCTTGACTCTGACAGATGACATAACCCAGTGCAGGACTGCAGAGCAAGGAGTGAATGGGGACCCACTGGCCAGGGCAAAGCACACTTGGGGCTGCAGGCAGAGCCCAAAGGTGGGCTTTGGCGGCTTCCTTTGTCCTCTGTGCGGGGCACAGTGGCAGGCAGCAGGAACCCCTATAAGAATAATGTCCCTGTGAGGACAGTGATCACTATTCTAAAGGGTTGTTGTGAAGGTTTAATAAAGGAGAGTTGCTTACATCTCTTTGAAAATTGCAGGGTGTTGTGAAAACGGGCATTAATATACTCTGTGGGCACTGGAAAAAGAGACTCGGAGGAGAAATGGGACTTGCCAAAGGTCGCCTGGCTAAGCCTGGCTGGAAGAAGCATCTTTCTCTTGGAATCCAAAAAGTGGTTTTAGGACTGCCTGTCATCTGGATCTCTCTCTCTCTCTCTCACTGGGGGAAGTAAGTAGGAGGGGAGGTATTTCTGTCAGAGAATTACCTGCCCCTCCTGCAGGGGTTCTCCTCTAGCTAGGAGATCTTGCTCGCTGGTGGCTGCCTGAGGACTAGTGGGTGCTGGACGGGAGCAGGAGCTCTGAGATCACCTGGCCCAACTTTCCCATGTGACAGACGGGTAGGTGGACCAGGCCGGCAGCTCCTGAGCACTCCTCTTGTGCAAGGCTCATTGAGCTGGCTGCTTTACATTTCATTTAATCTTCAAAATCACTCTGAGAGTGGTGTAATTTTCTTCTTGCTTGAATTTCTTAAAATAGTAAGCATGTTTCATTAACAAGTAATATTAATCTGTCTGAAAGATTTCAAGATCAAGGTGTTGTTATTCCCATTTTCACATAGGGAAACAAAGGCTCAGAGAGTTAAGAGTACTTGCTTGAAGTCACACCCCTGGTAGCTACTGGAATTAGGAGTTGAGCCCAGCTCTGACTGACTCCAGGTGTGACCTTCCATAATACCCATTTTGACACCAGTCAGGGAGATGGAGACCAGAGAAATGGGTTTTTGTTTTGTTTTTTAATTAAATTTCCCCTTCCTGCCTGCCTGACACTTTCGTGCATACCCCACCAGAAGGAGCAGGTTTTCTGTCATCTCTACATTCTTGTTACTCGAAGTTACAGCTCAGCATGACCTAGGAACTTGTTAGAAATGCAGAATCTCAGGCCCCAGTCTAGACCTATTGAGCTGGAACCTGAATTTTAACAAGATCTCTGGTGATGTGTGTGCACACTAAAGTTCAAGAAGCTCGGATCTGCTTCAAACACACCCCCCTCCTCCTTCCCAGTTCCAGCATCATGGCCAAGCAGGTGAGGTGATGGAGAGAAAGGTCGGCCTCATCCCAAGGAGATCTAAATTAGGAGATAACTCACAATGCTTTTCACCAGGATTTAAAACTTGACTCTAGGCCCTAGCAAAATTGTAGGATAGATTATAAAACAAGTGTGTGAGCCTGTAGAAAATAGTTTGGATAGTTTGGTGGCTAACATTTGGAACCCACTATGAGTTCACTATAAGAAAAAAAAAAAGCCAAATTAATCACATTTTCGTTTTATGAAGAGTAATTAAAAATTAATTATAGCAGAGTGTTTGAAAAGACTCTCATGAGACAATATGATGGTGAGATGTTGTTGAACTGAAGGCTGAATTGATTAAAGGACTGATAATTGATTGTATAGTGATTGCAGAGGTCTCTCCATCACCCAGTCTGGGGTGAAGTCTTTGCACTGCAGCACAGGGGCTCTGTCTCTAGCCTTCTCCTGGTCAGAGTGGTTGTTAGTGACTTGGAAGACACGAGGGTCTTTCCACTAGAATTTCTGTGGACATATTATAGCTATTGTTCATGGCAGATAGATTAGTCTATAATCAGGCCCCATTAGAAGTGTATTAAGTCAGTTCATGGGATCCTGAGGCAGGCTCCAGGCCAGATGTATTGTCTCCCTTTGAGCCAGGCTAAGAAAATTTGAGCTTTATAGTGGTAATGGCAGAGGTCCATCCGCGGAGAAGACAGTAAGGGGGTGTTATCTGCATAGAATTTAAAAACAATAACAAAACTGATTTTAAAAAACCTGACTAAAAGATTTGGTTTTTATTATCACCATGCACCAGCAATTCTAAACAATGTCAGGGATAAAATACTCTTCCTTGGGGGAAAAAAATGTTGGTCTCGGTTCAAAACAATCGCTGTTGCATAAACTTCAGATTAGCACATTTTAAAATCAGGTATCCCTTAATAAACATTGTATTCTGCCTGGAAGGTAATCTGGAGGACTCTCAGTCATCTGGTCGACCCCTCCACCATGTGTTTGTTGCAAGAGCAAGTTCTTAATGTTCTCAGTTGCTTGAGCTTGTGCAGGCCTTGGTTCATGTCTCCAGCCCCTGTGCTACTACATCTTCCTGAAGTTTAAATATATTAGAAATAAGATGATGCAGCAGAACTTCTGTTATTCTAGGTGACCACCTGGAGTTTGTGGTTCTGTTTAAAATGTGAAACAGTGAAATAGTGTGAGAACTGCAAAGCGTAATATTTGGTAGGTGCAAATTTCAGTTTCCACATGAAATATGTCTGTGAATGTGAATATATCTGTATCAATAAAAATACGAGGATATTATGCTTGAATATTCTAAAAATATCAGTTTGGGTGTGAAATGGTAGAGCAGTCCTGATGTGGGGTTGTTCCCTGATGGGCGCCCCTGGAGCAGATGGGCATGGAGCTCCAAGTGACAAGTCACAAGTGACAGCCAGCATGATCATGCTTGCTTCTAACTCTCCCCTCTCCAGACCATTTCCCTTTCTTTCCTGCCTTGGGTTTGTATTCCTGTTCTGGGTCCTGATACCCCAGAGGTGGGCATCTGCTCCTCCTTCCCTTCCCAACCTAAGACTTGCTTTCAGATTTGTAGATGACTCAGGGCTCAGCATACCCTTAGAAGTCATGGCTGAATGAAAGTTCAAAATGATCTGGACCATTTGGAATACTAAGAGCTAGGGATAAAGGGGAAAGCCCCCACTTCAGGTTAAAAAATTCAATGTCATGAAGAAATTTTGGGGAGTGATGAATAGGTTCACTGTCTAGGTCATGGTGATGGTTTCACAGGTATGTGCATATGTCAGAGTCTATCAAGTTAAAGATTTTGGATATGTATGTCAGTCATACCTCAAAGATATTTTAAGAATGCAGCGTGATATGGACACATCAGGGGAAGCTCTGACTTGGCTGCAGCATCTTTAAAAAAAACTGGGGAGGTTCTAGTGACTAGATTTGTCATTTGATCTTAAATAACTGTGAATTTTTTGCTGAAAAAATTAATGGAATCACAATGTCCAGATCCAGGAAATGTGAATAGCACCACACCTGGATGCTATATTCTGTTCTGGGCACCATAATTATAAAGCACTGTGACCCAGCATCCACCCTTGAGTATCCAGGAGACAGAATTTGGGATCCAAATTACTTGGGCTCTTCAGCAGTTCAGTCTCTGTTGATGAACTTCACATTCCTGCCAGATGCCATCTTGACTTGAGGCAGTTGTGAGAAATTCATAGCTTCCCATCTCTAGGGGTTTGTTGATTCCACTAAATGGTCAGGGTCCCTGCCTGTGTGTTCTGTTCTGCTGGAGCGCTCATGGCAAATGACCTTCTCAAGCAGGGACTACCCTCTGTGGCGTAGCTACGATGAGCTGCAGATTCTTTGCAATTCTAGATATGTGAGTGTAATTCTACCCTTCCTCTCTGATTGGGAAAGCTTAAGGGATTGCAGGGGAGTGAGGAAGACATTATTATGGGGATAACCTTGAATCTGCTCTAAACTTGTAAATAACCACTAACCTTCCATGCCTGTGAGTACTTCATGGTTAATAACCAATTATTAGCAATGCTCCTTACAGCAGATGGGGACACAGCAGTGCGTTGAGTTGGCCACCCAGAGACTGAAAACTGGAAACCCAGGACCTAGCTTAGAGCAACATCCCGTGCTGTGCCCTCAGCTTGGCTCTCTATCTGTCTCTCCATTTCTTGATGCTGTCTTGGGACCACGAGGCCCGGCCTTTGGGCTGATCCTTGAGCCTGATGCCCTGGCATTGGCTGCTGGATCTTGCTTGATTGCCCTGCTGTGCCCACCTTCCTTTGGCTGCAGGGACCCACTGTGGGCACACGGAGACCAGAATGGGACTGTTGAAGGCACTGGGAGTGTTTAACATTGAGAGGGGAAAAGAAGGGGCGTCACAGCAGCGGTCTTCAAATTCTTGAAGCACTGACCTGCCCAGGCCTGTTCCACAGGACAAGGATCCGGAGAGCCAAATTAGATGACAGGAGAATGTATCTTGGGATGGCAAATTCGAGCCTATCACAAGGAGGAAATCTGCCGTAGTTAGGACTGGCCAACAATGGGCTAACTGTTCTTGGAAGCAGCACACTCTTTTTCACTCTGGGAATTTCAAAAAGGCGTGGTCAGGGATAGACACAAGGGATTTCTGTACTTGTATGTTCTATTGAAGGTTCTTACTTCAGGCTCTAGGATTCTGTGATTCTAAAAGCCCCTGTTTTCCTCTACTTTTGAGATCCTTCTTTAGACTCTAACCTGCAGCCTGAGTTTCCATACCCATTTTTTCCGGGGACCTCAGTGCTTCTGTGCATACTGCTGAACTTCTTTTCATCATTTCTCTGATTCAGTGGCCAGGATTTCTTTTTTCCACATTGCAGAGATACTGAGATATTGTACCTCATACTAGATTTCACTGGCTCTGGGTGTTAGGTTATGTCTTAAAGTATGTTTCCTTCATGCTAACCTATGGCCTTTTCTGCCTGAAAGACGGCTCTCACCTGGGAGACACGCAGCTCTCTTGGGAACACTGGGGACTGGAAGCACGGGGTAAGGAACCTCATCTTCCTACGCCTCTCTTCTTGTCTCACTGAGTGGGCAGGCACGATCTTCTGTGTCACTGCCACTCGCTGTCTGGACTAGGATAACACAACGGATGACCTCACTGACATCAGTGACCTTGTAATTGTTACTTTTACAAAACACACAGAACTGTGACATATGTCACAATGCACGGATCCCATTTTGCGTAAAATATATCATGTTTCATGTTCTATCATATTATGGATAGTTATGAGTTTTATTCTTCAGGGAAAGAGACGTTGCATTTCAAGAATGAGAAGGTCATGTCACACAGAGCGCTCCCTCCCACGCCATGGTGCCAGTGACCTATGGCTTTTGGCGAGGGGACCAGGAGGAATTTCCACCCAGTCCCTTGGCCTGGAAGACTTCCTGGGCTCCTCAAGTGTCTGTTCCAGTGTGTTCCAGGAACACCCCATGGGTCCGCTATCATAGCCTCCTCAGGCAGGTTCACTCACTCATCTGGTGGCTTATGTATTCCCAGTGCCTACCACATATGGGTCATAAATCTTCACTTGCTGAGTTAAATTGAAAGACTTATATGCAGGGTGCAGTAGTGTCTCCCACATTGGGGCCCAATGTCTAGTGTGGTCCTTTTCTGCTGTGCCACCTCAATCGCCTGTTTCTTCCTCCATTTCTAGCCTGGTTAACTTTGTGTGCCATACCTGCTTCAAGAGGCAGGAGAAGCTGCATCGCTGTGGACAGTGCAAGTTTGCCCACTACTGTGACCGCACCTGCCAGAAAGATGCTTGGCTGAACCACAAGAACGAGTGTTCGGCCATCAAGAGATATGGGAAGGTGCCCAGTGAGAGCATCAGGTCAGAGCTGGGCCCCCAGGGTGGGACTTAGGTGACATTTGATTCCCAAATGTCAGGCGGGGAAAGGCCTTAGTGACAACGATTCCCAGGCCCAAGGAAGCCAGGCTGAGCGCAAATCAGGATAGAGCCTCAAAGAGACTGGCGAGGGGCACTTCTGTGTCTGGGAGCCCATCTAGAACTGGGTGTCTACAGCAGCCATTCCAGTCTACAGCCACTGGCTGGAGCTGGCTGCAGACCTGTTCTCAATGCCTCCCTAGTGTTTAATTAAAAAAAAAAAAAATTGATCTGCCAATGTTTTAACAACTGGGAATTTCCACATTAAAAAAAATTAGGGTTTCTGCTTTCTCTTGAAAAAAAAAATCTGAAGATTTGGCAAAATGAGCCAGAGCTCAATAGCAGCAGCTACCTTTGAAAAATGAAGAGCTTTTTAGGGGCACCTGGGTGGCTCAGTCGGTTAAGTGTCTGCCTTCGCCTCAGGTCATGATCCCAGGGTCTGGGATCGAGCCTGGCATTGGGCTCCCTGCTTAGCGGGGAGTCTGCTTCTCCCTCTCCCTCTGCCTGCCGCTCCCTCTGCTTGTGCTCTGTCAAATAAATAAATAAAATCTTTTTTTTTTAAGAAGAGCTTTTTTAAAAAAAGTTTTTACTTAAATTACAGTTAGTTAGCATAGAGTGTAATATTAGTTTCAAGTGTATAATATAGTGATTCAGCACTTCCATTCATCACCCAATGCTCATTACAACAGATGCCCTCCTCAATTCCCATCACCTATTTTCCCCATTCCCCTCCCTCCCCTCTGGTAGTCATCAGTGGGTCTCTATGGTTAGATAGCAGCATATCTTCAATCATCGAATTATGGAAGCAGTCCAGGTACCCATCAACTGATGAATGGACAGGGAAGATGTGTATATATATAAATATATATACATATGCAATGGAATATTACACAGCCATAGAAAAGAATGAAATCTTGTCATTTGCAACAACACGGATAGAGCTATAGAGTATTATCCTATGTTAAATAAGTCAGAGAAAGACAAATACCATGTGATTTCATTCATATGTGAATTTAAGAAACAAAACAAATGAGCAAAGGGGAAAAAAAGAGAGAGAGAGGCAAACCAAGAAAAAATGCCGAGCTTTTCCAGCACCATAGCGCACTAGTCCATGGGCTTGTGCACACCCCCTCTGCACTCATTACACGCAAAAGCCATTCGCAACAGGTAGTGGAGACCCTGGGCTGCTGTGGCCAGAAATCTCCGGGCTGACACTGCCAGATAGGGCTGCGGGTCGGTGCTTGAGAAGTGAGAGTGGAGGACTTAGGAGACGCGGAAGATGAAGTTGGGAGCGTTTTCACTGGGTGTGTAGGGTGTGAAGTTAAAGTGCAGAATGGAATCGTCATACCCTAGAAATTTTTAAGAAACTACAAAATGAAACGGCTCAGTCGCTTCCCCATCCCCCTTAGTTCCATTTGTTGAACTCCTGCTTCTTTAAAAAAAATGTTCTTTTGCAATTTTATTTAAATTTTTTTAAAAATTCAGCTTTATTAAGGTATAACTGACATATAAGATTGTAAGATATTTAAACAGTACATCATAGTGACCTGATACATGTGTACATTTGAAAGGATGCCCCCCCACCTAGTTAATTAACACGTCTATCACCTGACCTAGTCATCCTTTTTTTTCAAGTGAGAACCTTTATGTTCTACTGTCCAGCAGATTTCACTGATACAATACAGTGTTATCAACTATAGTCACCATGGTTTACATTAGATCCTCAGGCCTTATTCATTCATTCATTCTTTTAAAGATTTTATTTATTTATTTGACAGAGACAGAGGGAGGGAGCACAAGCAAGGGGAGCATCAGGCAGAGGGAGAGGGAGAAGCATGCTCCCCGTTGAGCAGAGCCTGAGATGACACAGGGCTCGATCCCAGGACCCCCCAGGACTCCCCAGGACCCCGGGATCATGACCTGAGCCAAAGGCAGACACTTAACTGACTGAGCCACCCAGGCATCCTCCTTACTTATTTTATAGCTGAAAGTTTGTGCTTTTACTAGCCTCTCCCTGTTTCCTCCGCTCCCCAGACCCTGGCAACCACTTTTCTCTGTTTCTATGAGTTTGAATTTCTTTCTTTCTTTCTTTCTTTCTTTCTTTCTTTCTTTCTTTCTTTCTTTCTTTCAGACACCGTATATAGCTGATACAATGCAGTTTTTGTCTGTGTCAGGGTCCATCCATGCTGTCTTAAGTGGAAGGATTTTCTTCTTTCTCATGGCCGAATAAAATTTCATTATATTTGTTTACTGCATCTTCTTTACCCTTTCATCCATTGATGAACACTTAGGTTGTTTCCATATCTTGGCTCTCATGAATTATACTGCAGTAAATGTGGGACTACAGATGGCTCTTTACTATCCTACTTAGTCTTTAAAGCACAAAGTAAATGTTACCTCCTGTGGTGGGGAGCTCACTCACTTTATCTGCATAGTCCCAGTTGGTGGTTTCTTCTGATACTGAGTTGAAATCTGTTACCCTCTGAGCTTTGTGACCATTCCCTAATATTTAGAGGTAACAGACACCCTACCCAACCCTTATTTTCTCCAGTGCTGTCCTGAGCTCCATGTGGGAGTACCTTGGTTCCCAAGCACCTGTGATCCCCAGCAGGGCATCTTGGCAGAAATAACTCTGTGACCCAAACCAGAGGAGAAGCAGGCCTGTTCTTTGCCAAGGGGGTCCCTCAGGGACAGGATCTGCCTTAGGCCACCACCTCTCGAAGGTCCCTGTCCAGTATGCATTCAGGGAGTAACTGAGAGTTTCCAAAATGTCCCTCAGTCATAGGCTTCATCTGGCGGGCATGGGCTGAACAGTTAACAAGAGGACCCTCATACTGTCCTCAAGGTGAAGTGCACCCCTGTCTCACGCTCAATGCCTTGTGCTCTCCAGGGCTCCCTCCTGTCCCACCTTGCCTCCACTCCTCCTCCAGAGCCCTGTGCCCCACCAGGCCAGCCCCTCCCTGCTTCCTGCATATGCCCAGGCTCTGACTGCCTCCGAGCCTTTGCCCCTACTATTTCCCCACCTAGATTGTCTTTCCCACCTCTTTCTCTAATTACTAAGACTATAAATAAGTTCACACACGTGGACATCCTTTACATTACTTTGTCTTCTAAATACCACTTCAGGGGATGTGTATTATCCCTCCTGGGGCTAGGTTCAGGGAGGTTCGGATGAATTGCCCAGGGTCACACAGTAACTGGAAATGGACTTGAACCCAGGTTGTTAGGCTCCTTCTCCAGTGGCCTTCTCAGTTAGCCGTACTATCAGGAGAGACCCAGGCTGCCACACCTCAGTGTCCCCAGATCCCTTTCATGGTCTCATAGATCCCATATGACCTGGTTCCTGCCCACCTCTCCACCTGTATTTGCTCTCTACTCCTCACTCCCTATGCTCCAGCCACCTTGGCCTTCTTGCTGTTTCTCCATTGTGCCAAGCTCATTCCTTCAGGGTCTTTGTACTCACTGCTCCTTCCCCATCTGCACAGAGCCCGCTCCTTCTGTTCATTCCATTTTCAGCTCGAGTGCTTCTCCTCCTTGTCACCTCCCCTGACCACCTTGGCTTCCCTTCCCCCAGCCACTCTCCATCATGTTACCCTATTTTATTCTCTGCATAGCACGTAACATTAGTTGAAATTTTTAACTTAGGTCTCCCCTACTGTAAAAAGCTCCGTGGTAAAAGAAATCCCATTTGTATAGTTCAACACTGCCTGGCTCACCATAGGTACTCAGTAAGTGTTTGTGGAAGGAATGAATGTGTCGGGGCAACACTAACCCTGCCCCTCTCCTCAGGCTGGCAGCCCGCATCCTGTGGCGGGTGGAGAGAGAGGGCACCGGGCTCACGGAGGGCTGCCTGGTTGCTGTGGATGAGCTGCAGAACCACGTGGAGCACTTTGGGGAGGAGGAACAAAAGGAGCTGCGGGTGGACGTGGACACCTTCTTGCAGTACTGGCCGCCCCAGAGCCAGCAGTTCAGCATGCAGTATATCTCGCACGTCTTCGGCGTGGTAGGGTGCCTCGTAACGTGGCCGGGGCGGGGGCGGGGGGGGCGGAACCTGGGATTGGTCAGCCAAGACCTATTCAGAGGCTGCCAGGCGGGGGAGGCCGAGAACGGGACTGGAGGGGACAGAGGCCTAAAGTAAAGAAATTTCATCCCCTTTCTGTCTTTCTGGCCTTGCTTACTAGGAAGTCATTCCCTCCCTCTTAGAAGCTGGCATCCCACACACAAACGATTTGTTACCTCCAAACGGTAGATTTGGATAGAAATTTACCTCCTTTTTATCTGCACTTTCTACTTTTTCTCCTGTTCATATTGAAAGCAAAGACCCAATCACCATCCCTTGTTGCCCGCCGGTCACTTTGGAAATGAGACCATTCCTTTTCCCAGATATGGTGGGCAGGATAATGGAGAGCCTGGAGCGGTGGGCTGTGGACATCAGGGAGAGGAGAGGAAGGACTTTTGGAGAGTGCTGCCTTGGCACAGCAAAGCCACACCTCTTGTAGCCGTAAGAATCCAAGAGGTGGGGGTAGAAGCCTAGTGGCTCAACAGGCTCAGGCCACATAACACCCACACCCCTACACACACAGACAGACAGAGTCAGGCAGAGCAGGGCACAGAGAGAAACCAAGACAGAGACTGGGGAAGACTCCTGTGAGACCCAGAATCAGGAAAAGGGGGAGACTTCTCAGAACCAAAAGCTCTGTCTTTGACCTTTGTAGAATACAGCTACTCAAAACTTCCGAAGTGGCTTTGCCTTTTGGCAAGTATGGTACTCTCCCAGGGTGCTTATCTTGAGGGTCCTTTGGAGTGACCTAGAGAATAGGAGACTCTCTAAGCATCTCCAGGATGATACTGAGTCTTCTATTTTCTTGAACTTTCAGCAGCCAGGATGGTGTTCTGTCCCTCATCTATGTGTGTTATCTGACTCTTTGATCTTTTCCTCTGCGTAGATTAACTGCAATGGCTTCACACTCAGTGACCAGAGAGGCCTGCAGGCCGTGGGTGTGGGCATCTTCCCCAACCTGGGCTTGGTGAACCACAACTGTTGGCCCAACTGCACCGTCATATTTAACAACGGCAAGTGAGTATGTCTTTAACTGGGGATGGTGTGTGGGGATGGGGAGACCTTAGGGTGTTTTCTCCACTTGACCTAAACCAAACCATGGAACCTGAACTAGCATAGGCAGCAAATAGAAATTTCATTCTAGAACCATTGTGGATAGGAGAAAGGTAATGAGGAGGATAGCAAAGAATTCCACGTGGGTAATTTCTGAGTCTTTGCGTGTTTCTTGAGGCTGCCTAGATGTGTTAAGTAAACAACTGACTACTGTTTTAAAGCCCGAAGCCTGGGATTATCTATCTAGAGGTCACTGCAGAACAACATCAGCTGAGAAGGTGCTTGGCAGGAGCATATATTAGTCAAGGTCCCAGCAGAAATCAGAAGGCACACTCAGAGTTTACCCAAAGAGAATTTAATAACAGGACAATCTGCAGAACTAAGGGTAAAGTTTAAGAAATTAACAAGGAATGGTGAGATGTCCAGAGTCTAGACATCTAGACTCTGAAACCATTACCCCCTCTAGACCTAGAGGGGTAGGTGTACAATACTGTTCTTATAGCTGGTGAGAGCTGCAGCCATGGGAGAGGTTCCTTTCTCCACCCCCTACCCAATAGCTTGGCTATACTTATGGAGAAAGCAGCCACTGCTGGAACCATGGTGAGACAGAGAGGGAGCCAGGAGACTAAATATCCCAACCTCTCTCTCTTCCCACTCTCTGGTCTCCTACCATTGGCCAAACTCTAACCGGAAGCCAGAGAGCAAAGGACCCTGGGTGATGAAGCCCTTTAGAGGCCAGGACCCCCCACCCCCACTCCAAAGGCACAGATCAGGGGACAGAAGGACAAAGAATGTGTCTTGGGAGTGGGCACAAGTGGAGAAGTCAGCAAACAGGAAGAGACCCTTGTTGTCCATGGCTCAGGGCTGGGGGAATTTGGGGGAACAAGACCTAAGCAATATTACTTATTTTGCTCTTAGAGATAAGAGATTTCATGACAGATGCAAGTCAACTCTGAGCCATCAACAATGAGCAGGTTCCCCCCCCAAAACTTCCTGGAAACCAGAGACAATGGTTTCTGGTTCTCAGTCAGGAATCAAGCCTAAACCCCAATCTAGCAGGGACTCTGATTTCCTGTTTCCTTCCTATTTCTGGAAGCAAGGGCCTGCATGACACCAGGCTCTTAAGCAAGTAAGAAAGTCACTCAAGACAGAAGTTTATTTGGGACCCAGATGATAATTTTCCCCCAGCATCTGCATTTCCCTTCCTAAGTTTCTTGGGGTCACTGGCATGGACCTCATGGAATCCTCCTCAGAGGGGCTGTTGTCCCAGGTTAGCCTGGTTGGCCAAGGATCAAATTCAGCCACATATGGGGCTGGGCTTTCAGGATGCCAGTCCCCCAAGCAGTGGTGACCCAGGGCTCCCCTTGTCACTACATGTGACAGCCACAGGAACCTGGGAGCCCTTTCTGCAGATCATTTCTGGTGTCTGCTCTGGCTTCTTTGCATCCACTAATTTTGAGCAGCCACATTTTACCTGGCTTCTTGGCTGTTGTGCAAGAAAAGGTGACTTTGCAGTCACAGCCTAGCTGCCTGCCATAGTGGAAAGAACCCAATTCTAACCCCAACAAATTTTATACACGACCTGTGTGATCTAACCAGTCTCCATACACAGTTCACACGGTCCCGGAGATAGACACCAAAGAGGCAACACTTCTTCGGCCAAGATGCTGGCGAATAGCATCCCGTTACATTTTTTACCACCTACTTTTAAATGCACTGTCTCATGGCAATCCCATTACCAGGTTACAATTGAAAACACTGAGCCCAGGAAAGGCTGAGGACCTTTGAATCCAGAACTTCTCATTCCAAATCCAGTGCACTTTCCACTATACCAGGCTGCATCTTGTCAAGGGAGCCCTGCTGGCAGGGGCTGGGATATAAAGGTGGTTGTGATGGCCAAAACATCGGTTACATCAGATGGGATGCTGTGCCCCCTTGCTAGCTGTACTGGACTAGCCAACGGTAACGATTTCCATTCGGATATCTGTTTTGTCTTTCAGTCATGAGGCAGTGAAATCCATGTTTCACACTCAGATGAGGTGGGTCAGTCTTTGCAAACATCCCTGTTCCTCTGACCCATCTCCCTCACTTGTTTGGTTTGCTGGGGCCGCCCTTTCCCTAGATTTCCTGGCTGCTCTCTGTCAGTGATGTCCTCCTGCATCCCCAGAGTCTCGTCTTTGCTGAATGCTGTATTTTAAATGCATATATAGGAATCATTTTGTTCCTCACCCACCCACTCCCTGCTGTGCCTTTGCTTTCCTTTGCTTCTTTTCTTCCCCATCTTTCACGCTTTACTTCTCTCACTCTCGCAATCCCAAAGCATGACGGTCCCTTCTAGTCCACATCACCTTAGCAAAGCCCACACTGTCCCTCAAAGCCCTGCCTATCATAAAATGAGGACTGCTGATGTTACTGACCTACTAAAGGACTGTGTTTGTTTATAACCCCCAACTTCCCACTCAGACTGGCTTCTGAAAAAAGCACCCGTAATTGTGATATTTTTGATAAATATTTATTCACATTATTCTGTTTACTGCTTCTGGCCAATTGTGAATTAGTGGTTTAGGTTAGATTTTGCTTTGACTTTTCTTAATGACAAATTAATGGCCTCAGATGGGTCTCTTTCTCAGGTTTGGTTTGAAAGTACTTGAAATGTTCTTTGGATTAAGAACAAAACTCTGCATGAGAGTTTGGGCTCTGGGAAGGCAGGAGTAGGCGTGGTTGGTGTCTTGGAGTCTGTGTTGGCCTGCATTGCACGTGACTTTGGATGATTCCCATCATCCCCTGGGCATTTGATTCCATTTTGCTCTGTAGAGCAAAGGTCAAGATGAGAGCCTCTCTGGGGACCTTCCTGGTTCTAAGTCTCCGTGGCTCTGGGCTGCATTTCTAATCTCTCCAAGAAATGCTTGAATAAATTGTCCATGTGTGACTCAATTAGCTGAACTCTAGAATTGCAGGGCGTTAGAGATAGAAAAGGGAGAATGGAGTGGTGGTCACTATTCATCCCCTGATTCCCACTCCAAGTAAGGTAAAATGGGGCATGCATATTTTCATATTTAAGTGACATTAAATTAATTTATTTTTGAAAATTCTCTTAACACGATTGAAACAATATGAGATACTCTAAGACCTTGCAAGAATTGGCTGACTCATGATGGGAAACAAAGCTGCTAGAAATCCTAACTCAGCTGACACTGAATCACTGTTGAATATCATGATGGAACCAATGCCTGTAGAAGGGGTTGGTGGGCCCAGGAGTTGGCCACATGGAGCTATTTAGAATATTGGCAGGGCCCTCAAATCGAGGGCTTTGGGGCATCTCCTTTCCTGCGCATGGCAGACCCAGGAGGCAGACTGAGGACAGTCCAGGGAGAGCTGCATGATGAGGTGAAGCATGAATGGCACTTGATTTCTGATCTTGACTGTTGCCAAAGTGCTGTGGGACCTCGGGGGAAGTTCCTTCCTGTCTCAGGGTGGCAGCGCCCTTCTTTGTGAAATGGGGAGGTCAATCCCCTTTGTTGCAGACAATCAGTAGCTAAATGTACTGAGATAATTGCAGGCATGGAAGCTATGACTTTGTGACCAGGCCCAGCCCTCTACCCGGAATCTATTTAATTGGATTTCAGAGCAATTAACTCAATGGAACAGATTTGACTGTTACGATGAGTAGCGCAGAATTATCCAGAAAACTGTCCTTTAGGTCACCTTTCCCCTTTTTTGCGGGGCCAGGGGGAGGGAGGATTGGGAGTTTTCTTAGAGCGCTAGTGGACGTTGTCTTTGAGACTCAACTCCTTGAGACCCTGAAGAACAGAAACCCCACTCTGATGGCCCTGGGTCTGACTTCCTCTTTCCTTTGCCTTCTCCAGAATTGAGCTCCGGGCCCTGGGCAAGATCTCAGAAGGAGAGGAGCTGACAGTGTCCTATATCGACTTCCTTAACGTCAGTGAAGAGCGCAAGAGGCAGCTGAAGAAACAGTACTACTTTGACTGCACCTGTGAGCACTGCCAAAAAAAGCTGAAGGATGACCTGTTTCTGGGGGTGAAAGATGACCCAAAGGTACGTGTGGCCCTGCAACTGGGGTATTTGCGACCCTCTTCTCCAGATGCCGGCGAGGCTGGAATTCCCCGCTAACCAGCTCACCCTGGCTGCTAGTTCCTGGAGAACCAGCCTGGAACTGTTGCTATGGGGTAGTGGACAGAGCGCTGACAACAGGTCCCAGCTAGCTGGGACCACCCCTTGCCAGGAGTTTCCGCTGGCAAGTTGCTCAGTTTTCTCATCTGTAAAATAGGAATGATAGCACCCAGTAGAAGGGGTTGTTAGGAGGATTGAACAAAATGATACATGTAAAGGGAGTGGCATATAGGGTGGGCACTGAGTACATTTTAGTTCCTCTCTTTGCCCTTTTGCTGGTTAAGTAATGCTGAGAATTTCATATATTGAGACCAGATAGGCAAAGAGATTAGTTGCCTGGTTATCACAAAGATATTCCTAGTCCCCTGGAGTGGGTAATGTGGACATCGGGCAATGTGGAGATTGGTTAATATGCTGAACCCCTGAGTAGCCTGTTCCTGGTTGGTGGGGAGACCACTGAGCAGCTGAAGGGTTATGGAAGGGGATGTCGGAAGCTCAGCTAAGCTGGGAGAGAGCGCAGCCATGGTGTAAACCAAAGGCTAAAACTGGACTCCTCCTGTTCCATTTTGCCCCATGGAAGGGTGCATAGGTGGCGGGGCAGGTGGATCAGCACAGATGTGGGGGTCTTCTCACTGCTGAGGGGCTTAGAACAAAGGGCTCCAGCACTTCTATGGAGCCTGAGGTGGGGAGGGAGAGGGAGAGGGCACGGGCGAAGGGCTATGATTGCAAAAGTGCTGAGTTCTGAGTTGGAGTGAGAGTGTCTTCAAGTTTACTCCCTCCTCTCCTGTAAGGAGGCCTCAGGAGATCAGGGCCTCAGATAAAGAGACCTAGAAATGAAGGCCCCTGGCTCAGAATGCAACTGTGCAAAGAGCATGAGCAGTGGAGGGTGCCTGGGTCCTCGACTGGACTCCCTTCAGACATGTTGGGAGGACACAGGTAGAACATTTCTAATTGTCTGCGGTCAGGTCTGAAAAATTACACCTAGGTTTTTAACCAGGAGCTGGACTCCTCTGGAGAGGCCGTCCGAGCCCTTCTCTATAACCCACAGTCCACCATAGCATTTAAGATACAAATACACAAGTATGCTTCTTAATGGACTTAACTTTTGCATCGTATGTGTGGGCAGAAGTTTGTCTCTGATTACAGCAAAGACTACAAGCAAAACTGACTTCTCAGTACAGATGGTGGGGCCACTCTCGATTAATTCATTACTCAATGCTGTCAGTGCTAACGTTCGGATAACACTATTCCCCCGCTTGATTCATTTCTCTTGTTCATCCTCTGGCCATTCTAGACTTTTTTTTTTTTTTTTTGGCCATTAACTTTTTTGGGAAAGATTTTATTTATTTATTTATTTATTTATTTATTTATTTATTTATTTATTTGAGAGAGCAAGAGAGAGGGAGAGAGAGTGCATACGAGTGGGGGCAGTGATGCTGAGGGAGAGGGAGAAGCCGACTCCCATGCTGAGCAGGGAGCCCAAAGCAGGGCTTGATCCCAGGACCCTAGGATCATGAACTGAGCCAAAGGCAGACGCTTAACTGACTGAGCCACTCAGATGCCCTGCCACTAACTTATTTTTATTCTTAAGATACAATAATTTTTACTATTTGCCCAAGCACTTCTGCTTCTAAGAATTTACCTAGCAGATTTACTTGCATACGTGCACAAAGTTATGTGTATAAAGAGATACATTGCTGCATTGTTGAGAACAACAATTGAGTAAAACCTAAATAACCACCAATAAGGAAATATTTAAATTAAATTACCTTGTAGTCACTAAAACCAATGAGGTAGATTTTTGTGTACAAATATGGAATGAGCTCTATTTCTTAAGAATTAAGGGTCAAGGGGCGCCTGGGTGGCACAGCGGTTGGGCGTCTGCCTTCGGCTCAGGGCGTGATCCTGGCGTTATGGGATCGAGCCTCACATCAGGCTCCTCTGCTATGAGCCTGCCTCTTCCTCTCCCACTCCCCCTGCTTGTGTTCCCTCTCTCTCTGGCTGTCTCTATCTCTGTCGAATAAATAAATAAAAATCTTTAAAAAAAAAAAAAGAATTAAGGGCCAAACATTGCCATGAGCATTAGTTTGCTAGGGCTGCCATAACACAGTACCCCAATGTGGGTGGCTGGCAACAGAAATGTACGCTCTCCCAGTTCTGGAGCCTGGGAGTCTGAAATCCAGTTGTCAGAGGGTTGGTTCCCTCTGGGGCTGTGAGTGGAGGCTCCGTTCCGGCTCTTTTCTTGGCTCTCAGGCCTATCTCTTCACGTTGTCTGCCTTCTGTGTGTGTCTCTTTCTCTTCACCTGGTATTCTTTTTATAATGACACCAGTCATATTGGATTAAGGGCCCACCCTACTCCATTATGACCTCATCTTAACTAATTAAGTCTACAGTGACCTATTTCCAAAAAAGGTTACATTCTCAGGTACTGAGGGTTAGGACTTCAACATATGAATTTTGGGAGATGCAATTCAACCCATAACACTGTGTATGCTACCATTTATAAAAAATAAAAGGGACGCCTACACTGACAACACACACACACACACACACACACACACACAGATCCATGCACACATAAGTCTGTGTAAGCATAGTCAGGCTTGATACAGACAGAAGGAGGAGGAGAAGGCTGTAAGCAACAGATCAATGATGCTTAGTGTGGACAAGTCGAGAGTCACCCTTCCCAGGCAGGATACAAAACAGTTGGGACCCGTGGATTAATATGGGTTTTTTTTTTTTTAAGATTTTATTTATTTGAGACAGAGAGAGAGCAAGAGCGAGAGTGAGAGACAGAGAGCATGTGTGGGGGGAGGGCCAGAGGAAGAGGGAGAAGCAGACTCCCCACTGAACAGGGCACGTGATGCTGGGCTTGATCCCAGAACTCTGGGATCATGACGTGAGCTGAAGGCAGAAGCTTAACCAACTGAGCCACCCAGGCGCCCTTAACATGAGTTTTTTTGGTAGGAACAACCTTCTTTTCACAGACTCAGAGGTTCTGTATTCTAGGAAATGTATATGGGCATATATGTGCACGGCACTGAGCACAGTATTGTAGGAGCTACAGGAAAGAATAAGCTCCTGTCCACCCTCACCCTGACGTTCAGAACCTGTGGGATAATGTGTGTTTTGTCTGAAAGCCAGCCAGTCTTCCCTCCTGATGTGTGGCCCTGAGTATTTGTTTCATAACTCTCACCACTACTTAATTTTTTATTAAGAGACCAGACTTTTTTCTCCCTTCCAAAGTTAAATGTATATGGTAACCTGGATAAAAATAAAAACCAAATATTAAAAGAATGAGAAAATAACACCAAAATGTAGAAAATTCCCCTCAGCAGTAGCTTCGGAACCTCCTTACTTAGGTTGATTAGGTTTTTCTTTTTTCCCTCCCTAGCCCTTACCCCTGGTTTTCACAATAAGAATGTGCTGGTTTTTCAGGGTTGGGGAACCAGCATCCCTCTTTGGCTCCTCTCTTCCTCCTCTAGCTCCTCTCCCTCCAGTGGCTCCTCCCCTTCTGCTGACTCTTCCCCCTCTTCTGAGTCTTACCCTTCCTCCTCTAGCCTTCCTCTGGCTTCTCCTCCACTGGCATTTCCCGCTGCTCCAGCTCCTCACTCTTTTCCTCCTGGTTTTCTATTTACTTTGTGTTTCTAGGAAGGGGAGTCTCTCTCTGTAGGGTTCCTTTAATCCTATGTGCAGATCATGCTTTCCTCCTGCCTTTACTCTGAAGAGTGGAGCCAAGTGGAACAGCCCCATTTCCCTTCTCAGAATAGCTTGATCACATGTTGCACATGTAATTAACAACCTTCTAGCCAGGTTGTTTTGAGAATCTTGGCAGTTGCCTCCTTGAAAAAATTTGATTCACTTCCAGTGCTTGAAGTCACACTTTTCCTTACAACATCAAATTCAATAAGACTTTTTATTGAAACATCTGACCTCTTGGTATCCTCCAACTCCACCCTGCAAGCTATTGATTACTCCAGAAGATTCACTAAGAATTTTGAGTTTTAAAGATGATGGAACTTACAGTAGATTAGAGACCAGTGGTCATAAACTAGATTGATTTTATGAGCCACTGTTTGGGCAACAAGCTACAGAGGATACCAAAAATCTAGGTTTGGCAGACGAGTGGTACACTGCTAGCCTGCCAGTTACAGAGCTCTGTACAACTGGTGAGACATGGACCCCCTCTTATTTATGTGCTTGATTCAAATGAGTTTAGGAAAGGGACTATGCACTTAAATGACTTGTCTAGACCCAAGACAAAGTCGAGTTAACAGAAGGCTAAGTAATACTCTGGAACTAGAAGATAGCCAGAAGCCAGAAGTCTCAGCCCATATCAAAGATCAAGACAAAGGTGAGGGGTGAGGTCTTTGAGCAGAAGTCACAGCAGTGGTGGAAGCATCAATAGTTGGAGTTGGGCCATGCGACAAGTACAGGTAGACAGGCAGAAGGATTCCAGGCAGGCCAGGTGCAGAAGGAAACGAGGATAGTAAAAAATGTGGGAGTAGACCAGAACTCCATAGAAGCCAAAGTAGGTGAGGTGAGTAGAAGCCCCTTCCTTTAGGAGATCCTGACCTGGAAGCAAGCGGCCCTGGCCAGGGGCCTCTCGTACGGCAAGCTAGACGCTGTAGAACTGGCTCAGGACAGCTGGGAGACTAAGGGAAGATCTGATCTCCATCTATTAAGGGAGTTTGTAAGGGAACGAATGCCCATCTTTCTGTTACCTTTTGGTAGTTTAGTGAAGGTGACCTCACAAAACACTGTAAGCAGCAAACCTAAATGGAGCCACTGAACTCAATTCCTTATAGTGAAAAATTTGGAAAACTGGAGAACTGGTTAAATAAATTATTCTGGCTTTATACAGTGGAAAATGCTACAATTATTAAAAGTGGTGACATGTTTTTATATTGGTATGGGAAAATATCCATACCTACTGAGTGAAAGAACAGGCTATAGACAGAAATCTGGTCCTCTTCCAGTTAGAAGAAATATTTGGTGCTCTGGCATATACACACATGCATGTGCACACCTACAGGAATGCAGTTCGGCCAGTACATACTGATAAGGCTGTAATTGACGTGCTTGCTGTTTATGGTCACAGTGTCTGTTCTGATTGGTCAGTGCCTTTCCTATGCCAGTTGTTAAATATTTTAAATATTATTCCTGTATATATGCATTGGAAAATGTTTCTCAAAATGCTGTGTTCATTTTGGGGTGGGTTCTAGGGCTTTCTATTTTATTCCATGCTTTTTTCATATGTTTTAATTTTTTAGTTTCCATGTATTAGTTTTATGGTCAAATAAATAACAAAGTTATTTTCATTTTAGAAAAAAGTTTTATCAGATTTACCTAAGCAAAAAAAAAAAAAAAAAAAAAAAAAAAGTTAATTCCAGGAAAGAGTTTCTGGTATGGATGAGCACAGCAAGTAAACTTTTTCTTTGGACAGTAAGAAGTTAGGCACTTTTTTTCTTCAAAATTATGATGCCCTCATGGGCTTTTTAATTAAGGTACCTTTTTCCCTGGAATATCAAAACCTCATTCTTTAAAAATAAGATCACTAGGGGGTGCCTGGGTGGCTCAGTCAGTTAAGTGTCTGCCTTGGCTCAAGTCAGGATCCCAGGGTCCTGGGTTCGAGTACTGTATCAGGCTCCCCTTTGCCCTGCTCGTGCCCTTGCGTGCTCTCTCTGTCTCGCACACAAAAATAAATAAATAAATAAATCTTAAAAAAAAAAAAAGATCACTAGAGGGGCACCTGGGTGGTGCAGTTGGTTAAGTGTCTGACTCTGGTTTTGGCTCAGGTCAGGATCTCAGGCTCATGAGATTGAGCCCTGCATTGGGCTCCATGCTCAGTGCAGAGTCTGCTTAAGACTCACTCTCCCTCACCCTCTGCCCCTCCCCACTCAAATAAATAAGTCAATCTTAAAAAAAAAAAGATCATTAGATCACTCAGGCAAACACTGTAAGCCTAATGAATCCAGATTTCACAGAGATAGCTGACAGACTCTCTCATGATATCACGTGGTCAAGACAAAGAAATAGGAACTGGATGCTAAGATACTTTGGAAGGATTTGAATGCCCACAGTCACAAATCCCCTCTTTAATAAACTTCAATGGCAAACTGAAGTAAGATTTTTTTGCTCAAGCCTTAAGCTTCTGTCCTCAGCCCGGGGCTGGTCAGTATTTAAATTGGTGAGTTGAGCGAAGACTAAAATGCAAGGGCGTACCTGTGGAATATGTGGTTGACGTGAAGTAAAGAGGAACAATGGAAAATATTTCGGGTGACAGAATAAAAATCCAAAATGCCAGAGAAAATACCACAGAGATCGAGGTCAGATTATGCTCTGGGGTCCGAAAACCCAGACATGAGCACAAGGTGGGGAATGCTTGGCTGGCAGCAAGACTCTGGGGCTTGGCCAGTGGAAAATGCACCTGAGTCGGAAGCTTGGTGAGGGAGCTGCAAAAGCTATAGAGATCTGGAGTAGCGTGCATGGGAGAGAAGCATTCAGAAGGAGGAAGGCATCAATCTTGCACGACACTGCATGTCAAAGATGGCGACTTCAGGGATGCAATGGGGTGCTTTGTGAAGGGGTCTCCAACTCCCCGTCCCTCTCTTTCCCAGCCGTCTCAGGAGGTGGTAAAGGAGATGATACAATTCTCCAAGGATACACTGGAAAAAATTGACAAGGCTCGCTCTGAGGGTCTGTACCATGAGGTAAGAATTCATTTTTGTAGGGATGGGATGGGGAAGAGAACAGAAAGGTTCTCTGGTAAGAGGGGGGAAATGGGGTGGGGTGGAGATGGGGAGGCTACCAAGCAGGTTGTTTTTCTGGAGGATATCCCTTGGTTTGCTCTGTGACTCTTCTTGTCTTTAGTGCCTCTTAGAGGTATGTTCTCCGTGATTGTTCAACCTACTGAAATGGGGTGTGGGGAGAGCACAGGCAGCCTGACGAATGTCCCTGGGGGATCTGTGATACCTCAGGGTGGCATCAGAGGTGGAGGAATGGAGATGGCAGTGGGTCGCTGGCTTTTTCGTAGTTGAATGCACGTCCTGGCTACAGTTCTCAGTCTCTACTAACTGAGCTTTCAGCCCCGGCTATGGAAGCAGCGAGAGTTGTCACCTGGCTGTACACTAGGACCATTGAAAACTCCTGATGCTCAGACACCAACCCAGGACAACTTGACCAAAATCTCTTGGGGTGCAACCCAGACATCAGGATTTTTAAAACTCTCAAGTGATCGCATCAGACACCCAAAGTTGAGACACCCCCCGCCCCCCACCAAACACTGCCCCACAGAGCATTCGCGTCAGATTCACCTGGGCAGCTTGTTGGCAACACTCAGTCCTGCGTCTCACCCTCTCAGTGATTCGGCCAGTCTGCAGCAGACCGTGAATCATTAGCTTGTTTCCCCGCTCTTTAAACATCGCAGGCGTGTGGCTGGGTTTGGAAGCCACTAAGGCATGGCACTGCGAGAGGTTAATTTGTGTTCGTTTCTATCTGCTTTTCCTTTATCTTCATCCTCCTCATTTACTCGTTCATTGCACATTTTTGTGCCCTTAGTGGGGTGACCGACGCAAGACCTGCTCCTTGCCTCCCAGGAGTCCTGTCAGGCGGGGAGACGGTCGCATCGATAGGGTGTTATTGTACAATACGGAAAACCTACGTCAGACACATGACGCAGGAGCTGGAGCAACCAGTAGGCTCTGCTGGTTCCATTTCTCTGATTTCTCCTCTTCCATGTGAACTGAACAGGGTCAGGTGTAGGGCTGGACACTGGCCCCATGGGTTTAAGAGGATTGTCTTCCGGATGGATGGATTGCCAGCCCACATTTTGTCACACCCCGACCCAGTTGTCTCATGGGACTGGGAGAGTCTCAAAGTCAAATTAGCTTCCGCTCATTTGAAACAGGAGGAATTGTGTGCATTTCTCCCATGACAGTGGCAAGGGAAGAATAGGAGAACCATGAGAAACTAAAATCTAGAGACCATCTGACTTTGTAGGGGCAACCGAAGCTTGTGTGGACATGTAAATCAGTCAGGAGAGTCTGACTCCAGGCTGACTGGGGTCAGGCCCGTCTTATTCCTCACTGGAACCAATGCGACATCCTCCCAGTGGTTCTCCCAGCCTCCTGGGACCCACCTCTCTACTGGCTCATCTAGAACATTTCCATGGGGGAATGATTGTCCAACCGCACTGTGCATAAGGACCACCCAGGTACAGATGCCAGGCTCCCTCCCCCACATACTTGCTTGCACTTGGTCTGGGGTACGGCCCAGACGCCGCTGTTTTTAAAAAGGTCTCCAGGTAATTCGAGAGCGCAACTAGGGTGGAGATTCACAGGACTGGTGCTTAAGATAAAGCACAACTGCTTAGTTGGAATTCTTGCTCCATGTTTTACTACCTGTGTGACTTTGGCAAAGTACTTGCCTTCTCTGTGCTTCAGTTTCCTTATCTGGCAAAATGGGAATGTTAGTAGTACCTATGTCACTGTATTGTGAGAATCAATCAATCAATAAGTCTCTCCCTTTCGTAACTCTCTGCTACTTACTGATTATGAGAATGCCTCACTTTGCCATGTCAGCCCATCTCCCACCGTTACCCTTTTCATCCCTACAACTGTAGCCAAATAGGACCGTTTAGCTATTCAGATCACAAACCGGTGCTTTTCCACCCCTGTCAGCAATGTCCTCAACCTTAAAAGAATGAGCGTCCAGTGTCATGGTGATGGTCCCCTGTGTGAGTGAGGCAGTAATGGACAGAGCCCGTGTCTCCTCCAGGTTGTGAAATTGTGCCGGGAGTGCCTGCAGAAGCAGGAGCCAGTGTTCGCCGACACCAACCTCTACACGCTGCGGTTGCTGAGCACCGTGTCCGAGGTCCTCTCCTACCTCCAGGCCTTTGAGGAGGCCTCGTACTACGCCAGAAGGATGGTGGACGGCTATATGTAGGTAGCGGTGCTGGGTCTCAGAAAGTGTCCTGCAATGTGTCTGTTCCACGGCTGGCAAACAGACGGCACACACGCTGCTTCCTCTCCCTCCTGTAACCCACAGCAGGCATCGGTAATGGATCCTGGTCCTCTTTATCTTTACGACTGAGCCGTTTTACTGTGGTGCTCTGAGTAGTAATGAACAAATCATCAGGGCTGGTACCTGCGATGAAACCCATCTGTCATCCCTGGTCTTTCCCAAACCCTCCATCTCATCTATCACTTGGGCAGCATCTTCTGCTTTTGGTTTTCTTAAGGCTAAGTCCCTCTGGATTTTAAGTGCTTCAAAAAGTTTGTCCCCCTAGCAGTCAGCACAGGCAACCTTTTATTTAAAAATAAATAAATGAATGAATCAATGAATAAAAGAGGTGTTAGCCATCCTTGCTTACAAATTATAAAATGCAGAGCCCTTGCCTTCCCTCTGCCAATGTCTTCTCTTGCCTTCCATGTCCACGCTGGCATGTGACTTTGTATCTTTGGCCAGATGAGTAAGTTGGCACAAGCAGGTTCCCTTTTTTGAACAAATATTACTCATAAACAAAAGCCAGGAAAATGGTACAATATGCTAAAAGGAAGCTCTCTTAGGAGGGTGCCAAGGAGGTGAGAATACAGTTCTGTCCCAAGAAGGATATTCAAGTTCTTTTTATTTCCCTGAACATCTACTTTCCAGGAAGAGGGCTGGGGTGTCCCTGAGAGCTCCCCACTTCCTGTTCTCTTGTGCAGAGTCCTGACTCTTTTGCCCAGGAGGACTTGGCTTCATGGCCCCGGCCAGAGTCTCAGCTCCCACAGCCTCACCATGTGGGGTGTTTGGTAACTCCTCCCCTTCTCTGTGGCTCAGTCCCTGCCCCATGGGCTGCAGATGCCTCACAGCACTGGTGGGAGAGCAGATGGACCAAGTTAATGAGGGTACTTGGTAAGTGGTCAGATGCTGTGCAGATGTAAGGAAGATTGAGATTATCTGTGACAATTATTTGCTCTGTCCCCACAGGAAGCTGTACCATCCCAACAATGCCCAACTGGGCATGGCCGTGATGCGGGCAGGGCTGACCAACTGGCATGCTGGTAACATTGAGGTGGGGCACGGGATGATCTGCAAAGCCTACGCCATCCTCCTGGTGACACACGGACCCTCCCACCCGATCACCAAGGACTTAGAGGCAAGTAGCATCCCAGGGCTCACCTCCTTTTCTGGTCTGCGCTCGCTCTACAGATGGGAGCTGGGTTCTGGACTCTGCTTTTGGAAAGTCCGTAGACTGCCCGCTGGACCAGAAGGGATTCAGAAATGCTTTAGTCTGCTCCCCTTGTTTCATAGCTGAGCACACTGACGCCCCGGGAAGGGGCCTAGCCTGTCCACAGTCACCTAGTGAGTGGATGGCAAAGTTGAGGTTTGAAGCCCGAGATGCTCTAAGCGTGGACAGAGAAAGCCTACCCAGCAGTGTGCATGCCCCCACGTACGTTGGAAGACATGCTGCATGGAGTGGAGCTGGGGAACACAGGCCCAGGGAGCACACTGCTGGGATTGAAGTCCAGCTGTGTGACAGTGCAAACGTGGCATGTGTGGGCCTCTGTCTCCTCATCAGTAAAATGGAGAAAAGGGATAGGGTTGTGATAAGGGTTCCATGAGTTAATGTGTGAAAAGCACTCAGAACAGTGCCTAGCAAGTGGCATGCTCTTAATAATTGCTGGTTTCCTTTGTGCTTTGAAGGGCTGGTTTATTTGAGGGTGACAGGATTCAAAGGACTGTCCTCAGGCAGTATGGTACAGGGAAAGAGGACAGACTTTGGTGTCATAAAATGTCTGAGAAGACTAACTTTATGCCTAGTATATTAAGCTTGACAAAGGCAGAGCCTTTGTTCTCTTTTTCATTGCTCTGTCCTCGGCCTAAGAAATATTTCTTGAATAGAAATACAGGAGCGTGGGGGCTTTTCTGTATGTCACACACTATAAATTCCTGGTCCATTGTGAAGTATGAAGGAATCTCACCAACTTCATTTGTGAGGAAACTGAGCCCTGAAGGGATTGTCACTTGCCTAACGTCCCACAATGTTCGTTGGGACCTAGGTGCAGGATCCAGGGTTCAAATCTAGGTCCCCATTTGTCAGTTACTGCAAACGAACATTCTCTGCTGAGAACAATCCTTTGAGGTACTCTCTCAGGGGTCTGACTCCCTCTCCCTAACAAACCGAGCCCACTCCCAGGACATTAGGCCCCCAGAGGATGAGTGTGTTTGTGTGTGTGTGTGTGTGTCTGAGTGGATACAGCTGAATCTCAGTGACTGGGAGCCATTTACTCTGTTGTCTGCCTTTTGCAAGAGGACCAAGGTAGGTCAGAAGCCAATATATTCCGGCGACCTGCCATCACTGTTTATGGTGTATCTGTGTCCCGCAGGCCATGCGGGTGCAGACGGAGATGGAGCTGCGCATGTTCCGCCAGAACGAGTTCATGTACCACAAGATGCGCGAGGCTGCCCTGAACAACCAGCCCATGCAGGTCATGGCCGAGCCCAGCAATGAGCCAGCCCCGGCTCTGTTCCATAAGAAGCAATGAGGACCTGGGCGGGCGGGGGGCGGGGGGCGGCGCACCGTGGCTGGGGAAGCGGGGAGACATTCTGGAGGTAGTGGGTTTCTGAGAAGATCCTTGATGAGGAAGGGGGGATGATGTGCACTCTTGTTGCTGTGGGAATGTACTGTTCTGTGTTCTTCAGTTCATTTTTGTTCATTTAAACTCAGTTCAATTCAATTGAACTCTATCCCAGCCCAGCCTAGCCCAACTTGTCCTACGAATATTTATTGGGTGGACGGCCTTAGGGTAAAGAAGCTTCAAATGTAGCTGGGGAGGCAAAATGCAAACCATTAAAGCCCAGTATAATAAATGCAATGGTAAAGTATATGGGAGGTGAAGGGGAGGGCATGTGTCTGCTATGTGGGTGTGGGGGGGTGTGTGCATTGGGGAGGGTGTCATGGAGGAGATGACATTTGAGCTGAGTGTGGCAGGTGCCTGGAGTCTCAGGGGGCTGCTCAGCTATCTGTGCGTGTCTCTGGCACTGCTGGTCTTACTCATGGTCTGAATACTCATGACAAGGATGGGTGATGTCCAGTTAGCGTGGAATTACAAAGAAGGGGCCGTGTTTGGGCCATTTAGGTTCTACTCAGAGAACCAAAACCTCTTAATAAATATGAGAGTGAGGTGAATATGCAGAAAGAGGTGGAGCTTTGCCCTAGCCATTTGAGGCCTCAGTTTAAGGTCTGGATTCAAAGTATTGTTCGGAAAGTAGTTCTAAAACACCTAGAAATCTGCTTCCCCCACCCTCACTGCCAAACCTTGATTCCCTGAGATGTGGGTGCCACTTAGCACAATATCTGAGATTTTTCTGGCTGTTGGCCAACCAGATTGAAGTCTTAGCAGGATGAAGCTGAGGGAGAAACTTGGAAACACACACACCTGATGGTCTTGGGTTTAGCAGAATTGGTTTTTGGGAGTTTTATTTGGTTACATGTGCCTAAATGGTCTTTACCAGCTTAGACATCATCATAGGCCTCCAGTAAATTTCTGTTCTTAGTAAGGAATAATTATGATTTCCCTTGCTTAATTTCTTTCACTGCCTATACCCTGGGACCTCTGCTCTTCCCACCAGGAGGAATGTCTAATCCGGACTCCATAAGCCTAGGTTAAGATCTCCTTGGGGACATGTCCAACTTGCCACCATGTCCTGGGAGGTTTTCACCCAAGAGTGAGGTTCTTGGAATCAGCCAATCTAGTTGTCCTGTTATCTTCTGGAGTTCTAAAATTCTCACCAATATTTTAGGGGAAACCTGGAGTGAAGCTCTCCATTTGGGGGTGTCACCAAGTCTTCCATACCATCTGGGCCACCCTTCACTCCAGAGCTCTAGCTACCATCTTGAAGTGATCCCCCCAAACCCCATATTTATCATCTCTGCCTAAAGTGTTAGCTCCTCCATCCCCCCCTTCATCCTCAGAACCACCTGCTGCCTCCCTCTTAACCTCTCCAGTGGCTCTGCAAACATGTCAAAAACTGGCCCAAAGTTGGTCAATGTGGTACCTCTTTGCAGATGCTCATACCTGGCATTCAGCTCTTCTTCAAGGATACCACCTTCTCTAGAAGCTGTCGTAGGGAGACTGACAGTCTTCCATGCCTTCATACTAACAGGCCTAGAGATGGCACCAGCATTCTCCTAGGAACCCAGTGCACATTTAATGGTCACTCTCCTGCCCTCCTGTAAAACCTCCCTCCAAGCCTCTTCCCTTCTTTGTCACTGTCCTCTGCCATTCCGCTGGTTATTCTCTCATATTCATGGTCTTATTTTCCATACCCTCTGCTTCAAATTTGGTGCCTTCAATGTCCACTTACAAAAGTCATCTAATCCTCTTGCTTCACAGATTCTTAATTTACTCAATGACAGATGTCTTTCCAGTTTCTCCATTAATACTCTCTCCTGATTATAATTTCTCCATTTTTGATGTCTAACTTTCTGGTCATTGCTTCCTACCTTTTCACCTCTCTGTGTTTTTTTCTCCACCCCAGATTACTAGATGATATCATGTATACTGTAGTGTTTCACCCTCCTCCTGTGTTTACTTCCTTCCAAATAAGCCAGTTCATCAGCCCTCCTTCCTTTCTGTCCATTCTCTCTTCCTGCCCGGCAGAGTCCCAACCCTAGATTCATTCAGCTGTCTTGTTTTCCCTCTGTTGCTCCTGGAGATGCCAGGGAGAACAGTACCTCTCTGAACACAGGCACTTCTACAGACTCCTTGCCAACCTCAGCTGGCCTTTGGGCGCAGCCCAGAAGTGTTTCATGTGCCCCTCATTGGCTCTCTCTCCCTTTTGCCCAGTAGCTATTTTAGCCTTCACTCCTGTCCTCCAGTGTTCTGCTTTCAGCAGAAGCTCATCTCCTGCTTCACAGAGAAACAGAGGTCAGAAGATGGGACGCCCTCAACCCTCTTCCCACATTCATGCACATCTTGTCTGTGCTTGACCCTCTTTCCTTCCTTCTCACATCAGTGGAAAGGGAGCCCCTCTCTTCCCACAAAGCTAACTCTCCACCTGTGCTCTGGACCCCTTTCCCTCTGATATCCTCAGGCCTTGCTTCACCTGTAATTCCCTCTCCACCCTGGATCCTTGACATTCCTCCATCCGCTGCCTTTTTCCTCCATCCACTGCCTTCTTCATCAATAAACATGCTGAGGATTCTTTGATCATAATCTTCAGAGCTGAGTATTTTTTTTAAAGGACTTTTTTTTTTTTAAAGGACTTGTCTCTCATAGTTATTATCTGCCTTTCTTCACTTTCCATCTCTTCCTGAACCCACTGCAGGCTGGCTTCCTGAGCTCCACTAACATGGCTCATACAAGGTCAACTCTGGCAGGTGGCTTTTAGTCCATATGTTATTTGGCTTCTTTGCATCATTTGACTCTCCCAGCCCTTGATTTCTGGATATCACTTCCTTGTGATGATCCTCTGATGTGGTTTCTCCATCTTCTTCCCTAACCCCGTCTCTCTACCTGCCCCCGATAAGTCGGTGTTTCCTGGGGTTGGGTTTGTTCCTTCTGGTCATTCTTGGCTCATTCTCATCTCAGTCTGCACACACTCCCTGCATGAGCCCAGCCAGGCTCTTTGTTTAATCACCACCTTGAGGCTGATATTCTTAACTCTATATTCCCAGCCTTGCTCTTGAGCTCCAGCCCCACATGCTCTCTCGAATGTTCTCCAGGCACACCACACTCAATACATCCAAAATGAAACTCTTTTTCTTTCCCTTGTCCCCTCCCCCACATCTGTCCCTCAGCAGACTGCCCAAGAACACTTGACTTCTGCTCTAGTCACTCACCTCCATTGCATCCTAGACACCAGTCAAACCCACTCACTCACGGGTCCCTGAGTGACTCATGTTCTCCTAGGGCCTCTCTTTGAATTTTGAAATGTTCTATCTAAAGTATCTGAAACCTGTCAACTCCTATTCATCTTTCAATAACCAGTTGGGAAATCATCCTTTCTGTGAAGCTTTCCCGAATGCCTTAGATTCTCCTGGCTGCCTGTCTGAGTCTCTCATATCACCTTCAGACCCCCCCACCAGAACAATCTCCTCCTGGCATTATAATTGCCTTTTTACATGTCTGCCTCCTCCATCAGATTGTGAGCGGGAGTCATGTCCCTTTATTTATCTTTCTAGCCCCAGAACCTAGCCTAGGTCCTGGAACACAGTAGGTGCTCAGTTAATGTGTGTTGAATGAATGAATAAGTGAATGAATTTGCTTATTTCAGAGCAGAAGAGACATAAAACTGCATATTTTGAGTTTTTATGATACAGCAGTCAACAAAGGCCTTTAAATCATCTGTATTTCCAAGCAAGTATGTGTGGCTTCTTTCTTTCTGACAGTCTGTTTAGAGCAGCACCAACAGAACTTTCTGTGATGATGAAAATATATTGTGTCTCTGTTGTTGAATATAGTATCCACTAGCAACATGGAACTATTCAAGCTCTTGAAATGTGTCTAGTATGAGTGAGGAACTGAATTTTAAATTGATTTAATTTCAGTTTAAAGAACCAGTGTGGCTCCTGGCTGCTGTATTAGACAGTGCAGTTTTAGAGAATAGTGTACTCTTTAAGATTGTGGACACGGAGACCAGTGAAGTTCCTATCTCAGCTCTCCTAAGGTCAGCTATATAAACTGGGACTGGTGAATTCACCCAGGCCCGTTTCTTCATTTCTACCTACCACACGGATTTGCTGTGAGAACTAAGCTTTTAAAATGTGAAAGCCCAGGGGCGCCTGGGTGGCTCAGTCGTTAAGCATCTGCCTTCGGCTCAGGGCGTGATCCCGGAGTCCTGGGATCGAGCCCCACATCTGACTCCTCCACTGGGAGGCTGCTTCTTCCTCTCCCACTCTCCCCACTTGTGTTCCCTCTCTCGCTGGCTGTCTCTCTCTCTCTCTGTCAAATAAATAAACAAAATCTTTAAAAAAAAATGTGAAAGCCCAAGCGCCTGGGTGGCTCAGTTGGTTGGGCAACTGCCTTCGGCTCAGGTTGTGATCCCAGGGTCCTGGGCTCCCTGCTCTGCAGGGGGAGCCTGCTTCTCCCTCTCCCACTGCCAACCCCTCCCTCTCCCTGTCAAATAAATAAAATCTTAAAAATAAATAAATAAATAAATAAATAAATAAAATGTGAAAGCCCATTGAACGGTGTCTGGCCCATCCTAAGTGCTCCATGGGCACTCCAGCCTTGCTTCTGTCAAGGATCCCTTCCCCTACAGAGAAAGTGAAGGTGAAGGGTAGACAGGAGCAGCAGGGGGTAGCCAGCTCTTGCGAGCTGACTGTGCACTTCTCTTCCAAACTCTGCAGTCGGCAACATCACATTAATAGCTTGACATTGGCCAGAGTGAGAATATTTATACCAGGGCAATCGGCTCAACTTGAGAAGAACACCTTAATTTGTGGTGTTGGCAATTTATAAAAATGGGGTTTGCTACATGAAAGTAACAGAATGAATAGTTAAAAACAGCATTAAAGAAATCTTTACTTGGACTGGAGTGAAATCTGCATTCTGCAGCCTGTACCCCTCTGGGCCATGCCTAACAAATCTAAGACCTCTGGTTACTTTCCTTCAGATTAAGCCACTCGCTCACAGCACCACCAATGAGTGTTTTGACAGACCATGTATTTAGGGCCAGATATAGCCAAGGCTTGGGCCACTCGTTCAGGGTTTGCTTCTTTAAAGGATGCAGGAGGGAATCAGTAGGTTGGGGCACACAGCAGAGAGAATGGCCATTATGGCAGTCAGAGGTGCAAGCTCTTGGTCCGAGGTGTGCACAGTTGCACGGGATAAACAGTACTTCTGGAAACTCCCTTGCCCACTCCTGGCCCTGCATTACATACAAATCACCCAATCTCAGGTTGACCAGGAGCACCTCATCAGTCTCAGAGAAGCACAGCACACCGCATGACCATGGGCCAACACATGTGTTCGATAACTCTGGCGTGAACTCGTCCCCCACCCCTCTCTGCCCAGCTCTCAGAAGGCTGATCTCTGCTTTCTTGTTCAGCCAATGGGAGGCCCCAGTAGAAGATGGGAAGGCAGAAGGATCAAGAGGTGGAGTGTTATTCCCCATAGCAACCCCCCTTTCCTTTCCTGATCCTTCTCTGCCTGTCCAGGATTCAGCTCCTGTTGCTTGGCTCTCTGATGGCTCCAGGGCTCAGTGAGCTCAAGACAGAGACTCTGTATCCTTTCTCTGCCTCATCTTTTGCCAAGTCTCCATTTATACCATGCCTCCTGGCTAGGCAAATATCCTTGAATGCTTTGAGAGTCAGCTGAAATGTTTGGAGCTTGCACCCCCCAGGATCACAGCATGGATCCTACTGTCGCCATTATGGATTATGGGTTGATCTCCACTCCCCTAGATAGCAAGTCTCCTGGGGATCATAGAGCTTAGTACTGTCCAGTCCTGATTTAACTGAAAGAGGCCAGGTTGTGTGGAGAAGATACATTTAATTTTATATCTCCATGTTTACCCCATGTTTACTCCATGAAATCCCAGAATATCATGGGGTGGTCAATGTGCCTCTAGTATATATAGGAAAAGTACTTTGAAGATCGAATATAGATTAAGTTCAACACCCTACCCCCCCAAATCGCTTTCTTTACCCTAATGGGAATCAGTTTTAAAAAAAGAAGATAATTGGAAAAGTCTACATTTGCATGAATATAGGTGCCCAAACTGGCTCTTTACAAGTCAGTCAGCACTTATGGGTACAGAGTGTGCTCCGTTGTTGGGATGCCCACAGGACAAGTGGAGAGGAGGGGACAGGGTCAGGAGGGGAGAGGGGTCAAGTCGAAAATAGCTGATACCATCAACAGCTGTTTATTCAATTTATTTAAAGTTGACTTCAGACCCAGAGTTTCCTGGGCACCTGTACAAAATCCAAATTCAGCATAAAATTAAATTTCTTTTTGGGCATAAACACATAAACAACCCCTTCAAAAGCAAGACTTGTTCCTGGGGAAGATCTCAGTTAGGAGGAGGCTTTGGGAATTTTGTCAGATCCCGAGAGGCTTGGTTGAAGAGACCTTGTTTCTACTACATTCCTCCTCCTGTGTAGCTCATCAGCTGCATGGTCCTAGAAAACCTCTTTCCTCTCTGTGCCTCTTCATCTGCACACGGATGCTTCCCTGGGCACAACAGAGCTGCTGCTAATGGTCTGGGGGTCAGACCCCACTGCAGTTCTCTCAGGAATCCAAGGGGCAGTAATGACATGCCTTATTTGGATGGCACATGCATCATTTTTTTTAAAGATTTTATTTTTTTATTTTTTTATTTATTTGACAGAGGGAGAGAGAGCACAAGCAGGGGGGAGTGTCAGGCAGAGGGAGGGAGAGAAGCAGGTTCACCGCTGAGCAGGGAGCCTGACCCGGGACTTGATCCCAGGACCCTGGGATCATGACCTGAGCCTAAGGCAGACACGTAACTGACTGAGCCACCCTGGCACCCCCATGCGCATCAATTCATCTGCTCCTTACCAAAGCCACAAGAAGAGGTATTGTGTTGCCCAGTTTACAGATGAGAAAACTATGGTCCAAAATCAGGGATAGCTAATTAGAACCATGTCTTCAAGCCCAGTGTTTTTATTTTTGTTTTGTTTTGTTTTGTTTTGTTTTGTTTTGTTTTGTTTTAGAGGGAGAGAGAGAGCACACACATGCGGGAGCAGTGGGTGGGGAGAGACAAAGGGAGAGGGAGAGAGAGAATTTCAAGCAGACTGTATGCTGAGCATGGAGCCCGGACAGGGGAGGGAGGCTGGGGCTTGATCTCACCACCCTGACATCACAACCTGAGCCAAAACCAAGAGTCAGACGCTCAACCAACTGAGCGACTCAGGCGCCCCTCAAGCCCAATATTTTTACTCTAAATCATCTACTTCTAAAAAAACTCATGGCTCATTTAAAAAAATAGTTCCACACAAGTAGTTCCTTGCAGAAAATTCAATATAAATAATGCAAAAAGTTCTGTTGACCTCCCACACCAGAGGGGATGGCTACTATCCGGCATCCCAGCAATCCATGGTCATAAACATGCATGTATATCTATATAAATAATTTTGTTTCATATTTTAATGAAATTCACATGATATTTTATAGGCGATACTGTTCAGAAACTTGCTTTCTTAAAAAAAGCTTTGTCTGAGAGAGAGTTTTATGACAGTACTTAGAGAGCTACATTATTGATTTACTCTACCACAGGTTATTTTGAAGTATGGCTGTACCACAGATTATCTAACCTTTTCTTACTCATCGGCATTTGTTTCCAGTTTTTGGTTATTGTAACCTTTATATGCTTTTTTTCCCATATGTGTTTAAACACTTCTCTAGGGAGACATACAGCAACGGCATTGCTAGGCATTAGAGAATTCACATTGAAAATATTAGTGGGTATTGTTAAATGGCGCTCCACACAGACTGTAACAATTTACATCTGTACCACTGATGGGAGAGCCATTCCTTACAACCTTGCAGACACTCCATGTTATCAATACTTTTACTTTTTACTAGTTTGATTTGTAAAATGATATCTCTCTTATCTTACCTCCCTCCTCCCTGATTACTTTGAGACTCAGCCTATGTCGCACTGTAAGTTGCCCATTAATGTGCTCACCCCACGTTCCCATTGACTTGCTGGGCTTCTTACTGGTTTTTATATTCTATTAACCTCTATTATGTAAGTCACAAATATTTTCTCCCACTTTGTTGCTTTTTTTGAAAAAAGGTTTTATGTATTTATCTGAGAGAGAAAGAGAGAGAGAGCATAAGCAGCGGGAGCAGCAGAGGGAGAGGGAGAAGCAGGCTCCCTGGGGAGCCCAACTCGGGGCTCGATCCCAGGACCCTGGGACCATGACCTGAGCTGAAGGCACATGCTTAACCAGCTGAGCCACCCAGGTGCCCCTGTTGCTTTTTTTTTTTTTTGAAACTCTGTTTATAGTGTGTCTTTTCAGGCAAAACTTTATATTTTTGAGGTAGTAATATGAATTAATCTTTTCCTTCATGGTTTTTGCACCTTGTTTAAGGAGGTCTTCTATAGGGCGTCTGGGTGGCTCAGTCTTTGAGCGCCTGCCTTCGGCTCAGGTCCTGATCCTGGGGTCTTGGGATCAAGCCCCACCTTGGGGCTCTCTGCTTGGTGGGAAGCCTGCTTCTCCGTCTCCCACTCCCCCTGTTTGTGTTCACTCTCTTGCTGTCTCTTTCTCTGTCAAATAAATATATAACATTTTGAAGAAAATAAAAGGTCTTCTATACATCAATATATACTTGTTTATCTACAGTATCTATTTTTAATATTTCACATTTATTCATTTAGCTCTTTAGTTCATCTGGAATTTATTTTTGTGAATGGTATATAGTAGTGTGCTATAGGATGTCCCCCCCAGTATCTCCCAACTCCGAGTTCTTACTGAAGCTCTGAAATTCTTTTCTTAAGGGTGCCTTCGTTCCCCAAGTTATGGCCTCTCTTTTCCCCAAGACCCCACGCCACACAGGAGAAGGAGGGAAAACCTAAGGCAAATACTATGTACAGTGTAAGGCAGGAAGAATTTCATCCAATAGACGTGCTGATAAAATGCCAGAGGGAAAGAGTACTTTCAGCGGTGCAATTTAGGAAGCCTTCTTGAAGGAGGTGGCAGTTAAGTTGCTGGGGGAATGAGAGGTTGTTAAGTTTGATTGGAATGCATGTTATAGGAAAGGGTTGCAACTAGATAGGGTGGGGCAGGCTATAATCAAGCAAGGGACAGAAGCCTATAGAGCGTGGGTCAGATCCGGCTGCCACCTGTTTCTATATGGTGTGTGAGCTAAGAATGGTATTCTATGTTTAAATGGCTGAAAAAAAAACAACAAAAGAAGAATACTATTTTATGACATATGAAAATGTTATGACATACAAATGTCAGTGTCCATAAATAAAGTTTTGTTGGAACACAGCCATGTGCATTTTTTGGTGTATTGCCTATGGCTGCTTCATGCTCTAAGAGCAGAACTGGGGATTTGTGACAGAGTCTGGGTGGCCCACAACGCTGAAAATATTTACTCTCTGGATTTTTACAGAAGTTTCCCAACCCCTGGGGCGCCTGGGTGGCGCAGTCGTTAAGCGTCTGCCTTCGGCTCAGGGCGTGATCCCGGTGTTCTAGGATCAAGCCCCACGTCAGGCTTCTCCACTAGGAGCCTGCTTCTTCTCCCACTCTCCCTGCTTGTGTTCCCTCTCTCGCTGGCTGTCTCTCTCTCTCTATCAAATAAATAAATAAAATCTTAAAAAAAAAAAAAAAGTTTCCCAACCCCTGATAGAGAGATGTGAAGGTTTAAGAATTTGACTCTTGTGTGCTAGGCAATGAAGTAGGAAGCATTATGATCAGTGCTGTTTTTAAGGAAGATGACTTTTAGTGGAGACTGGTAGGTGAGAGAGAGGGGCAGGGAGATGCCATAAGGCCTGTGAGACCATCCAAGGAACGAGTATGAGTAATGGGGTTTCAGCTCCAGAAGTGGGAAGAGCGGAGGCGGGAAAAGTGACAGGTTCATTCAGATTAAGGTGTCTTTGTTGAGAACTTTCTGTGGGCTGGCATAGTTCTGGGAGCTGAAAGACATGGTGAAGGTAGAAATGTCCGAGCTTGGCAGCTCTTTGGATATGGGAACAAGCACCCTATCCGCTTGCTAGGGTTGCCATAACAGAGTACCCCAGACTGGGCAGCTTGAACAACAGAAATGTATTATCTCACAGTTCTGGAGACCAGAAGTCTAAGATCAAGGTGAGGTCAAGGCCATGCTCCCTCTGAAGAGGGTAGAGAAGAATCTTTTCCAGGTCTCTCTCCTAGCTTCTGGGACATTCTTGCCTTGTGGCAGCAGAACTCCAAACTTCACATGGCGTCCTCCCTGTTTGGGTGTCTCTATCTGCAAATGTCTCCCTTTTATAAAGACACCAGCCATATTGGATTAGGGGCCCACCTTACTCCAGTATGACCTCATTTTAACTTACCTCACAATATTTGCAATGTCTTTATTTCAAAATAAGGTCACAGTCTGAGTTCCTGGATGTTAGGACTATATCATGTGAATTTTAGGGGTGGGGGGTGCGACCCAATCTATGGCAGCTCCCAGAGCCTGATACAAAGTGCTGTTCAGAGAAATCCTATTTCCACATTCTGCCTCTGCCCATAGCATGGGGGGAATTTCCACCTGAGCTTCCTCTGTCCACTTCTGGTGCCTCCTGCAAAGCCCTCTCCTAGGAGGGCAAATTATTCATTTGGTGGGTCAGGGTCTGCTCTTTTTGTTCATGTCCCCTGGTGGGTGGGGCTGCTGTGACCACACTGGCGGGCATAGCTCCCCTTTGCCTGCCCAGCATTGCCGTTCTCTGTCCCCACAGGGAGCCAGCACACTGTCTTGCTCCAGCTCCTTGCCTGTGAAAGGTCATTAGGGCTGCCTCACAGATGCAGCCACATCTCCTGTTTCTTGTAGGATCACCTGCGTGGGCAGCCTGGGGTCTGCTTTCAGGGTGAGAATCACCCTTCAGACCTGACCCAGCAGGATGGAACACGCAGGGCATCAAGATTTACAAAAATTGGGGGGTGATCAGGGCCCATTGATACCAATAGCACCATCAATGACAAGCCATCGAGAAGAAAAGATTTGTTTAAAACAAAGTTCACTTTATTACATTAATTTTACACAGTAAAAGAATATGAAGTGCAGACTTATTTAAATTCTCTTGCTGATTCTCTTGAAGACAATGTCACCCAATGTCATGGTCTGAAAGCAAAAAAAAAAAAAAATCACAAAATGTTCTTCTGATGTTGAATCGTAAAAGGTAAGTAAGGCTATAAAATCATCCCAAATATGCTAGCACATGAAACAACCCAAAGATTTCTCTGTTTTCTGTAAGATCAGAGGAAGGGTGGGCAATCTTTTCTGAAATCCCATGCCAGGTCTGTGTCACTTCACTTCCTCATGTGAAGGGTTGTCCTGCCTTTTAGTGAATTTCTTTCTATATCGATGGCTGTGAGAACAAGACCATCCAAACAAGTCCAGTCCAATCCAATTTTCTCCAAGTTTCACTGAGTGCCTACTATGTACCAGAGGAGCCCCTTAGCTTCAGCAGCAATGGAATGGAATGAAAAGATCTAGGTTTGAACCCTGGTTCTATAGCTCATTAGCTGGATGACTTTGGACAGGTCAACCTATTTATTAAAGCCCTCATCCTGCCTGCCTCACAGCTGAGGGGAAGATTTGGGGAAATATTAAAAGCATATCAAAGCAGAAAAAAAGCCTACCAAAGGACTTTGGCCAGTACTGAGTCCAGGACCAGCTCATCTCCCTCCACCCTGCTGGTTCCTTCTTGCTCTGCTGTGAATGTGCCCAGCAGGGTGGGAACCGCATATTTACTTGTTGAGCCTCACACCCTACCTGGTTGAGGGATTTTCCCACTTGAAAAAGGAGGGGTGTGACAGACCCCTTGGGTAGTGTTCTGCCTTCTGTTACTCCCCAAAGCACATCCTGGGGGCAAAGAACTGCAGGAGAAACACTGTACTATTCACCCCCAAATCAGGGACAGGACATGGCCGAATCAGGCAGCAAGGATGATTGCACAAGTGGAGTGTGCCACTCCTATAAGCTGCTGTAAAATCGCTATGAATATGATTCTCCTTGTAAACACGTGTGAGCGAGTCTTATGGCTACAGCCCAGGGAGACTGAGAAAGGTGGGTCATGCTGGTGGCTCTGCAGGACCCTGTTTCTCCTTCTATCAAGCACCTCTCTTACACCATCCTATTTGGATATGGGTACGGAGAGGGGGATAGCGGTGAGGAAAGCAGGACAAGGGGGAAGTTGGGGTGGTCAACACCGACCTGGAAAGTGGGGATGGAAGGACAGCCTGAAAGGACTCAAGAGAGGTGGGGAAGCACCAGCGGGGGGGCCACTGCCAACGTCTGTGGGGTCTTTGGTGAATTAAAGAACACCCCTTCCTCAAGATACTGTACTTCTATCTGTTGGAACGCTATCCGAATACACTCTACTAGTTTTGTTAGGACAAGATGGTTGGGGAACCTGGGCGGCTCAGTCGGTTGAGCGTCTGCCTCTTGGTTTCAGCTCGGGTCATGATCTCGGGGTTGCGGGATCAAGTTGTGCATTGGGCTCTGCGCTCAGTGGGGAGTCTGCTTGGGAGTCTCTCCCTCTCCCTCTGCTACTCTCCCCACTCTCTCCCCACCCACCCCCGATAAATAAATAAGGAAATGGATGGATAAATGTTAAAAAACAACAACATGATGGTTAACGAGCATCTGCTTCAAGAAGGTAATAAGCATACGAGTCCACACCATCTATAATGGGAGTGGCTTCCTGTAGGATTGTGCAGTGTGCAGCTGTGGATGACAGCCCTGTGTGACAGGCCCCGCTCAGAGGAACCCTCGTTTTGCCATTCCCTGGCTATTTGTTGCCTCAGTTTCCCCACTTAGAAAAGTCAGGGTTGATAGGAAGATGGAGCTAATATGTGTAAACCGCCTGGTACGTCTTGGGTCCTCAGTAAGTGGTAGCCAAGGTGGAGCACAGGAAAGGTGGCGGGCCCTTCCCCTCAAGGACTGGGAGCCACCAGCTCAGAGTGCCAACTTACATTGGTGATCACATCGCCATTGAGTTCGGTCACAGACTTGATGCCTTTGAAAGTTGTCACCAGTTTATTGTCACCTTCCATCTGGACCACAGCCTGCAGGGGAGAGAAGAGATAAACTGTGAGGAAAGTCTGGGGAGGGAGCGGGACCCTAGCCAGTGACACTGGCTCCCCTGCCTGGGTCCTGGTGACAACAGTCAAGCCACTCAGGTCTCCCAGTCCTCCGGCTCTAAAGGCAGGAGGTGCATTTAAAAGCTAAAGAAAATGCCAGGGCTTCTTTAATCAAACTTTTAATTTATGGTACATGAACTAGAAATGAGCACAGGACACCTAAGTGGTCTCAAATGCAAGCACCAAGATTACATCAGTAAAATCCCAGTTCTCCAAGCTGATGGACGGAGGGAGTAGCAAAATTCCAAATACTGGCTGGTTGGGGGAATACCTATTTAGCTTTGCTTTATGTTCCTTCCAGCACATTTACATTTTCTATTGTGGTCCCTTTTCCAAGCTTTATGCATCCAGGAAGAGACAGTAGAAACCCAACAGGAAACAGAAGACCCTAGCCAAGGTTAAAAATGTGCCTCCAAGATGGACACTTGGAAGAGGCCTGTGGTAAAACCCATGATGGCCTGCCCCTTACTACGGGCATATCAAAAGAATTTCCTTCCTAAAATGTATCACAGATTTCCTGACCTGTAAAGTCATATGTGTAGAAGCAGAAATAAGAGACTGTCAGAAGAGGTTAAAAGACCAACATGCTGAGGCCAAGGCACAAAGTTGCCTGGAGGGGGAGGGGTGAAGACAGCTGCTCTGTTTGTTGGCTAGGCTAGGCGTGTGGAATTTCCCAGGGGGAAGAAAAGTCTCTAGTGAGGGGCACCCCACTGCCTAGATCTCTCTGCCATCACCTGGCCATTCCCACAGTGCACACCCAGCTCTCAGGGCACACCCTGAGCCACAGCCCAGTGGAGTGATGCCGCCCTGCCCACTGCCTTCAGTCAGGGAAGGGTGGCTATACCCATTTTACAGATGAGGTAGCTGAGGCCAGGGGCTCAGTGACCTCTGACCCTTGGGGTGAAGGCCTGCCTGGGGCCTTGGTTTTCTGGTGTTCTTGGTGTTACCAGCACCTCCTTCAAGAAGTCTCTTCCTATGACCAGCAGCTGTGGGCTCAGCAAGGCCAGTTTACTTTGGGCTCAAGGATGACGTCACAGCTCTGTTTAGGGTTTTTCACGGACTCCTGATTGTCCACTGCTGGGCCTGGGAGAAGCTGTGCCTGGTCCCCCCACATCCTCCACGTGAGAGAACTTGGGTTCTTGGGCCAGAGCACCCAGTCACAGGGAAACGGGAAGGGCCTCCCTAGAGTGTCTTCCCTAGAGCTGTCTTGGTCTCTCTGGCTCCCACCCCAGAAGTGGGAGTCACAGATAAGGTGTCCATGGTGGGAACTGTGAGGTGGGAGCTTGGCGGGATGAAGCCCTGGGGCCAGGTTCCAGGGAAAGTTCCAGAAGCAGAGGGTGGTGTGAGGGGGCACCTCCTACCTTGACCTTCTCCCCAGTCATGGTCTCCAGCTCACACTCTTCCCCCAAGGTGAACTCATTTTGAATCACTTTGGACCCAGTGGTGATGGTGAGTTTGAAGTGCTTCCCATTCTGCACAATTTCCGACACCCCCTTGATGTCCTTCCCCTTCTGGATGAGTTCGTCAGGCAGACCTGGTGGAAATCATTTGAGGTTCAGAGATGAGCAGAGGTGGGAGCTGCAGGGCGGTGGTCACAGAGAAACTTTGTGGCGTGGAGTCAGACAGGAAGGTGCCGTGTCTCCGCAGAGGCCAGAGGCACGGACTGAGTCCTGTGAGCAACATGGGCTTTGACCTCTGAAAGGAAAGGTCTGTGGCCTGACTCGGCCTGACCTGGCAGTCCACTATTTCACCGGGGGGGGGGGGGGGTAAAAAAAANCAGTCCTGTGTCCTGAAGCACCTTTCCTCTAGTGAACGCCCTGGTTCCTGCTCGCTCTCCTATCTCATGCCAGACTTTGCTCCGAGTGTCAGTGTTTCATTCCACACCCAGAGTGACCACACAGTTTGTGTTCCAGCCAGGTCCCTCCTGAGAGTGAGAGAGGGAACAATGAATGCCAGGACAACATGGGCCAGCCAGGACAATGCCCGGCAAGCCTCTGGCCACCTGTCCCCGCCTCGACCTCTGCTGTCAAGGCTCTTGAGGAAGATGCGGTGGGAGTCCCTTGCCCTGGGACAGACCTTTACACATTTCAGGGCACATCTACACTGTTAAGCAAAGTGAGGTCCACGTTGGCAGCGAGGGTAGAGGGTCCTGCGGCCCAGGTCAGGGGTTTGGAACAGAGGTGGTGTGACGTGCTACAGGAGAAGAGCCTAGCTCTCGGCTAGCCCTGAAGGTCCTCCTCTCCCCGCCTTTGCTGTCTTCCCCACACTTTCCCCCTTGGCCCCCTTCTTTGTCACATTGCCCCTTTCCTCATAGGGTTCCCTCCATCCGCAGCACGCTCCCCTCTCCCTGCCCCTAGGAACAACTTGCTCATCTGCCAAGGCCCAGCCAAGGCTCACCTTCACCACCAGCAAACCTTCCATCCGTGCCCTCCCGGGAGCCCCGATCCTTCTGCACAAGACTCTGGGGGGCACAGAGGAGTAAAGTGGAGTCTCTGGAACCAACATCCACTTCAAATCCCAACGCAAATGCTTCCTACCTATGTGACCTTGGCCGGGATTACTTAACCTTTCTAGGCCTCAGTTGTCTTGACTGTGAAATGGGAAAAATATTAGTACCCAACTCAGAGATTTTTGGTGAGGGTTCAATGGGATATTGCATATTAAGGGCTTAGCGCAGTACCTGGTAGTGAGTCAGTGCTCAGTACACGTGAGGGGATACTTTATTGCATTTATCTCTTCTCTTTTTCTCTCTCTAAACTCTGACTTGGAATTGGGGCTCATTTCCAAGTTGCCTGTCTCTCTGGTATCCATCCAGCACAGAGCTCAGTGTGTTGTTGGCCCTGAATCAACGTTTGTTAGAATAATGAATGAACGAATGAATGAATGAATGAGGGAGGTCACACAGTGAGGTACCTGCAGAGATTGCCTATGGAATGGCCTTGGCCAGTGAGCAAGAGCACAAGCTGCAAACGACGACAAAAGTCCTGTGCATAACATGGCCTGTGGTCCGTGCAAAGCCTGAAACTTTCCTTCTATCCCAGCGTCGAGACTCTGATTGGCCACTGCCAGCAGACCGCCATGACCCTCACCGCCATTACCCTCACGGCCATGACCCCCAGCCTTGGTGTCCAGCCCAGCACTCACCGACTGCCTTCATGAAGGCCTCAAAGTTTTCCTGGCTCTGCAGCTGGTACTTGCCGGAGAAGTTCATGGTGGCGTCAAGGCTCGCTCCACAGTGGATCTGCAGCTCTGCTGGCGGGGCTGCCCAGTGTGGGCCGATTTATAGGGGGCTCCTTCCGCTTTGGATGTTGGACATAGGTCAGCAGCTGTCGACTCCTTTATGGCCAGGTTCAAACATTAACTGCTAAGAGCAATGGTCAACGATAAAAAAACAGGATGGGCACGGCCGAGGTTTGCTCTAATCCAGCAAACATTAATGGATGTCAGTCAAGTGCGAAGCCCTAAATTCCTGCCGCTTTTAATGTGCCAATCCTCCATTCAGGTGTATGTGTGTGCGTGTATGCATACATATCTGTACACACATACATATGCACCTGCGTGTGTAGAGATGTGTGCATACATACGTATGTGTGTCCATATATACGTGTGTGTACTTCGATCAAGACACACAGAAAAATAACAAAAAGTCCTTTTAAACTCAAAACTTCACCTTATTTACATAACCTTACGATCTCTTCCATCTTTATCATTACACGAACTTAGTTTTTAGAAAGCTGTCATAAGCCCCTAGTGCTATTTTGTATTCTGGGATTCCTCTTGATAATTCCAAGCTCTGCGCCGTCCACATCCGTCTCCGTTTAAAGGTGTCAAACAAAGCGTGGCATACTGACGGGCAGTGGGAACCATGGAAACTGGGCGTGCGGAAATCGAGATGCATTTTATCAGCAGAGATGGGGTGGGAGAGAGAAAGCAGGTAGTACTTGCTGGGCCAACTGCACACGTCAGGGGGGCCATGCCCCGGCTTTGCTTTCCCGCTGCACCCTCTGCCCTTCCTTCACCTTCTCCACCTGTTCACCTCTAGAAATCCTCTGGGCTCATAGAGCGTTTTGCAAATGCCTATGTTCCAAATCCTACTGGGAGTATTTCTCTGTGTATTCTTTTTCATGTCTTCCTTGGTATTCCCAATACCTGGCACCTAGTAGGTGTCCATGATAGGTCAGTAAATAAAAACCATCAAAAGATAATGAGGCCATGGATTTTCTTGTTAAAGGAAAATAAGAAATATGGAGAGTTAGGTTGGCACATCCCCTCCCATCACTGAATCACTGGGGCTGGGCAGTTAGGGTCAGGGTGTGTGTGTGTGTGTGTGTGTGTGTGTGCGTGCGTGTGCATATGTATGTGTGTCTAACCAGGCAAGTATGCAAAGGTGAGACTCCAGCACGAGACGATGTGAACAGGGCTGGCAGTGGGTGACCGTGGGCCCGAGAGCCAGCTCCTCTCTTCCCTTCCCTGTCCATTCTTACTCCTTCCTCTGCAGTCCTGCTCTGCCACTCCAGCCTGTACCAGGATAGGTGCAGCCGGAGCTTTCTGTTTCCTGGACGGTGCCCTCTGCTGCCAGGGGACCCTGTCTGTCCTCACCTGCAGCACGATCACCAGGATGACTGCACGCTCACTCCCTCAGCTGCCAACTGTCTGGGCTGTTGGGGCATCTGCTCTGGCTGCCTAGGAGTCAGGGGACACGTGAGTGTTTGAGGTCTTGTGCCGGGGCACTGACACTGCAAGAGGACAAGCCTGGGAGCACAGCACTGACGCAAGCGTGTCAGTCCACAGGAGCGGCATGCCCTGTTATCTCCAGCTCCCTCACGCATACTCTTCCAGACTTCCAGAATGTGGACAGGTGGATCCAGCAAAGCACTAGAGAAGTCCTCTCATCCCTGCATGTGCCCCATGTCAAAGCCCTCCTCTGGCATCCCTGACAGGTGGTGTTAGCATACGCCCTGCCATGGAGAGATCACTGCCTTTTGAGCGGCGTGGGCAGAGGGCACTGGTTGACGGCTGTCACGCAGATCCCAGCACCAGTAAGCCTTTCCCTCCGGCATGAAGGGGTGCTCCACTTGGCCCTCTCTGCTCGGTCCTCCTCTGACAGCGCCCAGGACACAGTGCTTTCCAGGCCACGGGTCAGGACGGTCCCTGGAGAACGCTAAGCAGGCTTGTAAGTCCAGAACTCACAGCCATTTTTAGGCACCACAAATGCTCCAGCACCCAGCTGGCAGTGGGAGAGTGGCTCAAAGGATGACAGGCATGTCTTGTTCTGAACCTTGATTATGTACCTTTTAATATGTCTCATTGTACTGAGGGTACCCATATTAGATCCTATTCTCCTCTAAGTGGGACAATGATTTGTTTTTTTAAGATTTTTTTAATTTCTTTATTTGACAGAGATAGAGACAGCCAGCGAGAGAGGGGACACAAGCAGGGGGAGTGGGAAAGGAAGAAGCAGGCTCACAGAGGAAGAGCCTGATGTGGGGCTCGATCCCATAACGCCGGGATCACGCCCTGAGCTGAAGGCAGACGCTCAACCGCTGTGCCACCCAGGCGCCCCGGGACAATGATTTTTTTAAAGATTTATTTATTTATTTATTTGAGAGCCAGGGGCGGGGGCGGAGGGAAAGAATCCCAAGCTGTGAGCCCGATGTAGGGCTTGATCCCACGACCCCAAGATCACAACCTGAGCCGAAACCAAGAGTTGGGTGTGGATGCTCAACCGACTGAACCACGCAGGGGCCCCCCGGGACAATGACTTTTATTTTGTCATATACATATATATGTATATGTAAGGAAGTGAAAAATCCATTATCTCAAGAACTGGCATCAGAATTCCCCTCTGAGAGGAAACTCGTGTGTGTGTGTGTGTGTGTGTGTGTGTGTGTGTGTGTGTGTGTAAATGGCTGGAGAAGCTCCTTGGGAGAGAGAGTGAGTGAAACCCAAGGTCTGTGATCAGCGAGGGGTCAGGTGGTGACGGGGAGGGCTGCTGGGCTGTGCAGGACGCTGGGAGAGGCCTCCTTTCTCCCCCTGGACATCAGGAAAGGAAAGAGAGCAGTGCTGCGGGCAGAAAGGAGGGGAACCAGTGCGTGGGTGTGGGGTGATGGGGCACAAAGACACCCCCAGGGGCAGTGAGGCACGAAGCTCTTCCAGGAAAGCTCCTGTTGCATGTGAAGCCACTCATTTGCCACCAAGGGAATCCACAGCCATCTTTCTTTAATTCCCTCCCAACGACCTCAGGTGCTTCAGTAAAGGTAATTCATTAATCAATGCAGGTGCAAATGGAAAATGATGAAGGGCTAAGTTTCATTTCGGGATTGATGCCATGGAGATGAGACAGTACGCATGAAACCACATAGATCTTCTTCGACTCACGATGGTGTTATGTCCCAATAAACACACTGTAAGTTGGAAATACCGTGAGTGGAACATGCGTCTACTATACCTGACCACTGAACGTCATAGCTTAGCCCCGCCTGCCTTACACGTACTTAGGGCACTTCCATTAGCCTACAGTTGGGCAAAATCATCTAACTCAAAGTCTATTATATAACATAGTATTGAATAGCTCGTGTAACTTATTGACTACTGTACTGAAAGTGAAAAGCAAAGTTTACACGGGTACAGAATGGCTGTAAGTGTATTGATTGTTTACTCCTGTGATCATGTGGCTGACGGAGCCAAGGCTCACAGTGGCCGCCCTACATCCCAAGAGATGATCGTACCGCATTATCACTGGCCTGGGAAAAAGATCACAATTCACAAAGCATGGGTTCTACTGAATGAGTATCACTTTCACACCATCCTAAACTCACAAAATCCTAAGTTGAACATAAGTCAGGGGCAATCTGTATCGGGAAGCAGGGTGTGTATGGGAGCAAAATCCCCCCAAGGACCCCCAGAAATCTTAGCAAGGGCTTTGGAAGAATTCAAGCTAATTTTACCCAAATCTCAGAGTGCCATGTGATCCCAGATGGTATCTGGGTGCATAGACTAATTCCACAGGCTGATAGCTGGTGTGTGTCTGTCTAATGACTGCAATGGCTGAGCGCTGGACGAAATTCAAGTCATACCTGAGACCCTACCCACCCCATCTCACCCACCACCTATCCAAAGAACTTTTCAAACACTTATCAGGGGGCAAATCAGTAGAAACTTGCTTCAATGGGGAGAATGGGAGCTTTTATTTATTTATTCATTCATTTATTTATTTTTTAAAGATTTTTTTAAATTTATTTATTTGACAGAGATAGAAACAGCCAGCGAGAGAGGGAACACAAGCAGGGGGAGTGGGAGAGGAAGAAGCAGGCTCATAGCGGAGGAGCCTGATGTGGGGCTCGATCCCGTAACGCCGGGATCACGCCCTGAGCCGAAGGCAGACGCTTAACCGCTGTGCCACCCAGGCGCCCCAGAATGGGAGCTTTTAAAACCAATGAAATAATCACCAAGGAGATGGCGATGATGAGGCCCTTACACCCTCTCCCTGAGGCCATTAAGTGCTCAGTTTGGGAGGATCTCCTGGCGGTGCCCTGGATACACCATGCTCTCCCGCGCAGCCACTGCCTGCCCAGCATCTCTCCTCTGATAAAGGGATTCCTGGGTCCACATCCAGACACTCTCCCCTTGACAACGAATGTCACCTGACACACCCCACAGTACTGCTCTCTGGGCTGTAAGGTGGAGAGTGGAAGGAAGGTCATGAATTTTTCTCTTAGGGCAAGTTAGCACCCATCCCAGAGCCCTCACAGGAAGGCTGAGGTGGGTACTCCTTTTCTGGTGTCTGAGTCCCTCCAGAGCCTTCTCTCTGGCCCTTCACTCCCTGCCTACCCAGTCTGGGCAGCACCTGGGCGAGATTCACTCAGAGGCTGGTCCAGAGGCTGGCAAGTGGTGAGGACCTGCCAGCTCTCACCGCAAATGGACAGCCTGACAGACATGAGGCAAGGACCTCCTCTCTCCCCAAGATTCCAGATGGGGCCTTCTCAGGCAATCTGCCATGGCCTCCTTTGGGACAGATTTTTGTGTGTGTGTGTGAGTCTTGAGGGAGAAGACGTTTGTGGCTATTTCAAAATTTAACACTTGTAAGTAGTTTTCCATAAAATTAAGAGAGGGTAATGACATCTCCTGCCCACAAGCTAAGCGAACACAAGAAGAGATAAGCGTAATTGCAATGACAAAGTTCAAGTGGCTTTCAAGAAAAAAAAAAAGACTCTCACTTCATGGGAACAGTTTTCAATTCCAAAAGTGTAATGCCTCCCCAGGTCCCACTAGACATCCCCTCTCCTCATGCTCCCTACTCGCACGAGCAGTGCGGAGACGGGAGAGAAGAGGCGACGTGCCTCTTGGTGATCAGAATATGACTGGCGTTCATTTGAGGCCCGGCCCCTCCACAGAGTGTCTGATCCCAGGCTGTCTGCAAGGCCAGCTTGCCCTGTCCTGGGTGTTGGCCGAGGTGCCCTGAGCTGCCCGTACTTCTGCTAGACAAAGGGCTCTGGACAGGAAGGACTTTGGCTTGGGCCCAGATTTCTCTACCTGACCTGTGATCCTGGACAAATCACTCAGCCTTCCTGAGCCTCCACTTCCTTATCTGTGAAATGGTCGTGACACCCTCTGCCCTGTGAATGCCCTGCGTAAACTGTCCTACCAGGTGCACTGGCCTACCAGGCATCTCAGCGCCCATGTTGGGTCTTTCACAGGCCCTGAGACCTCATCTCCTGCCCCTGAGGGTATGGAAATACACACTCATGACCACCCGGGCCTATTTCCAGGTCTGGCAATCACCCCGGGCACCCCAGCCTCACCGCACTGTTGACAGCTCTTTCAGTTCTCTCTCTGATTCTGGCACCTGGGGATTTTTCTTTCTTTCCTTCTTGTGACCTCAGCTATATTTCTGAAAAACTGTCATGGTTCAACCTGCACATTTTAGCTGTGCTGAGGGAAGACCTTGTATTAGCTCAGTTGACCATGTTGTGGGGTCCTGGAAGCCTTGTGTTTTTATTACATGCTGTTTTAAGTCCTTTTGGTAGAATTTCAGGATGTACAGCCTTCAACAAAAAATTTTAAAAGACATTCTTAAGCTTTGCTTTGTGTATGTGTATTTTACGTCTTCGATCATTGAATTTCCTTAAAGAACCCCCCATAAACAACTGTCCAGTACCTAGAATGGAATCTGCCTTAAAACCATCCAATATTGGGGCACCTGGGTGGCTCAGTCGTTAAGCGTCTGCCTTCGGCCCAGGGCGTGATCCCAGCGTTCTGGGATCGAGCCCCGCATCAGGCTCCTCCACTGGGAGCCTGCTTCTTCCTCTCCCACTCCCCTCCTTGTGTTCCCTCTCTGGCTGGCTGTCTCTCTCTCTGTCAAATAAATAAATAAAATCTTAAAAAAAAAAAAAAACCAAAACAACAACCATTCAATATCCTTGGCATTTTTAGAGATCTGCCTGCTTGAAGAACCAACCCAGTGGAGGGAAAATGCGAATATTATAAACAAATATCGTGGGTGGTGGTTTGCAACGTAAAAAAAATCCTCCTGCATAGACTGCCCTGAATAGTGTACTCAAGCAAATGTCCTTTTACAAATAACTTTTAGGAATAACCTTGTTGTGGAACATGAGACCTTCCTATGAGTTATTTGAAGGACCCCTGTGAGTTCTCCTTCACTGTGACACAGTAGAGGCAAATCCTGTGGATTACGTGACAGGCAGTGGGGATGATTTGCAGGCTGATGTAATCAAAACAGAACTCAAAACTTATCTGTAAGGCTGTTTATAAGGCTCCTATTTTGGCTGCAAAGCTAATAGTGTTTGCTTGTCCTATATCCCTGTGTCCTTGTGTTCCTTGCCCTCTGAGGGTTGAAAGCTAGCCCAGTTGGCCTCAAAGTCAGCCTGACACTTCAAAGAAAAATCTCTTCCAAGCGACCCTTGGCCAACCTGTCACCCCCACCTTATAACCCTGCATTCTCTCTGCTTTCGAGCTGTGAGTCATCAGCCCTTCGGAGCCAGGCTGGCCACTCCAACGACATCCTTCAAGGCTCAGCTCCACACTCCCTCCCCACACAACCCTCCTGAGGTCTCTACTTTCTCTGCTCTCCTAGACCAATGTCCCCAAGGCCAATTTCTATTCTGTTCCATTAGTTCTATATTCGTAGTGATAAAACCATAGCTTCTATTAACCGAACACTAAGCACGTGCTTTTTCTGTACTATCTCGTCACATTCTCAAAACAATATTATAAGGTGTTATTGTTGCCATTTTTCAGAAGAGAAAACTAAGGTATGAAAAGGTTAGTAACTGCTTCCTATTTGTCAAATGGGAGCATGAACCCAATCCGTTGGACTCCAAAGCTTTTGTTTTTAGACCTTTATTATTCCCATATTATAATTTTTAAAGGTAAATCTTGGTTACTTTCCTGAAAATTCTTCTAAACCAGAGCTTAGCATTGCACTTTCCATGGAGTACGTGTCTAGAAAATGTTGACAGGACAATAGTCCAGATATTGTTGACCTCTTGAGTCATTCATGGTTGGCTTACTCTTGGCTCAGAAATGTCCTCTTACTCTAGACCAAATAACCTGATGGTGCACGTGCATGAAGAGAGAACTCAAAGAAATAAAAGATCCTGAGGTGGCTGCTGGGCCCTTGTGTTCGGTAGAGGTGCAGTGAAAAGCGTATTTCACTAAATTCTCATTCTTTAAAGCTAGCATCTGTAGTTCTTCCTATCTTCGATCTACTGGGATATCCCATATGGGTCACTCTGGAAACACACACCTTGTGCTCCATGTGATCATACACATCATTCTGTCCCCTCCTCCAGGCTAGCCTTTCCCCAGCTTCTATCTCAACAAAGCCACAAGCATCAGATGATGCATATACTTCTCGCGTATTCGCTCAACAAGCCTATTCTGACCTACTACGTGAAATTTGTGTGTGTTGGGGGGGAGTTATGTTTTGAATCTAAAACATAGTAGGGAACATGATGAGAGTTAAAGCTCCCTTTTGACTAGGATGAAGTTTGAATAAAACTTCAAAATGTGGGGAATGATTGAGTTAAGAGTAAGAAAGAATTTTCTGTCAGGGAAGGTGTCAAGATTCATGAAAGATTCACTTTCATGAATAGAGAACCAACCATGCAAAGGCATAGAAAAATAGGCTGTTGCTGAACAAAGCATGAGGTTTAAGGAGGAAGAGTAGAGAGGAGAAAGGAAGAGTCTCCGTAGGGGAACCTAGGGATGGGAGCCAGAAAGGGAAGCCACAGCCAGATGGTGAAGGGGAGGCTGCATTGTACCCCCGAATGAGAGTGTGTGTATACCCAGAATGGGGTATGTATCAGCCCAGGACGTGATTTTAGATGGTACATGGATGAACACTTTCTTATTAATATAATAATATTAATAGTTATGCATTGATTCTAATACAGATTGGAAAAACAGACACCAACTTGGGAGCTCATAGATGTCATTGCTTAGGACGAGGGTGAGTTGCTGTTGTTTTAGGGGCAACTTAGAGAAAAATCATACATGACCCATAGGACAGGAGTCCAGGACAGAAAACAGATATTGCCCTGGGCATTTCAAATGAGGACATTTAATACAGAGGATTGGTCACCGAGCTGTTGGAAGAGTTGGAAGAGCAAGAGTAGGGGATTCAAGGCTGTGAATGCCCCTGAGCTGGGTTCCAGGCGTCTACACTTGCTTCTGCAGGATGGGGGGTGGCTGGTGCCTCTATTTCCGGATCCGGGAAAGTGGTGCTTCCTCGGCTCGGCCTTGAACCCCTGAGAAGGGCCACCCCCCAGGCAGGCTGCTGGAACCTAGAGCCGCTGCACTCCTGCTGCCATACCAGCAGCTGCTGGAACTGCTAGGGACGGCTGCTCAGCAAAACTGGCTCCTCCTTCGCCTTCCACGCTCCTGCTGCTTAGCTCACCCTCATCCCCGAGGTCCTAACAAGATGCAGTGGGCGAAGGAGTTCGGGAAATGTAGAGCGTAGTCTCCAGGTCGCTAAAAGACAGCGCAGAGTGCTCAGTGAGGGCAAGGGGCTGAGAGGCACAGGCAAAATACTGGCACAAGAGACACCTGAAGGATGACAAAAAGAAATGGCTGATGTGCCAGCGACAGCATTTTGGATATTGCCATGCTAGGTGATGGACGGTCAACGAAAGTTTTGAGCAGAAGAGAGGTGTGATTGTGGTTTTGGACCATTACTCTGGAGGCAGCAGGAAAGACTGGCTGGATGGGGAGAGATCCGGAGGTGGAGAAATGGGAACTTCTGCAAAAACTGTGTGAAGAGACGAGGAGCACCTGATCTCGGGAGGAGATGTGGGGGGCGGGTGTGAATCGGAGCACTGTTGTGCCACTGAAACTGAGAGCGTTTGGGGGTCCACTGTAGGCACAGGGGTGGGCAGGGAGAGGAGCTGTAGACACCTCCCGCTGGCACTGCTGCAGACCCAAGCGTCCCTCTCGCATGTCCTTGCTGTTCCAGCTAATATTGCCTGAACGCTCACTGTTACCGGGCACACTTACACGAATTACCCGTTTCGCAACACATTAAAACCCATTTTAGAGATGAGAACTCTAAGGCATAGAGAAGTTAGGAAACTTAAGCTCTTCCTAGGTGAGAAACAGAGGAAGGAGCCAGGATTCAAACCCACAGAGTCTGGCTGTACAGCCCAGACTGGTGACATCAATGCAATATGAGGAGTCAGACTCTATCTTATTTCCCAGGGGCATCCTGATTCACAGGGACCTACCTACACTCACCAACTTCACAGGACACTTGAGCAGAAATCAGGGTCAAAGGACTTACTAACACCAAAATCATTCTGCTCTTCTCCTCGTTAATACTGTCCCTGGGAGTGAGTTCACTTAGGAGGAACCATGCTAAATTTTTCATCAGAATGCTTCCCACGAATGTTCTCCAAACATTTAGGACTGCCTCACAATAAGTGATACCTCACCAAATGCTCTGCAGACTGTTTGAGGCCAAGGTCTCCAAGAATGGCAGGTTTCAAGATGGCAGCCTGAGGTATTCCCCGGCATGGTCAGCGAGCACAGGGGCACCCAAGGCTCCATTTGGTCTGAGGCTAAAGGGAAAATCTTGGGGCTCCCTGAGGTATTGTCTCTCCTCTTGTACCTCAAACTCCGGTGGAATTATTAAATTTTAAATTTTGTGGAAATTTGATTAAGAAGTAAAGTTCTCACAAACACACACCGGGTGTTGCACGAAAGTAATGAATCATGGAACTTTACATCAAAAACTAGGGATGTACTGTATGGTGACTAACATAATATAATAAAAAATTATTATAAAAAAACCACAAAAACCAAAAAATTTCGACTGCCCACTTTCAGTCTATTGACCTATGCCTGGGAGGATTTCAACTTTGAGGAAATGATCAGCATAATATTAGCTCAGAAGTACAATGACACACTGAAGGGTTTAGGTTTGTAATGGCATTTCTAGCTCTGTTTTTGTTTATTATTTGTAACTTTCTTGAGGCAGGGGCTGTGTTCTGTTGTATATCTCCAGAGCTTACAAAGTGTCTCAGAGTAGAGAGCTCTCAGGAACTGCCTATGGGATGGCCAAGTGAACGGATAAGAATAAAATAAATGTGGGACCCCTGGGTGGCTCAGTCGGTTGGGCGTCCGGCTCTTGGTTTCTGCTCAGGTCATGATCTCAGGGTCGTGAGATTCAGCCCCGCGTCGGGCTCCGTGCTCAGTGCAGTCTGCCTGAGATTCTTTCTCCCTTTCCCTCTGCCCCTCCCCCTGCTCGTGCTCTAGATAAATAAATAGGTAAATAAATAAAACCTTTTTTAAAAGAAGGAATAAAATGCCACAAACTTTGCCTACAAGTGACAACTCTCCTGGCATTTATTTGCCTTCTGGCAGGATCTTCAATTACACAGGCGACAAATGCCTTGCACAGAGTGGAGAAGTCATTAGAGATCTATGAGAAAGGGCATCAGGTCTGTGTAAGCAATATCCATGCAAACATCTCATAGAAATGCTAAAGCCCACGCCCTTGGAAAACAGCACGGGGGGTTAAAGGATTCCATGATGCGGGCAGAGCTCATGACCACGCACGCTGTCCATTGAGAGGAGGGATCGCCCATCTGCTGACAGGTGTGTGTGTGTGCGTGTGTGTGTGTGTGTGTGTGTGTGTGTGTGTGTGTGTTTCAGGGCTAGGTACATTTTTAATCACATGTCCAGCTCTGGCTCAAGTTTCTCCTTTGACCAAAGCTTTTGACAATTTGGTTAAATTTCAACTAAATATTATTTGACTAAACTACCTCCTTTGTAACTCCGGGCCCTGGAGTCTGTCCGCGTTCTCTGGCTGTCTGCTGAAAATAGCTCCGATAGGAGTTGTTTTCCAAGGTCAGGGCAAAGTTTTCCAAGGAAACCCCGGTGTCTAGACAAAGGGCAGCATTGGCCATGTTAAGTGGGAATCAAACCTTTATTAGAAAGATGTGTGGGTCTGAATGCGACAAGTCTGATGTCTCAAACCGTTTACTTGACTCCTTTTCCAAATAGGCCCAAGTGGACAAACTCTTGATCCTGGTTTTGGTTGATATTTTTCATTGTAGTTGGGGGGACCGATTGAAAGAGAATCCAGATCGCCAAAGGTCAGAATGAAATGCCAACCCATAATCTGCACAGCACAGCTCAGCCGGACGTATGCATTCCCAACCACCCCTTGGGCAGGCATGATGCACACTACTACTCCCATTTCACCCAGAGAAAACTGAGATCCAGAGAGGGTAAGTGTCTTCTCTGAGGCTGCACAGCTAAGGAACAGCAGAGAAGGCAGCCCTTCTGGGAGTGATGCTAGAATTGTCACCTCTATGTCAGAGATGCCTCTCTTTGCATTTTCATTCTACATGCAAAAAATGCAAAAGTATGCATACTCAAGAGTTTGGAAATTTCTCTTTTAGTTCATCACCAGCAAGTTTGGCTACTAGACCAAAGATCTGGGGAAATCAGGGCCTGGCACACTGCAGGTGCTAAAGAAATATTTATTGAATGCGTGAGAGAATGAATGAATGAATGAATGAATGAATGAACAAATGAGGTTTTGCTACTGTTTCAGAAGCCCCCATGCTGCAGCAGCAATGCCCCCCCCTTCCCAACCTTTCCTCTCAGCTCAGCTCAGGCCCAAGCTGAGCCCAGGGGGGAGCTGCCCAGGGAGAAGCAGACCCCTTGGCTCCCCTTGGCTCCCATGGCCCGGTCTGCCCCAGTCAGCACTGCTTCTCAGCCACTGAAGCCCCCTTGGCTGGTGCTCTCAGAGCCGTGCTGAGTGCCAGGCACCTGCCCACTCCGCACACCGGGCCTTTACGGCAGCGACCTTGCCTTCTGCTTCCACACACAAGCTACACGCACTGCCCTGCCCGGTTTTGAGTGTGAGCCATTTCTCCTCTCATCCTCAGGGTGCATATCAGGACCAAGGGGTGGGTGTCCCATAATCACAGAAAGAAGCTTGAATCCACATTATAAGAGGAAGAAACAAACAAACAAGGAAACTTCTGTATGTCCTTAGTAAAGCACGGCCCTTGACTCTGCTGATAAGGTTGAATGTGTTGCTGGAAGGCTGTCTGGGCGTCCTGGGATCTCCTCAGAGTGCTGCCTTTCCTACCTTCTCCGCCCCCTTTGGAAAGCCTCCACTAGCCCTGCAAGTTCACTACCATCCTCTCCATGCCAGTCTCCAGCAGAGATCATTGCACCCTGGCCTCGGGAGACCACTCCGGCCCTCAAGTGAGTATAACAAGACCACCTCGATTTGTATCTTGAACCATTCACAGACTCAGACTGCAGCCTTTACAATTTATTGCTGCCCTTCTTCTTCAGGGACCCTTGGGGAGGGTCCCTGCTTCTTACTCCCGCCTCTGCTCCCCATCTTTAATGGACATGAGAACTAGGCATTGCCATCCATTGAAAAGAGGGTAGAATTTGTGGTCAGGTACCCCGGATCCCTGGCTACACCGTCCTGGGGCCACATCAGCTTCTCTGACCACAATTTTCCCATTTGTAGAATGGAATTCTACAAATTCACTCATTCAACAAATATTTATCAAGCATTTACCTCGTGCCAGGACTTTGTTCATCCAAGATAATAACGCGTTGCGGCCATTGTCCGTGAGAAGTTTGCAGAACTTTGATCCTCCCACGAGTCAGCGCCCGCTGTCCCTGGGCTTTGCTGAGAGGAGTTTTTAAAAAGATTTCACTTATTTATTTTAGAGAGAGAGGGAGCAAGAGCACTGGGGGGAGGCAGAGGGAGAAGCAGACTCCTCGCTGAACCGGGAGCCCGATGTGGGGCTCCATCCCAGGACCCTGAGATCATGACCAGGGCGGAAGGTAGGCAGAGGCTTAACCGACTGAGCCACCCAGGCGCCCCTGCTGAGAGGATTAATGGAGATCAATCCTGTGCGTATCTTTGTAAAGGATGAGCGCTGAGGTTCCCGGGGGCTGGCGGTGCTTCCTTACTACCTGGGTTGCTATGCTGAAGTTGATGGTGTAGAACAGGGAGCTGGGGAAGAAGCAACTCACTCAACCTTTCTGAAGCCTGTTATTTCAATGGTAAAATGCGGAGCTAAATATACATACTACAGAGATCAAATGGTCTAGACTCTGCTTTGATGGATGATGGTAAAAGGCCAAACACGTTAAGAGATTGACTCTAAGTTCCAGTGTTCTTATACGGGAGCTGGTATTCGAACCCTGGGCTCTTGACTCCAGGTCAGAAATGTTTCCCTCCACCATGCTTAGTCATGCAGCAGACACTCTGGATTGCATCCTAACATCTTTGCTAATAAAACCCCATCCTTGTTCAGATGGTACTGTACTTTCTCTCACTTGGAGCTCTGTGCATTTCTGATAAATCAAGCACTTTCTATACCTGTGTCCGTGTTGACATCAACCTACAGAGAATTGTCATCCTTATAATATTGAGTGATCCCATCAAATGCGTGTTCTCTTAAATTCTTTAATAGAGGTTAAAAATCTAAAAATTTCCCCACGGCGGTATCCTATGTTTTATCAAGTCAACTCCTAGATGCTTTGTGATTTTTGCTGACATTGTAGATGTGACTGTATTTTCTAATTGATTATTGCTGGTATAGGTAAGCGCTCTTTTGTTGTTGTTGTTGACAGAAATCTGGCAACCTTGTGGAACTATTTCATACTAAAAGACTCATTTTTTTAACAGCTCTATTGACATCTAGTTGACATGTAATAAACTGCACATATTTAAAATGTATAACTGGATAAGACTGACATATGTATGAACTCCTAAAACCATCACCACAATCAAGATAAGGAAATATTCGTCACAGTCTAGGTTTTCCTCATGGCCCACTGTAATTCCTCCCCTCACTCCTTGCCACCCAACTGCCCCTGTTCCTTAGCAACCACTGATCTGCTTTCTGTCTCTGGGTTAGTTTGAATTTTCTAGAATTTTGTCTAAATGCAATCATACCATATATATGCTTTTTTGTCTGACATTTAATTTAGTATAATCAAATCATACCATAAATAACAAAAAAAAAAAACACCCCACAAAGATGGCATAATCTCAGATGGGACAGTTGACAACCTTATTCTGCTATGTTATATAACCCATCACTATGTAATAGTGGGATATTGAGGCTGGGAATGAGAAGAGGAGGACAGTAGGCTGATGATGCAGGACATAGATATCTTGGGAAGGCAAGTCACAGCATCCTTCTAGGTATGGCCTCTCCTCCAGGCTGGGAGGATGATGGACAGTGGTCAGGAGTCCCTTGCCAGCACACATGTCCCTGTGGGTGGCTCACACCTTCAGTGGCCTTGAGTTTGCTCTTCCTATCTAAGAACTTGGCCCTGTGACCCTTGACCAGCTGGCCATGTGCCACGGATTCAATTAATCTCATTGAGATTAGGGAAGCATCAGGAGCCAATGGCTCCTTTGATTAGGCCCGAAATGGTCTGAACTTAGCACTCAATCTAGAGGCCTCCAATGACCCTAGATAATAGGCAGAACTGTACCCTGGCTCCTGTCTGGATGAAAGGTCTTCTCAGGTTTGACAAAGATGACTGAAGACCTTTGGGCCTCACAACTTCACAGATTGTCCTAGCCCTTATCAGAACATCTGAGCCCATGAACTGGATGAGGAATAAGCACCAAGGCCATTATCAAAATCATTTCTTATTTAGAAAAGTCATTCTTTCTAGGATCTGAAGGAGAAGGGTAGAGCTGGGGCCACTTCCCCAAGCTGACTTATCTTCCTCAGTTTTTAATTAAATAAAACTCGTCTGAGATGTTCTGCTTTCTTTTAGCCCTGGATGTCCTCGGTCCCTCATCACTCCCAGGAGACTTGGCCACCAGTGTCTTGGTCAGGGTGGGAGAGATTTATATCTGCCAAGTTAGTGACCAGCTCTTCCATCCCATAAAATGCAGTGTGAGGTGCCCATTTAATGCGGGAGACGACCCACGGGCTAGGACTCTAAAGTGGCTGTCCCGGTGGTCCCACCCTCTCTCCCCAGCCAGCCTGTCCACAGCCTCCAGAATCCACATCAGCCTTGAACATCAGAGCTGAAAGGGACATGTGCTTGGAGAACATTCTTTCCCAAAGAGTGAAATAAAAAATCCAGGGACCCTGAATGGTCTAGGAACACGCTGAATTTGTGTGCAAAGTATACTGTGTTTTTCTGATAATGTTTTAATTAGATTCTCAAACTTCATCTCTCAAAAAATTCAAGAAGCCCTGACCTGATTCGATCCCTTGCTAAGATGGGGAGACAGAAATGTGAAGTTGTTGGCTCAAAGTCCCACAGTTAGGAGGAAGTGGGCCTGGAAGAGAATTTGGGGCTTGGCTCCATTTCTCTCTCTATCCCTGCTTGGAATCTAGAACAAGTTTCCTCAGGGTTTTAGGGCACACTAAATTTTGAGAATCAAGGACCACTCCTAGGGGTGCCTAGGTAGCTCAGCCAAGCACCTGACTCTTGATCTCAGCTCAAGTCTTGATGTCAAGGTTGTGAGTTCAAGCCCCACAAGGGGCTCCACAATGGGTGTGGAAACTACTTAACACACGCGCGCGCGCACACACACACACACACACACACACACACACACAACCACACCTAAATGGTAAGGTAATGAGACTATTGAAACCACTTACAACTCTTTTGACTTTCTTTTCCTGGCACTTTTCTCCACATTTCTAAATAACACTGTTTTATGATCTTTCCTTCTCTCATCCTCCTTCTCTCCTTCCCTTTTCAGCATAGATATTCTCAACTAAGTTATTATCATGGGCGATTAGGATCATGAGACTTCTTTGGTGGTTTCCAGGTGCCCATCTGGGCTCACCTCTGCCATCTTTCTGGTTGGTGAATGTTCTAGAGCCATTGCACCTGCCATAGCAAGTCCATCCCCCTTTCCCTGGGGGGTGCTGGAGAGTGGCCTGCTGTCAGTGATCCGTGCTGTGCTCCCCGCTGCCTTCCACCACTGCTCTGAGCCCTCAAGAAACCTGGGAATCCCTCCTCAACCTTCTCTCCAGGCATATGTGGGTAAGAGAGGGGATCCTGGCTTCTCCTGGGTTGCAGTGTCTCTCTGCCACCGGCTCCTAAATCCCAGTGTTGGCTTCATTCCTCTGCCTGCACACTTCTTCCTCTATATCGTCCCCCTAACTCATGAGAGTTGATACAACTGTCCATCATTTTTTAACATGTTGTTCTTCCATTTGTGTTCTTTTTTTTTTTAAAGGTCATTCCATAAAGGCACTTGGTGCTGTGAGATCCTCTGCTTCTCCCATTTTTGTCGGTAAGTGTCTGCAAGGCTGAGACCACCAGTGAGCTGCGACTTTCCACCCTCACTCAGCACTTTGCATCTGGCAAATGCCTATTGCATGTTTGTTGAATGAGTAACTTTGCTTTGCAAAATATCTGCTGGTATTCTCTAAAATATAGTTTTCCAAAAGTTATGAAACACAGAGACAATACTGGCTTTGTTAATAAGAAATGAGAATTTTAATCCCATCAAAAGGAGATTACTGGAAATGAGCCAGGTTACCTTCGAGATGAGACTCCCAACTCTGGTTTTGCATCTGTAAATTATCAGGGAAATCCAACCTATCTTCTGATTCTAATGTATCATAAACATTGCAGACAATAGCTGCTTTCCAATCGTCATCTACTCAGAAAAGCTGGAGTAACAGGCAAAAGTGATAGAAGGTGGTGGCAACTGGAGATCATGAAGCAAATTAAGTGCAGCATCACCAATGTGTACACCTGGTACCTGGCCAGGACGGAGGGAGGACGTAGTAAGAAAAGATCATTCTCGTGACAATTCCAGTTTCCCATTTTCTAGGAAACCATAGAAGAGTTATTTCAGTCTACTATGGAGAGCAATACTCTACCATTCGTTTGATTTTTCAATCTTTTTAGGCACACGAATATATACGCCATATGCAATTTGATAAAGTTAAAAAAAAAAAAAGGAAAATCCTATTGCCACTCCCAGGAACTCACCACCACTCCCACCAGCTCACCCCCAGGATAAACCACAACGGGATCTGGGGCTGACCTGCAATAAAGCAGCTTAGCTGTGCTAGCACTTTTGACCCAATACTGCCATCTAGCGGCAGTGAATTCAGGCACCATGGTTTAAGACGGAACCAGGAACCAGAGGCGACCCTCCGGGTGTTGGTTCCAGGTAAGAGAGAAGGGAGCCAAACGCTCTGTATCAGCCAACTTCCTGCCTGGTGTGAGTGGGTAAAAAGAAGACCTCTCTGGGGCGCCTGGGTGGCTCAGTCGGTTAAGCATCTGCCTTTGGCTCAGGTCATGATCCCAGGGTCCTGGGATCAAGCCCTGTGTTCGAGCTCCCTGCTCACCAGAAAGCCTGTTTCTCCCTCTCCCTCTGCTGCTCCCCCTGCTTGTGCTCTCTCACTCTCTCTGTCTGTGAAATAAATAAATAGAATCTTAAAAAAAAAAAAAGAAGAAGAAGAAAACCTCTTCTGTTCTACCTATAGCTGCAAACCTGAGTCACAGAGGCTGGACCAGGAGCCACCTCCTCCAGGAAGCCTTCGGTGTGACTCCTGAGCCCCAACTCTGTGCTGAGCCAGGCCTGGGCTTGCTTCCCTTAGAGCACTGCTCAGTTGGGCTGTGCGTGTCCCTCTCCCTCTGCTCCCCAGACTGTGGGGTTCTGAAGGGCAGAGGTCTTGTTTCATGTCTAGAACCTGGCCCAGTGCCAGCTATCCGTAGTTGTGCAATATATATGGAATACAATTATACACCAGACATCATACGTATAATTGTATATAACTAATAAAATAAAAACGAGTGAATGGCAGAGTAAATGCCTATTGCCTTCATAATGTCAGCTCCAAGAGAATGAGACACCTACTCTCTGAAATCATTGTCTAAGTGCAGTGGAGGCTGTGACGCGCTGCCCATATCCTCCTTCAGGAAGAAAGAGCTTCTTCCCTTCAGCCCCCAGCCTTCTTTGGGGATGGTATCAGCTGAAGATACAGCCGTAGACACCGACTGTACCAGCCTCACCCAAAGTCATGCCTCCTTCTGGGACAGCCGTATCCAATGACTACCTAACCTGAGAGGGCAAAGCCCGCATGTATAGAATCATGTCCAATTCCTGAGGATGCTGGCTGGGGTGTTTCTGAGGTCTGTCCCCAGCAGCCTCTGTCTCTTTCAAGCCCTGAGTGACTTGTCCCTGTCTACACCTGGGGAGACATGCCACTCTCTCCTCCCCTCCCACAGCTTGGGGTTCGCACTGTCGAGTGTCCCCACTCCTTTTCCTACTCCTGTCAGGCAAGCTCAGCTCAGTATCATGTATTTTTGAAATGGAGCCTGTGTGGTAAACTCTTCCTCTTGCCTCGGGTCCCTGTGTGACTTGCATCGTCTCCTGGTCCTCGAGCCTGCCTTCCTTCCCCTGAGCAGCTGGTTTTCCGATTCTTCTTGTGAAATCCTGTCATGAGAAACAGAGTTGACAAGTTCTGAGTCTCCTCCAAAGTGTTCAGGTAAATACTGCCCACCTTTGCCTCCCTGACTGTAATTCTACTTAGGAAAATCTTCTAACCCAGGGTGGGCACACATTTTCTGTAAAGGGACCGGGTTTAGGCTTTGCCAGCCTGGGGTCTACGTCGCATTCTCCCCACTCTGCTGTTTTAGTGCAAAAGCAAGCACCTGATGTGCTCGGGTGAATGGGCACAGCTGGGCTCCAGGAAAACCTCATCTCCAAAAACAGGCAATGGACCAGATTTGGCCCGCAGGCCCTGGTTCGCTGACCCCTGTTCTAGGCAGTCAGCATCTGCTCCCATCCTGGGCTTAATCGGCAGCTAGCCCCTGCCTGATTCGTATTTTCTTAACTTCCCATGATCCCCGTCCTATGTTATCTCGGGCTTGTTCCGTGTGACCCAGACCTGTGCCGTCCAAATACCTGTCCGATACCTGTGCCAACTTGAAGCTCACCTGTAGTTTTCTATTCACCTGAAGTAATAAATTCCATGCTGACCTTACCCTATTTGGTCTCTTCCAAATTTGTCGAAAACCGTATGTAATCACACTCAGGGTAGCATTAGTCATTAAGGAGAGTTAAGTGTTTTTTCTTATCCATGGCAGGGTGGTGGTAAGAACCTTGGGGCCTGGAGGCACCGGGAGGAAGGAAAGGTATCAGGGTACAGAGAGGGCAGGCATCTCCATCACCGCGGTCATGGCTTCCTTTCTCCTTAAGCAAATATTTTACTGAGCATGGATCACATGACAGGCACTGTTCAAAGCACTGGGGATTCATCAGGAGAATGGAACAGAGCCGGTCCCCGCTCTTCTGGGAGATTCCATCATGGTGAAGAAAAACCAATGGCCCTCTACAGTGTCTGGTGGTGATAAGTTTATGCAGAAGAATAAATCAAGGTAGGGGGATAATGAACGTTGCTTTAGACTGAGGGATTATGGAAGCCCTTTCCAAGTAGGAGACCACGGAGCAGAAACGTGGCCGCATCAAGAGGGAAGGCCTCTCTGGAAAGAGCACGCTGGGCAGAGGGAAAAGCAAGTGGAAAGACCCGAGGTGGTGCTATGTTTGTTGGGTACAGGAGCTGCCGTTGTGGCTGGAGCAGAGACAGCAAAAGGGAGCGCGTAGGAGATGGAGTTAGACTCGAATACTCCCCTATTTCTCACTGCCCATGAAAAGGGACTGTTGCTCAGTTTCTTCCTGAATATGAACCCAGGCCCATTGTCATGAATGATGCCATGCTCTGTATTAAGATTTCAGTGGCCCAGGCCTGAGCTTCTGGGCGCGACATTTTCAGGAGTGTGAATAGGGGCCATCTGCAAACACTGTATTGCAAGTGCTAATTGTGTCACTCTTCCTCACCACCCACGAGAGGGTATCCGTAAAGAGCTCCCTCTCTACCATGGCCCAAACCCTTCTGCTATTTCTCCAGCTGCCATTTGCTACCTTTCTTCAAGGCAGCTTGTTAGCTCATCACTCTTCTTGAGTTTTTTGGCAACGATGGTCAAGTGCAGAATGTCTGTAAGTGTGTCAGCAGACCATTTGAATCAGAATCACCTGGGCCACTGGTTAAAAACAAAGATCCCTGGGCCCCTCCTACTGACCTTCTGGATCCAGAGCTTGGAGATTGAGCCCAGGAATCTGCATTTTATTTTTTTTTTTTAAGATTTTATTTTTTATTTATTTGATAGAAAGAGAGACAGCCAGCGAGAGAGGGAACACAGGGAGGGGGAGTGGGAGAGGAAGAAGCAGGTTCCCAGCGGAGGAGCCTGATATGGGTCTCGATCCCAGGACTCTGGGATCACGCCCTGAGCCAAAGGCAGATTCCTAACGACTCAGCCACCCAGGCGCCCCAGGAATCTGCATTTTAAACAAACTTTCTAGCAACATTGGTCTCACCTGGGAAATTGTTAAAATGCAGACTCTCAACTGTACCCCAGATCTACTGAATCAGAATCCACATTTTAAAAACTCCTCAGGGGAAGCTTTTGGGTGTTGAAGCTTGAGAAGCAGGGGCCTAGGTGGTATTTATACGCCTTGGAGTGTAAGGACCACTGATCTAACACTATCAATAGGTGAGAGTAAGCATTCTTAGAATAGGGTCTGCGCTCAGATTGAGGCCACAGAAAATGGCTGCTTGGCTCACCCAGAGGAAGAAAGTTATGCAGCTAGCCGCGGGTTCCTTTTCTGTGTTCGAGACCACTTCAGTCCATGCAGATTTTCTAGTTCTCAGTGTATTCATCTGCAAAACACATGTTCTCATCCTGAAGCCTGACAATGTCCTTGCTGACCATTGTGTTCCAGAGATGATTAGCTTGGCCACCAATTACGGAATTTCTTTTCAGGCTCCAACCAACTTTGGCAGGCTGGCCTTTGCTAAATGAGTAACCCAGCGACATTTAGGTGGCTGACAACTTAAGCAAGTCAACTTTGCTTTCTATGCATTGTACTCATTCGTTCAGTAAGCACACATTGAGCGAGGCCAGTAATTGTTTCGGTGCCGGGGAGAGAGTGGTGGACACAACCCGTAAGGTCTGTGTCCTCAGAGAGCTTCCTGTTAGAATAGAGAGGGGAGAAAACAGCCAATGAACTCAAGAATGTAATGTAGTAAATGGCATGAATACAATGGAACAGTGAAGGGTAATAAGAAGGGCAAGTGTGGTGATGAGCGCTGGGTGTTAGAGGCAACAATGAATCATTGAACATGACATCAAAAGCTAATGATGTATCATATGTTGGCTAATAGAACATAAAAAAAAAAGACAATGGAATGGGGCCATATGGTGGTGGCTGGAAGGGTGAGCTCTGAGAGTTGCTCAAAGTCCATCTACTCTCTCACTCCTAGAAAACAAATATGGCTGTCACACTTGCCCAAGCCCACGCTTATTAAGAGCTTCAGTGGGTGGTGCTAGGCCCAGGATCTGTAGGCACAGCGGTGAGTGGGGCAAAGGTCTGCTCCCAAGCAACTGACACTTCAGTGGGTAGGCAGACGGGAAGTTGAACCACAACAAGCAAGAGGACTTCAGAATCTGATAAGTGCCATAAAAAAAGAAGAAGGATAGTTTGACAGAAACAGGAAAGGGAGAGTGGTCAGGGAGGGTTCTCTGAGAAGAGGACATGAGTGCAAATACCTCAGGTGTGAGAAAAAGCCAGTCATGGAAGAGACTGGGAACAGCATTTTGTCAGAAGGAATGGCAATACCTAGAGATATAAAAACGCTTGGCTTGTTCTTAAAGGGAAAAAAGCTGAGAGCTGCTCAGTCATCACAGTGGGTGAAGGCTGGCATATTTTAAGGTGAGGTTGGAGAATTCTCTGGGCCACATGGGCTCAGAACTAAATTCTAATAGGGACAAGAACTACTGAGGATTTAATGACTGGTGTGCTGGGACCAGTCCTGTTGCCACGAGAAGAGATGGTGGGTTGGGAGGGTAGAGGCACAAGGGGGCTGGTTAGAAGGAGATGGAAACAGCGGCACGTGGACCAAGGAGGTAGATTCTGTGGGCACAACCTTGGGGCTGCTGATGGATTGGATCTGGGCGATAAGGGAAAAGGAAACATGAGGTATTCCTCCTTGGGAGTTTTCAGCAACTGGGCCTATAAGGGGCCATCCATGGAGCGAGGGAAGGTAGCTGGTGGATGAAGAGTTCTGTGTACAGCACGTTGTATCAAAGTTGAAACGGCCATCTTTCCATACTCTAGTTTTGAATGATTCTTTGTCTCACGTGCCCCCCCAACCCCCTCTTTTTGGGCTTCTCTTTCATCCCATCAGTTTGTGATAGACGACATTAGCAGTTAGGATGTCGTTTGGCTTCTAGCAAGAGAAACCCTGAGAAACCAAGGTTTAAACAAGTTGAGTCCAGGGCTGGGTCAGCTGCTCAAGGACGCCACCAAGGTTTCAGGCACCTCCTATCTTTCTGCCCCTCCATCCTTAGTTTGTGGCTGTCCTCTATGGTGCAAAGTGGCTGCTGAGCCTCGAGGTGTTGGGGGATAATTCTCCATGGATATTTCATAGTTTTGCCTTGTCCAGGCTTTCTGTATAAAGGGTATGTTTGACCAGCAAAGGCCTGGAAACTGGAGATAGTGTTTCCCTAAAGTAGAAAACTCCAGAGTGATTTGGAGAGTTAAAGCTCTCTCCTTCTACATCCTGGAGACATTTCTTACATTCCAAGGTAATAAACCTAGTCATGTCTTCCCTCTTTCCCAGAGATTTGATCAATGAATCATCTCAAGGGGCAGATGTGCCCATGGCCTATGAAACTCTTAATTTCAGGGTTCCTCTACTGTGATGCCAACCCCACCGTATGTGCAGGTGACATCTGGTTCTCACCATGTCCTCCCCTGGGGTCGGGGGTTTAGGGAACCGGTGCTAAGATGCTGCCCCGGCTGCTTTTGTCCATAGTGGTCAACTGTTTGTCTGATCCAGAAACCTCACGTCTCCTGTCAGTGGATACACGTAAAGTGGGGCAGGCTAACATTAGCTTCCAAGTAGGGTAACATCTCAGACCCTTCACGGTTTCCGACTTAACACAAGCCCCAGGTGCACTCACCAGTTGAGTCTATTCCTTACAAAAGCTGTTCTGGAACCCTTTCCAGAATTTTTAGCTTATATCTCATTGGCCAGAGCTTGGTCACTTGGTCACTTGGCCACCTCTCAAGGCGGAGAAGTTTGAGGACACATGAGAGTTTTCTAGCTGCACATCTTGGCACATCAGAGGAGTAGGTGAGAGGGGATGCTGGTCAAGCATCTTGCAGTGGTCTGTCCTGGGATGTTTGTAAGCCTGTTCTTCTCCAGGTTTTCGTAATTTCTCATTAATGGAAAAACTCTTTTCCAAGTTCCAAACAACTTACAGTTGTTGTGGGATGAAAAGAAAATCGGATGTGGAATTGGGAGACCTACGGGGGAATCCCAGCTGCATTGCTTTTTCATGGCATGCCCTTCGGTGGGCCACAATCTTGCTGAGTCTCAGCTCCTGAAGATTGGAAATGAAGTGGTGACTGGGAGTATATATGGGCTGATATATGTGAAGATTCTTAGGAAACGTGAGTCCTGGCTGAGAGAGTGGAAGAGCAAAGGGCAGGTGCAACACTTGTCAGGCAGCCTGGAGCCAAGTCCCCTCCCAGAACAAAGCAAGAGCCTGCCCCAGTGACGTGTTGTATCCAAGTCTACACAGAGCTGGCACAAGACCTCACATCCCGACAGCCAACAGTGCCCATGGCTGCCAGACTGTACGGGCCCTTTACCGTTATTACCACTCTGAGGAAATAGCAGAGCACACGGGGTCAGTCTAGACAACGGTCTTGAGATAATGGAACATGAGTCTAGGCTTTTACTTAATTCTGCTTCAGTGGAGATCACTGGGTAGGCATGATTTCCTATTTGCATGAATAAAAGTACCTTTGAACTTGGCACAGATGCTTTCACGCAGGAGGAGCATGAAACGCTTAGCACAGACCCTGGGAAGGAAAAAGACACGACTGAGAAACCAGCATCCAGTCCTTAAGACAAACATCTGTGGTCAATGGGCACTCAGCTCAGATGGTCACAGAGCAGCACCTGAAGTGACATCAGCTATGGAACTATTTGTGCCCTTCCCCAATGTATTCTGTAGGTTTCTCAAAATGTATGGAGTAAAACCAGATATCAGGATGTTAAAAGGGATCTCTGACCTGCATTAATTATGCACCATTGACTGCTCTTCCAAATAAATTCAGCAATGGAAGAATTCATTCAGAGTGCATAGATTTTATTTAGAATGCATATTTGTAGCAAAGAATGCACAATGAATACGCAGAAGAAATTTCCAGCATTGAAAAAGGCTTGGTTGTCCTTTCCTGAGTTTTTATGAACGATTTCTAAAGTTGTTTACTGATGAATTAGATCATGTCTGAATCAAAACCACTCTCCTCTTGTTCTGTACTCCCAGTGGGAGCAACATGTCCCTTCTCAGGACTCAGCCTGTCTCTTCCAGCCTTCCAAGCTTTTCTCTCTGAGCAGCTATTTTGGATAATGTGCCCTGACTCCTAGCCAATCAGTTTTTATGGTTTTTTTTGCAATTTTTTTATTATGACATAATTCATAGAGCATTAAACTCACCGTCTTAAGTGTGTAACTCAGCATTTTTAGTATATTATAAATTTGTGCCCCCATCACCACTGTCTAATTCCAGAACACTTACACCATCCCCCTAAGAAACCCTGTCCTCATTAGCAGCTATTCCTTATTTCCGTCTCACCCAGCTCCACTAATCTCCAGCCTGTAATCTGCAGCCACTAATCTCCTTTCTGTCTGTGGATTTGCCTGTTCTGGACATTTCCTATAAAGAGAACCATACAAGACATGGACTTTTAGGTCTGGCTTCTTTCACTTAGCAGAACGTTTCCAAGTTTCATCCATGCCATAGTATTTCTTTTGGGACCGAATAATATTCCACTGTATGGACATACCACTTTTTGTTTATCCATTCATCACTCGGTGAACATTCGGGTTGTTTCCATTTTGGGGCTATTAGGAATAAGGCTGCTATGAACATTTGCGTTCAAGATTTTGTAGGAAGATATGTTTTCGATTCTCCTGGGCATGCACTGAGGAGTGCCAAGTTGTTTTCCAAAGTGGCTATTTCAGCTTACGTTCCCACCAGCGATGGGTCTCGGTGCATATATGAGGGTTCCAATCATTCCACATCTTCACCAACACCATCTTTCTGATGCCAGCCATCCTAGCAGGCATGAAGTGGTATCTCATACTGGTTTTGATGTGCATTTCCCTAATGACTAATGATGTTGAGTATCTTTTTATGAGCTTGCGGGCCAGTTGTAGCTCATTTGGAGAGATGTCTATTTAAGTCCTTTGCCCATTTTTAAATTACATTGTCTTTTTATTGTTGAGTTGTAGGAGCTTCTTATAGATTCTGGATACTTGACTCTTATCAGATTTATGATTTGCAAATCTGTTCTATTCTTTTTTTTTTTTTAAGATTTTATTTATTTATTTATTTGAGAGAGAGAGCGAGCATGCATGCATGCATGAGCGGGGCGGGGGGGGGCAAGGAGCAGAGGGGGAGGGACAGGAAGAGAGAAAGAATCTCAAGGAGACTCCACACTGAGCCCAGGTGGGGCTGGATCCCACAACCCTGAGCTCGAGACCTGAGCTGAAACCAAGAGTCGGACACTTAACCAACTGAGCCACCCAGGCGCCCCATGTTCTCCTATTCTACAGATTGTCTTTTCACTTGCTTAATAGTTTCTTCTGGTGCACAAAAGCTTTAATATTTTATGAAGCCCAATTTCTCTCTTTTTCCTTTTGCTGCATTTTATTTTGGGGCCATATCTAAGAAACCATTGCCTAATTCAAGGTCATGAAGATTTCCACTGTTTTCTTCTGAGAGTTTTATAGTTTCCATTCTTATATTTACATCTTTGGTCCATTTTTTAAAAATATTTTATTTATTTATTCGACAGAGACAGACAGCCAGCGAGAGAGGGAACACAAGCAGGGGGAGTGGGAGAGGAAGAAGCAGGCTCATAGCGGAGGAGCCTGATGTGGGGCTCGATCCCATAACGCCGGGATCACGCCCTGAGCCGAAGGCAGACGCTTAACCGCTGTGCCACCCAGGCGCCCCTACATCTTTGGTCCATTTTGAGGTAAATTTTGCATATGGTATGAAGTAGGGGTCCAAATGCACTCATTTGCATGTAGATGTCCAGTTATCCCATCATCATTTGCTTAGGGACTATTCTTTCCCCACTGAAGAGTCTTGGCACCCTTGTTAACAATCAGTTGACCACACGTACATGGGTTTATTTCTGGACGATCAATTCTATTCCCTGCATCTGTATGTCTATTCTGATGTCAGCACCACTGAACTACCATCCTGACTATGACAGCTTTGAACGAGATTTTAAACTCAGGAAGTGTAAGTCTTCCACTTTGTAATTTCTTGTCAAGATTGTTTTGGTTAATCTGAGTCTCTTGCATTTCCATAGAAATTTAAGGATCAACTTGTCTGTTTCTGAAAAAAAAAAAAGGTAGTTGAATGATACTAGTCAGTTTTTTCTTGATAATTGGAGACTATTTATTTGAAACCCTTAGTTACAGAGTCAGGCACGTGGAGTAATGAGGGTGATTCAGAGTACAGGAGCTTAAATACCATCCCATCTCCGCAAACAACCACCACACACATTAAGTAAAACAATGGATTATCAGTTTAGGAAATCAAAATGCTCAGTGAGACCAGGCGTGTCCTGTCTCTGAATGGCCTCTTTCTCCCTTTTGCCTTGCTCCCTTGCCCCGCCAGAACTCCAGAAAAAGCCTGAGCGCTGGCCTGTGGCCTCCACAAATGCCTGGAGGGCTTCCGGCGGGTCACGTGCTCCTTCAGCTGCCTGGGCCCTCTGTGCTGTCTAATCTTTACAGAGGGCTCTGGGCCCTAGCTCCTACATCCCATTGCATGGAGACCATGGGAAATCCTCTGTGTACAGTCTTGTAGAAACCTCCCTTAGAGGTCTTTGTAGGGACACATGGAAGAAATAGCAGTGCAAGGGCCCTGGGGCACTGCTTTGAAGATCATTGGCTTGGAAGCCACAGACAGCTAAGCACTCTAACCCGTAAGGTCAAAAAGCAAAATAAATACATAAAAGCAATTTTTAATCTTATAAAAACTTAATGTTGATCCAATGTAAAAGTCTCAGGGAACTCCACGTTCCTACTGCTCTGCTCGGCACTCCGAGTTCAGTCCTCCTCATAGGCCGTGCAGAAGTTTTTATTTTCTAGAGCTGCCTCGTTCTGAATGTCCTGGGCAGGGATTACTAACAAATTAAACCTCTTCTTCTCCAAGCCTTTTGGTCCTCTCCTTTTTGAGGGAGTCAAACGATTTACAGAAAGCTTCTGGCCTTCCCCTCTGCTTACAGAACAATGAAGAAGTCCTGAGGCCTCTGTAAGTCTGGCAAAGAGCCTGACGGGAGAACTCTGTGGAAGGTACTTTCGTCCTTGTGGGGCTCTGAGCCTCCATCCTGGTTGGTCATGAGCATGGTAACATATATCACTGCGTCTTAGGGAATTTGTGCTAGGTGCCTCGGCTTCCCTGGCCTTTGAGTGATAAAATGTACCTGATACAAGGGAGGGATACCCTTTGGGGGTCCTGCCTGGCCTGGATCCCTCTCTGAGAGTGGCTCCCTGGCCTCTGTGTGAACTGCGCGAACAACAGTCCGTTAGCCTAACAGTGACCAGTCAGACTCTTTCTGTGGACTTGTGTGGCTATGTCCAATGAGCACATGTGGGCTGAAGTCTGGAGAGAGGTAACAAATAAGCAGCGACCACAGGTTTGGGGGAATGTTATAAACAGGAGGAAGAAAGGAGGGCAGTCATCCACGTCCTCTGTCCCCATGAGTCCCTGCTGGGCCTGCTACAGGGACCAGGCACAGCACAGAGGCGCGAACTAAACCTTAGCTGACATCTGTCCAGCGCCTCAAACTTGGCCTCCTAAGTGAGCTGGGATCCAGGAAGATGAATGGAATCCAGCGGCATTGGCCATGCCTGGAGGGCATGTGTCTTGCTTCTAATAAATAAATAAATAAATAAATGGGGATTTTACTCTAGAATAGGTCTGTATTTAATAAAAGTGTTTTTCTACAAAGAACTGTGGCTCCAGGGCGGCCGTGAAGATTGAGAGACTGAATGTGATTGGCAAGGTGCCTTAAAAAACACGCCAAGCTGGCATCCCCTCTGGCGCCCTCCGGCAGCTCTTCCCGCGCCGCTGCCCTCCCCCGCGGCCCTTCTCGCTCTCCCGGAAGCCTGACCCTGCCGCCGAGGCCAGCGCGCACCGCCCGGCCCGGCCCCGCCGCGCCCCGCAGCCGCCCGCGCCG
>NC_048221.1:106464786-106498081 GCF_002007445.2 Ailuropoda melanoleuca
GCCCCCGCGGCGATCCCAGCACGCAGGCCGGCCGCAGGGCCCCTGCCCGCGTCCTCTTCCGGCGATCGCGGCGCCCTCCCCCCCACCCCGGGAGTCATCGGTAGCGGTTTATCTGCGCACTTGAACTCGCGGTTGAGTTCCGCGTGGCTGTGTCGTTTTCGCGGCCGCTTCTGTAACCTCCAGCCGCGGCGCTCTGCTCGACCCAGAGGAACCTGGGAGGGTTCCAGGCTTTGCACCTTGCGTAGGGTTTCTGCAGTACCCGGAGAGCGGGAACCTGAGAAGTCCGCCGTGTTTTCAGAGGCTGCCTTATCCTGCAGGCCTTATCAAAACCTCCTTTCCTGACCCAGGGCCTGGTGAGCAGGAGGACAGGTGCCCGGTGACCTCAGAGAGGCCGGGGCCTACTTGAGCCTGCTGGGGCCTCCACCCCGAGGAGGGCTGTCTGTCTGCATGCGATCAGTGGCCAGGGGCTCAGCCCCTCGGGTCCAGGTCCCTGCCCTGCCCCACCTTTTGTCAGAAAATTTCTTTACCTGCTGGCCCTTCCTGAAATGTTTCCTGGCCTTGGGGCTTTAAAACCAGAGCTTCTGAATTCACCTGCATGAGCCAGGGAAAGGTATTCAGCGATCAAGCTCAGCTCCCTGACCCGGCACCTGCTTCCTGGGAACCTAACCCATGTGGCATTGTGACCAGAGTCAGGCCTTGGACACTCCCCCTCCCCAGGACCCCAGAGTCCTGAATCCACACAGGCCAGTTAGCCTTGGCTAGACAGTCTTAAGAGTAACTTGCCAGCACTTCAAATGATTCCAGGATTAGCCTGAGAGGTAGGGCGCTGGTTCTCAACTAGGATGACCAAACCGTTCTAGTTTGTCTGGCACTGAGGGGTTTCTTGGGACACGGGACTTCCAGTTTTAAAACTGAGAAGGTCCTGGGCAAAGTGGGGCAAGTTGGTTACTGTATTCTTAACCCTGGCTGCCCAATAGCTTCACCCACGGAGCCTCTCATACAGAGGTTCTAATCTTATTGATCCAGGGAGGGTCCCAGGGAGCAGTATTTTTTTACAAGCTCCCAAGTTGATTTCAACAAACTACCGGAGTGAGGAACCACTAGGTTATAGGCAACAATGCTGTATAAGCGTGGAAGGTGGTTACTTTTTGAGCCTTAGTGGACCCCGGTATCTCTCAAAAGGTGTATAACCAACTGTGGTGGTCCTCTCCTTATCAAGAGGCCTATCAAAATGGCGGCTGCCTTATTGCTCTGATCTTTTCCCAGTTCCCTTATTCCTTGACAGTGAGGACCAAACGTTTTCCTTTCCTGGCATGACTTGGTACCCCCTCTCCTAAGGTCAGTGAATTTGCCTCATTTTGACTGGAAAGGTCATGATTTGGCCAGTCCCCGGTGAAGCTGGCATGAGACTCGACTGGGCTCCAGTCTCTCAGGCTGGGATGCTTACCTCCATGAGTGGTGGCCCAGGGGCTAGCTGAGGGTTCTGTGTACGCTTCAGCTTCTTCCTGTGGGGTACTGAGCTTGGAGATGAGGTGCCTCTGGGACTGTTCCCTCTGCAGGCCACCAGGATCATGTGGTATGTCAGCACTCGGGGAATGGCCCCACGGGTCGACTTTGAGGGGGCCCTCTTCTCTGGCTATGCTCCCGACGGAGGTCTCTTCATGCCCGAGGAGCTCCCACAGCTGGACATAGAGACCCTGCGTCAGTGGAGTGCGCTTTCCTACCCCAGCCTGGTGAAGGAGCTGTGCACTCTCTTCATTGGTCCTGAGCTCATTCCAAGAGATGTCTTAAACGGTAAGCATCCCCCAGCCTCCCTGCTCTCCCACCTCACTCCCCTGCCTGTCCAGTCCCCCACAGAGCTGCAAATCCATTGCTTCACCCCTAGGAGGTTTCTAGTCCTATTTCCCAAACATTGGAGTTTTTTCCCAGATTCTTGAATCCCAGAAATAGAAATATCCCCAAAGAGTTCAACCATTCCACTTTCCATCTCCAGTGAAATGAATGCCACCATGATCTGCAGAGAATGTTTTTTTCCTTTAGTTTATTTTTCAAAAACCTCTTCAAGACTAGAGACTTCGCCAACATCCTGAGATGCTTGAATGTTGGGGTATTTCCTACCTGTATATAAAGCATCTGGACCCTCAGATTACTGTTCTATTTCCTTGAATGGTAATTTCAGAAGGGATGTGGAGATTGTCCTCTCAAACTGGAATATGCCCCTGGATTCTCCCTGGGGATCCTGTTAAAATGCAGATTCTGATTCAGTGGGTCTGGGGTGGGGCCTGAGACTCTGCATTCCTGCTGAGTATCTAGATAACACTAGTGCTGCTGGTCCATGGGCCAAACATGGGAACTAATCCACCATGTGATGGTGAGAGTTTAGGGCTGGGAAGAAGAGGACCGCTCAAGAATGTGGTCTGATGGCACTGTTGGCATTGCCTGGGCACTCATTAGAGTTCTCAGCCTTCCTCAGGCCTACTGAGCCAGAATCTGCATTTTAAGATCCTAGGTGATTGGTTTGTCTATGAAAGTTCAAGAAGCACTACCTACGGTGACCTCCCTTAGGTAGGATTATATGTGAACCATCCCAAGATTCTGGTATCACAGGTGTGAAATTTAGTATAGCAAAAACAAACAACGTCTGGTCTTTAGGAAGGAACATTAGAAGAGATGAGACATTGACTTGTTTGTTGCATAGTTGTGGACTTGAACCTCTCTACTGGCATACGCGCACACAAGAAATCCAAATGATGAAGTTTAGAAAGTAAAAAAATGGAAGTTTTATACTATTTCTCTTCTCTGGGGGGCATCACACTGAGGAATCTATGAACAGTGTGGTTCGTGTCTGTTCAGACTTTTTCCTAGGATTGAGTAATTCTATTCATACATAGTCTTCTTTGTCCATAGTCTCTTACCTGGCAGCAGGAGATAGAAACCTGGCATTTAAAAGTGTAAAGAGATGGAGAGAGAAGCTGAGGCAGAGCTAATGGCCTTCCTCCACTGTCCCGCCCCTCTCCCCGCACAGATCTGATCGACCAAGCCTTCCGCAGATTCCGCCGCAGAGAGGTGGTCCATCTGTCCAGGCTGAGGGACGGGTTGAACGTGCTGGAGCTGTGGCATGGGGCCACGTACGCGTTTAAGGACCTGTCCCTGTGCTGCACAGCACGGTTCCTGCAGTACTTCCTGGAGAAGGAGGAGAAGCACGTCACCGTGGTTGTAGGTGTGCATGGCAGGCATGACGGCCCGAGCCCCGTAGGTCCCCTGACGTGCCGCTATCTACCCACAGAGAGCTCCGCATGGATGTCTCAAGGAGTGTGTGTTACTGGTTCTTCGAGAGCAGGGTTCGTCACCTTTTCCTGTGCCACGGACCCCTTTGACAGTCTGGTGGAGGCTATGGAACCTTCTCAGAATAATATTTTAAGTACACAAAATATGTAAGAGTATATGGTACCATGTTCACAGATGTCCTGATTTCTGTCCCTGGGCCTCTGGGAGGTTAACGGACCCCGGATTAAGCACGAGGTCCCAACTCTGCAGGTATTTGAAGTAGCCATTGCCTCCTGTGACAGCAATGCTTTAGGGACCATTTCTTTCCTTTTCCATCTCCCTTGTTCTAAAGGGGAGCGTTATTTTTTCTTCCCATCCAGGAACGTCTGGGGACACTGGGAGTGCTGCCATTGAGAGTGTTCAAGGGGCAAAGAACATAGACATCATCGTTCTGCTGCCCCAGGGTCACTGCACGAAGATTCAAGAGCTCCAGATGACCACGGTGCTGAGCGAGAACGTCCACGTGTTTGGAGGTGAGCGCTGGGATGGAGCCTCCAGGGGAAGCATGGCCACCTTGAGTGCGTCTATTTTGGGAGATGGGCTGGACTACAATGGAATACAACTGGCCAATTGATTAGTTGACCATCTTTCCTCCAGCTTTTTCTCTGTCCCTCCCTTCCTTCATCAGTCATGAGGTCGGTACATGCCTTGACTCAGCTCTGGGCAAGCTCTTGGCAACACGGTTTCCTACGCTATTGGAGGTGACAAGCGCATAAACCATTACTGACCATGTACATACTGCAGTGTCAGGTGAACACCATAGCCCCAAAGAATGCCAGCTCTGTGCAGATTCAACCTACCGGTGCCCTATATACAGGCAGCCACCAGACCCGTAGCCCGAGCCAAGTGACTCGGGTTTTGTTCCAGGACACTGAACTTTAGAGGGCATGAAGCCTGTTAAATAATTATTTTAAAAAGACTGTGTCCTTACATGTTAATAGCTCATGCCCTCCCTTATGGTATGGAAACAACTAAGTCATGCTTTTGGTTAGCAGGTCTAGGAAATTACTCAGTAGTACCCATTGCTGGAGACACCTCTTCCTGAGCCACACCATGAATTTTGGCATTTTGTACTTGCAGAAAAGCAAAAAAAGAAAACACGATCTCCTGTAATGTCAGGGCATCTATTCTGTAGAAATCGAGACTCTAGAAAGGCAGAGAGAGCTTGAGTGGAGCTGTACACTCTTATAGCCACTCTTCACACCTAGCTAGACCCCAGGTAGCCCCGAAGTAGGGGTGGGGATATGAGGAGTAAGGGGTCTCGGTGAGGTTTTGCACACTGTGGCCTTGGGAAAGTCCGGGAGGCCTGGCTTGATTCGGTCACTCATTAGCAGGAGAGCAAATGTAGTGGCAGAAGGCTTTCCTCCTACAACTCGCCTGGCCTCCTGGTATAATCCCACAGAGGATGTTTTCATAGAACACCAGTTCTGTCAAGGGGCAAACAGCAAAAAACAAAGTGCAAACAAACCATCCATGGGGGTAGCGTGAAGATCCGTCATCCGTTGGTTCAAAAGCAAGCAAAAAGCTCCTTCTACTCTTTTCTTTAATAAGCACCTACATATTCCAGTGAAAAGTTCTGGGTTTCGCTAATGCAGGTGTTGGAAAATCTTACAGGTTAACGTTGGTGGTTGCCCATATTTGGCTGTATTTTCCCGCGCCGATGGCAAAATTTTGATGTATGGTATCTGGGCTCCCGAGGGTCTCTATTATACCCTAAGCACTAAAATTGCTAGTCATGGATCTAAGGCTGTTTTTGCCTAGAATCGAAGCAGAGAATAACATTTTGTACCTCCGTTCTGCCACCTACTCCCTTCTTGCCTTATACCAGATGTTAGAAGGCTTTTACCTAAGGGCTTGTGTTTAAGTGGATCAGTTCCTGATCACGGAGTGGAGAACGGTACCCATTTGTAGAAGTGTAGTAGAAATGTGGATGGTGATGAGTGCAATAGGTCATAAATGTCTTCTTGCTGGAGCCCAAGGGGCTTTTCTGTTTTGTACCTGTTCTGAGCTTCAAGAAAATAGGACAGCGGACTTTAAAGAAATTAATTTTTGTTTGTAAATAGCACTATTCAGGTCCTTCCTTTCCTTTCTAGAATCCTCTGATTTGGTTTCTAGGAGGATGTGTGTTTGTTCCAGAGCTAAAAGCGGACATGTCTTCTCCCTTAGACCAGGGAGCTCAGGGAGTAGGGATGGGCCACCTGGATTGTTGTGTGTTGGACAGTGGTGTTTTTTAAAGTCGTTAATTTTCATATATATTTTATATTTGGTGATTCTTAAGCACAGAATAACCAGCAAGTGCTAGTTATACATTATTTGGGATATTTTAGGCTGGAAGTAACAGAAAATCTAACTCCAACCAGCTTGAACAAGAATATTTTCCAGCTTCTATAACTGGAAGTCTAGAGGTGGGAGGTGAATAGCTGATTCAGTGACTCAGCAGCCCCTCAGTGGAGACCCAGGTTCTTTGCGTTCTCTGCTCTGCCTTTCCAGTCCTAAGGCTCATTTCCCTCATGGCGTATTTCCTTCCTGTGGCTCCATCTGCAGAGCAGGGAATCTTTTCCTAGAGCCCAGCAAACAGCCCACGGGCGTGGGGATCTAGGGTCAGCCCCATGGCCTCATTGCTCCTCTACAGTACGAAGGGTGGAATGAATAAGAACCTTGGGCCGACTCTGGCACTCTCTGTGGCAAATCTTAGCCCTCTCTTTCAAGTTTGGGTCCAGTGGAGAAATAGACCCAGGTTTCAGATAAGAGATCAATATTGGCTTGATTGTTAGTTGGGCTGGATTGAGGAGTGCAACTTGGACTAGAAGCCAACTCACCCATAAATTTACCCCCTAATTCATCCGTAAATTAAACTGTGTCCACACCCAGCTCAAGGAGGAAAGGTCCATGCCAGCTTGCCTACCACGTGGGAGCAGAGAGCAGAATGTCTCTCTGTGATCTAACGGAGAGAAGGGCAGAACATGTGGAAGCAGTGACCCTTTCCCCCAAGCCCTAGTAGAGGACTGTGGAGTAAAGAAAGGGTCAGCCTCTAGCCACCTCATAGCCTCAAAAACCATCTCTCCTTGCTCCTGGAGAATGGGGCAGGTAGGCGTGGACTACAAAGAGAGTCCTTCTCCCAACATCCCAGAAGGTTGACAATTTATGTCTAATTTCGTATAATGGGAGAAATGTTGGAAGTATGACCACAAGAATATGACACATGGTGTCTTCTCTTGAGTTGCTTAATTTCGAGTCTAGAAAGCCAGGCCAAGACATGGGAGGGCAGAAACCAAGGCCAAGGGAAGGTCCCGGCTGGATGGGCCCAGTGTGGGAGGGCCTTGTTGCAGGCGAATGCCGGCTCCTGGGGGTTCTTCCTGCTCCTGATAGCTGCCCTCCCCTCTCTCTCCTGACAGTGGAGGGCAACAGCGATGAGCTTGATGAGCCCATCAAGGCCGTGTTTGCTGACGTGGCTTTTGTCAAGAAGCACAATCTGATGAGTCTGAATTCAATCAACTGGTCCCGGGTCCTCGTGCAAATGGCCCACCACTTCTTCGCTTATTTCCACTGTGCGTCATCCTTAGACACGCACCCCCTGCCCCCCGTGGAGGTGGTTGTGCCAACAGGGGCTGCCGGTAACCTTGCAGGTAAGGAGACCCCTGGGCAGAAATGGGCGTTCCAGAAAAATGCCTGTGGTCCTTGTCCTTCCAGCTGCCCTTCGGCTGCAACTGTGAGGAGAAAGTTTGAGCCCTTGCTCTGAAGGTGACAGGCAACCGCACAGAAGAAGCCCCCAGCATACTTCCCCCTCCCTCCCTGGGAGGGCATCCCGGCCTCTTGCTGCAGGAGGGAAGGATGGGCTAACCCCACTCAGGAGCGTGTGGAGAGATGCGGTCAAGGTTCAGCCACTGTGCTGGCCTGCCTGTGCCTGCCTCCAGAGAGGTGGACTTCACTCCCAGCCTCAGCCAGCTGTCTACTATGAGGACAACTGGCACAACATGTTCCCACCCCTAGAATCACTACCCGGGACCGTGTGAGGTGGAAAGAGGTCTGGACTTAGGGTTCTGGCCCCAGCTGAATGGCCCTGGGGCAGTCCCTTCGACCCAGCTGCTCGGCTATAAAAGCAATCTTGGATAGCTTATCCTATCTCTCCGGGCTACTGTCGAGTGTAAGTAAGATCCTTCCCACATGTCTGTGAACTTTGTACAGGTGAAGAGCTATGCCGCTGCGTGGCGTTAAAATCATCTTCTATAATAACAATAAACATGTTTCCAGCACTTCCTACTCGTCAGGCACCCCTCTAAGTGCTTCTCACGGATCAACTTATTGACCACTCACGTGCGCCTGTGAGGACGGTACTGTTGTCTCCACTTACTAATGAGGAAGTGGAGGCACAGAGAAGGGAGCCAGCTTGCTGTTGTGTACACAGCGGTCAGGGACAGAGCCAGGATGAGCACGCCGCAGGCTGGCCCCAGAGTCTGTGTCCTCGGGAACTTGTGAGGCTGCCTCCTAACGGCCTGTTTCTGATAGTTCTGTCGGTGGCATTGCTTCTGATGGGCGCCAGGGATGGCTTCCGTGAGACTGAGACCGTGAAATCATCTTAGTGGCCCCAGAGTCTTCCTGACTTCCTCCACTGCCACGGGGATGGGAAGAACGGGGCTGGCAGTTAGGCAAGGATAGCTCAGCCATCTTCACCCGCATGGGGGAGAGCCCACCGCGCTCCCCGTTGTGCCCTTCCACAGTGGCTGGCACGACGCGCAGTTTTGCAGAGTGCTCCTGTTGCTCTCTGCTCCATCAGGAGCTAGCTGTGTGAATGGAGCCCCTGGGCTCCCTGAGCATCCTCCGTACATGGATAGCATGCAGATCGAGTGAAAAGTGCTTTGCAAAATTCAGAGCAACGTTGGGGTGGTGTGATGATCCTTAAATGCTCTCGACGACCCACCAGAGATGAACCATTTGTGGAAGTATGTAAAGCCTCCCTAAGTGACTACGTTTTCGCACTCTCCCTCCCCCAGGGGGAGCAATTCCTTGTTTGTTCCCTGCAAACAGGAACTGCTGGGTGGGTGGGCGGAGGGCACTGCTCTGTCCTCCCTCCCGAGGGGCCTCTCCAGGAGGGGCAGGGTATCCGAAGGTGCTGCTTCTAGGAGGCTGAGTTGGGGGAGTGGGGGCAAGCGCATGTGCATGTGCCACTCAGCAGGCTTGGGGTGGGTCATTTCATCCTTCCAGAACCTTCATTTTCTCTTCTGCAAGTGGTAGCGAGCATGTGTGCCTGGTGGTTTGTATGTGAGAGAGAGAGGGAAGGAGGGAGAGACGTGGGGGTGGAGGAGAGTATCAGGGGACAGTAACATCTCCTCTTCTTTCCTGTGTGTGTGTGTGTGTATGTGTGTGTGTGTGTGAGAGTGAGTGACAGCTTTATTGTTACACGATTCACATCCTATACAATTCACCCATTTAAACGGTACAACCGAATAGTTCTTAGTATACGTGCAGTTTGGTACAGCCACCCCCACAGCCAATTCAGAACATTCTCATCACATAGGAAAGAAACCCTGTTCCCTTTAGCAGTGACTCCCCGCTTCCCCTCATCTCCCCAGGTCTAGGCAACCATTGATCTATTTTGTCTCTATTGATTTGCCTATTCTAGACATTTTATATAAATAGAATCATACGGTATGTGACTTTTATGTCTGGCTTCTTTCACTTAATATGTTTTCAAGTTTCCTGGATATCGTAGCCTGTATCAGTACTTCGTTCTTTCCTCGGGCTGAATAATATTCCATTGTGTGCATATAGCACATTTCGTTATCCATTCATCAGTTATTAGACATTTGGATCGCTTCAATTTTGTAACTATTATGAACAGTGTTGCTGCAAACGTTGGTGTATAAGTTTTTGTGTGGACCTGTATCTTCATTTCTCCTGAGTGTACTAGGAGTGGAATTTCTGGGTCACATGGTAACTCTATGCTTAACTTTTTGAGGAACTGTCAGACTTTTCCAGAACAGCTGCACCATTTTATATTCCCTTCAGCAATGTATGAGGGTCCCAATCTCTCCACAGCCCCACCAGCGCCTTGATTCTAGCCGTCCTACTGGACGTGCAATGGTGTATCACTATGACTTTGGTTTCTATTTTCCTGATGTTGAGTATCTTTTATGTTCTCACTGGCCATGTGTATATCTTCTGGAGAAATGTTTGTCCAAGTCTTTTGGCCATTTTTAAATTGGGCCGTTCGTATTTTTATTGTTGAGTTGTAAGAGTTATTTACATACTCCGTATGCAAGTCCTTTATCAGATATATGATCTGCAAATGTTTTTTCTCATTCAGTGAGCTGCCTTTTCATTTTCTTGATCGTGTCCTTTGAAGCACAAATCAAAATCTTCAAAAAGCACAAAAGTTTCTTAATTTTGATGAAGTCCATTTTATCTAAATTTCCTTTTATTTCTTGTACTTTGGGCGTCATGTCTGAGAAAGCTTTAGTCTCCTCTCTTTTCCTCAGCGGGGTGCATTGCCCAGAAGATGGGCCTGCCCATCCGCCTGGTCGTGGCGGTGAACCGCAATGACATCATCCACAGGACTGTGCAGCGGGGAGACTTCTCTCTGTCCGAGGCCGTCGAACCAACCTTGGCATCAGCTATGGACATTCAGGTAGGACCTGTGGGGAAGTGTGCACCTGGCCCAGGTGTTGACTGGGTGGGGATGGACAAGGGCTGAGATCAGTGTGGCCCCTGGCACCCTGCTTCCTGCCCAGGTGCCCTACAACATGGAAAGGATCTTCTGGCTGCTGTCGGGCTCTGACAGCCAGGGGACGAGAGCCCTCATGGAGCAGTTTGAAAGGACCCAGAGCACGAGTCTACCCAAGGAACTGCACAGCAAGGTCAGTCACCACTCACGCACCACAGAGAAAGCAAAGGGGGCAGCCATGAAACCCAACTTGGGTTTGGAAATCTGGTTAAGGGAAGAGGGCACCTGTTTCTTGAGCACCTCAATGAGGCCGGGCACCTTTGCAGTCACTTTCTATGGATTAATTTATTGAATGAGGAGGCACAATAGAGAGCATTGGTTTAGAGTCAGACTGGGCTTGGCTCCAAGCCGGCCGTGAAAACTTCGGTCCATTTCTTAAACTCTGTGCCTCAGTTTCCTCATATGTAAAGTGGGACTAATGATAATGCCTGTCACTGTTGAAGACTGAAGTCAAATAATTAAGCACTTTGTATACTGCCTGGAAATACAGGGCCCAGTACATTATCAATTATTATTTTTATTTATTGTTGTTGATTTTCAGCAGTAGCAACAATTGGCAGCCATTTTGCCTATCCAGTAGGAACAGAGACCATTATCCTCTTGAGTTTTCTTTCTTTTTAAAAGGAAAAGGAGAAATTTTATTTCTTCAGAGTGGTAGGAACCTAGTTAGGAAAGATTGGTTTTATTTATTTATTTATTTATTTATTTATTTATTTATTTATTTATTTTTGAGAGAGAGCATGTGTGCAAGTGGCCGGGGGTGGGGGAAAACAGAAGCAGAGGGAGAGAATCTCCACACTCAGCATGGAGGTAGGGCTTAATCTCACGCCCCTGAGATTATGACCTGAGCCGAAATCAAGAGTTGGACGTTTAACTGTCTGAGCCACCCAGGTGCCCTGTTTGCTTTTATTTTAATACCACCTGGTGATGGTCCACTCATTTTACATTAAGGAAAAGGATTTTATATGGCCAATGTTGCCTTTAATTTTCTCTACCGCGTGCCACCAAGTCATCCAGACTGTATGGCCATTGACCAGGACCTCACTACCTCACACCAGCTCTCATCGTGAGAAATTCCGTGTGTTGAGCCGGAATTCCCTCCTTCCAGCCTGCTCACTGGGGAGCCGTGTGATTCCTGTATTTGAAGAGAATCCCCATTTCTCTGTCGTCCCGGTTCCTTTAGCTGTCTCTTATGTGACCTCATTTTGCCCAGTCAATGACTGTCTTACAGGGTTGTTCCCAGAACTGGATACAGTTCTCTGGGCTTAGCCACCCGTGCAGACCGGAGTGGAATCTTAATGTTTTTCGTGATGCAACCTGTTTTAGTTGGAGTTGCTCGACCAAAGTACCAGAGACTGGGTGACTTATAAACAACAGATCGATCTCTCACAGTTCTGGACGCCAGAAGTCTGAGATCAGGGTGCCGGCGTCATTGGGTTCTGGTGGGAGCAACTTCCATACAAGTGGCAGACGGTCGATGTGTCGTCATAGCCCCACATGGTGGAAAGACAGGTAGCTAGCTCTCAGAGGGCCTCTTATAAAGACACTAATTCCATTCACGAGAGCGCCATCCTCAGGACCTAGTTACCTCCCCAAAGTCCCACCTTCAGACACCCTCACATTGGGATTAAGTTTTTCACGTATGAATTTGGGGGGGGGGGCAAACATTCAGATCATAACACAACCAAACATCAACTTATCCAGTCAGTGGCTTGTTTCGATACCCCGTTCCTTCTCCTCACGTAAATGAGGTGCTCCAGGAACAGACAGCAGATCCCGCCCTGCTTCATTCTCTCCCTGGCTGTACCTGTGCGAGACTTTCCATCTGCTGGAACAGCCGTCACTCACTCACTCCTTCATTCCTTCATTCCTTCATGCCACATATCTCCGGGAAGCCAGGAACGTGCTAGGTGTTGGAGATACAAAGCTAGAGAAAACACATTCTCTGTCTTCTGTGAACCCTAATGGGACAGGTAGCTGCGGTCTCTGCTGCAGGAAGGGTATGCAGGGTGGTGGGCACATCAATAGCATGCAAAAAAATTTCAGAAAATGATCAGATCAACCGTCCACACTGAGGGGGCAATGAGAAGGGAGTCTTCCTCCGTCTGCGGGTTGGGAGGGGGCTTCCTGGAAGAGGTGTGATCTGGGCTGGGTGGGAACTCACTGGAAGGTGTTCTTGAACCCACAGGAAAGAGGTGTACCAACGACAAGGCACCAGGAATGTTTGAAAGCCCTTAACCTTCTGTGTTTTGTCCATTTGTTGAACAAGACTATACACTAACTTGCTGATTCATGAGCTAACCCTAACGAAATTTACTGACCTGAAACTCAGAGGATCCTTCCCCCCCAGGCTGAGGGAATCGACTTAAAACTGGGAAACACGGGGAACCAGATTTTTCTCTGAGCTGAAGCTGAGCGACTTAGTGCGAAGATTCCATCTCAGTTCTGGGGTTGCCTGCCTATGTTATGTAGTGAGTTTTGGGTCACTTTCCCCGGGTTTCCCCTGACCCTGATTCCCACCCCTCTGACCCCGGGACCTGTCAGCTTCTAGGGGCAGTGACGTCTGAGTCGGTGTCGGATGAGGCCATCACCCGGACCATGGGGCGCTGTTGGGAAGAGAACCGGTACCTGCTGTGCCCTCACTCGGCCGTGGCCGTGAGTTACCATTACCGGCAGACAGACAGGCAGCAGCCCAGGTACGGGCCGTGGGCGCCTGGGTCACCGGGTACTCTGGCTTTCGGGGGCCCTCCTCCTCCTCCCCAAGCAGGGGAGATAGGAATCTGCACAAATGGCTTTCATGAGCAGGACGGGTGCTGTGTGGAGCTGTGCCCTGAGAACTGTGGTCCCGGAGGAGGGTGTGAGATAGCTATCTGGGGCAGCCACTGAGGGGTGGTGGTGGCGCTGGTCTCCCCCAAAGAGCAGCGGTTTCCCTGGCAGTGTCATTGTCGAGATAAGTTCAAGGTACCCAGCATCTGCCTCTTTCTCTCTTGTCCTTTCTTCTCTGTGCACCACCCTATCCCTGCCCACCCCCGTTCCTTCTCCTCTTCCCTCCTCACCTTCTCCTTTCCACGTCTGGCCCTCTGGTCTCTCGCCTGCCCTCCTGTTCCACCTGCCCCACCCCACAGCCTTCCCCGGTGCTGTCTGGCCCCCGCCTCTGCAGCCAAGTTCCCAGAAGCTGTCCTGGCTGCTGGGCTGACCCCAGAGACCCCTGCGGAGATCCTAGCCCTGGAGTTCAAGGAGACACGCTGCACCCCGATGCGGAAGGGGGACGACTGGACACTGATGCTTCGGAACACCATTGAGGGCCTGAGCTGGCCACAGAGGGGTCATTCTTGAATGTTCCGGAATAGCCACGCTGGATCTGACTTGAGTCAAGTTGCCCTGTAGCTCTTGTACCAGGGTCCCCTGTTCTATTAACCCAGGGCCGGTATCACAGCACCACTAAGTCCAAATGCCTGCCTTTCCGTAGGTGTCTCCATAACCACACTGCCTCAGAGAAGTCACACTGTCCTTTCCTCTGAGATTGACTCACCCTCTCCCCTCTCCGTGCCTTCCATCCTGCCTTTGCCTCTGGGAGTCTGTCCTTTTTTGATGAGTCTTGGTTCCTGCAAATAGTTTATTGCCAAGTTGTCCGCATCAGCCCAGATGGAAATAATGGCTCCTGATTCCGGCAGAACATCGACGGTAGCTTTCCTAAGGCGTGTATTCCCTCTACCCTGTTTTATGGTTCTCCACATTAGACATTACCTCCCCATCTCGAAGCCTCTTGAAGACAAGAACCACTGTTTAACTCAATGGGCTGAAACCTTTTGGGTTTGCCCCTGTTGATCAAAACATTTTTAAAATTTGTTCTCCCAACATATGTATACTAAATTATATATGAACTACACAAACCATATGCTAAAATAGGGAGGAAGGACTAAGAATAGAAACCTACACTGATCTTTTCTCCCCGTACTCCAGTGCCTTGTCTTGTGGACGCATCTTCGGCAGTGCTGAGCTTAGTGCCTGGTGCGTGCCGTAACCAGCGGGAACCGGGGTGCGCATGCCTGTGATTGCCCAACTGCCCGATAACCGTGTGATGGCTCTCGAAGCGTGGCCTGGGTCTCCTCAAAATGCACACTTCCGGCCATCTTCACAGGGGAATCTCTGGGTATGGGGTGGACATCAACTGCAGTTCTTACAAATTCCCTGAGTGAGTCTTCTGTGCGCTCTAATTTGGGAAACCCTGGGGCTAGGTGTTTAAGTTCATAAGTAACTTCTTATTTGTTAATTATGAGGTGTACTTTATTTTCACAAGGGCGTGCTTTATTGCTGCCACTGTTGCCATGATGTCGCCGTGCACTGTCGAATTCAGTAGCTACTAGCCACATGGGACTCTGAGCTCTTGAAATGTGAACAGTACAACTAAAGAACTGAATTTTTAATTTTTAAAAATTTTAGTAATTAACATTTAAATTTCAAAACTATTATTTGATTCAGTCATTAAAAAAACTTTTAAGTATGGTTAGGAAGATGCAGGTATGTGAATCTGTAAATTTTATGAAGTCTAAATACAGATAAGTATTTCCAATGAAAATTGAGTGTTCCAATTGAAATACACCGTAAGTGTAAAATATATATTGGATTTCAAAGACTTCAAATGAAAGAAATCTGAAATATCTCAGTAATAATTGTATATCGATCACTTGTTGGAAAGACAATATTTGGATGTATTGGGTTAAATAAAATATATCATTGAAATTGGTTCCATCTGTTTCTTTTCCTTTTACTGGTATTTTAAAGTTATATACGTGGCTCGCCTTTGTGGCTCACGTTGCATTTCCACAGACAGCAAATCTAGAGTTTAACATTGGCTTCGGGTACATGTGAACACACCGCGGATAGTTGCGGGCTTAGTTATATTCCTGGGTTCAAATCCCGTATGAATTGAGGGGGGTGGGTTTAGAGCAACACAAACACGAGAAGGTGAACAGAAGCCTTATGCTCTGGATGGGGGGGTGGGAGGGGCTTTGGAATGCAGGTAAGGCCGGCACAGCGTGGGGGGAGTTTGGGGGCCACTAGGGGACGCTGTTGCTACCATTCTGAGGGCTGCATGGAGAAGGCATCCTGCCTCCAGAGCCCTCTTCCTGGGCCCTGAGGTCTAAAGGAGCCGGTCACCCAGGTTGATCTCTGCCCGCCATTCCCACAGCAGAGCCTGCCAGCCCCACACTTCTGTGATGCCCAGGGAGAGAAGGAAGAGGCCAGAGGGCGCCCTCCTACCGGAAAATTTGACATTGGAGCGTGGCATTCAGTACAAAGAAGGGCAGGAATGCTGGGTCCACAGCAGGATGTTAGAGCATTCCTAATGGAATGACGATGGCCCTTACTGGCCAAAGCCCTGGGCAGTTTCAGAGACACGGTAACATCTACATTAGTGAACAGGATGGAGCCCCAGGGCTCGTTTTCCACGAGGCACTATAGTCAGATGCTTAGCAGTCCTGATACACTTAGAGGCCTATGAAAATGTTTTCATTTCTTTTAAAACCAAAAGAAACAATGACTATAATCCAGCTTGGCTTCCATTCGTCTTTATACCAGCACTCCTGTACAATAGAAGTTTACACATTTTATGAACGAAGAGGCCCATGAAAGCAAAAGTACCCAGGGTCCATGGAAGTCATCATGTGGGCCTGATCGTACCAGCTCTGTGCCAGGTAATGCTTTACAAAGTGACGGATTGAATCCTGCCCCTGTGACAGATGTATTGCTATTATCTGCATTTTGCAGATGAAGAAACTGGCACCACAAAGGGGCAGAGAGGCTGGGACTTGAACCCATGTACTGTGGCTTCAAGTTCAATGTACAGTTTCCAGCAACTGTGTCCTCCATAGCTGGTCTGCAGTCCGCTGCTTTCCAGGCTTCGCCAGGCTGTGGCCAGGCTTTTGGGCTCTCCTCCACCCTCCCTTTCGTGGATGGATTTGGGAGCATGGCTTTGCATCTCTGAGAGGCCTGCTGGAGACCTGCTTTGCGGGTCTATCTAACTGGCACTGGCCCTAGCACCCAGGACCCACTGCGGGCTGGCCGAGCCGCTAGTTCCTTTTTTTTTTTTTTTTTAAGATTTTATTTATTTATTTGACAGAGACAGCCAGCGAGAGAGGGAACACAAGCAGGGGGAGTGGGAGAGGAAGAAGCAGGCTCCCAGCAGAGGAGCCTGATGTGGGGCTCGATCCCAGGACCCTGGGATCACACTCTGGGCCGAAGGCAGACGCTTAACGACTGAGCCGCCCAGGCGCCCCTAGTTCTTATCTTTTGCTGCCATGTTTCTGAGGGCCTCGGGGGTCATTAGGGTCCCCCAAATCCCCGCCCTCTAGGTGGTTCAGAGACGTAACCAGCTCTGAGAGGTCACCACACCTGGAAGAAGGGACCCAGAATAAAGCCACTGAACACAGCGCAAATAGATGCAAAACATGAACTACAGAATACCCCTGCCACTGGGAATCTTGGGGGCCCAGTGGAAAAGCAGGGCAACCCTAAGGGGAAAATCTGAAGAAGCACCCACTCCGTAAACATTCACACAGCCCGGCTGTGCCAATACACACACATACATCTATACCCCCCCACACACACACACGTGTGCGTGTCCCACAGGCATCAGATAAAGTTAGAAGGGGCTGAAACGGTCCTTCTGGAGTCCAGCACTTACTGGCCGCGTGATCACAAGCCATTTCACCCTTGCAAAGCTCCTCGGCTAATTCCAGTCCTTACCTGGCTGGTTTGTTTTGAGGATTACGTGAGATAATGTATTTTCAAGTGCTAAGTAAATTCTAAAATGCTACACAAATGGTTCTTCTTATTAACACAATTACAGTCTGCGCAGAACAATTTAGTACTTTTAAGCTATCTTGTATTTTTTACTAATTGCTTTGCGAATTAGTCTTATCTTGCCTGCAAGACTGCCTCTTCCTGGAGGACCGGGTTTGTCTGCAGCCCCACGGCACTGGCACAGCTCTGGGCGCAGGGCTGGAGTTGCGCTCGCCCAGCCCATGTGCCTGGCAACAGGCTCCGGCGCGAGTCTCATTTGGGGGCCCAAGGGCATGGATTGGTCAGCAGTGGCTCTGCTAGCTCGTTAACGAGCCTCGCTAATTTGCAATGATGATGGTGATGGAATGATGCCCCCTCTTGAGCACCAATGACCAGCTGAGCCCTTTGTGAAGCACTTTCCAGACATTGACTCCTTTAATGCTCATGAGGACTGTATGAGAAAGTACTATTAGGATCTCCATTTTAAAGATGAGGAAATGAAGTTTGGAGAGGTTAAGTCACTTGCTGAAGGCCACCCCAGCCAGTGAGTGGTAGAGGAGAGGTGTGAGCCTGGGTGTAGGGTCTGTGAGCTTAAACATCGTGCTGGCCCGGGAGAGGCACTTTGGGCCAGATGGTCTCCGTGTTCTCTCAAAATCAGAGTCTGCAGTCATCTGAAAGTTAGATGGAGAGTTGCCCAAATCTGGGAGGAGGGCCAGGTGCTCTGGGGAGGGAGCAGGGGGTCAGAACCTTTGCTGGAGGCTTGCCTCTGGCTCGGGTTCCCACTTGGAGCTGGATTCCTCAATGGGGAAGGCTGGGAGCAAGTGTCTACTGAGTGGAGTGGGTCTTGTCCTGGGAGGAGAGTGGGTGACAGAAGTTCTGAGGGGTTTTTCAGCTGCTGGCAAGGAGGCCCTGTCTGGTGGACCCCGCTGGGAAGACTCAGACGGATGGAGTTGGGGAGACTTTGCTGAGTTTTCTGTGTCACCAAATGAACAAAGGGCGAGCAACAAAAGGAGGGCTGAGCCATCAGCCTCCTGAAAGAAGGCTAATGACTTCTCTGTCCTGCTCAAGAAAACTTCTCCCCAGATCCACCCTTCAACCCACCAGGGCCTGGGCCCTGTGTTAGGTTCCAAGGGAGAGAGAAAGAGTGGGAAAAGATGGGGCTGTGGTTGACCTACATAGAAGGAATAAGTTTGGGACCACCCCCAGGCCCCAAGGCTGCGAGTGACCGGTTCTTCAATGCAGGACCCAGCAGCCCCCTGTGGCCCCCTCTTCCTGCTCCTGTTCCAGCGCTGACCCCCCAGTGTTGCAGTGATTCGTTTAGGGGACTGCTCCTGGGATATGTAATCATTTCTGCAAGACTGCTGTCCAATACCCATCAACCAAGACCTAGCCCCCAAACCTAGCCTGCCTGAGTATGGCCTCAGGGAGTGGCTGATGGGAACAGAACTGGCTGGAGGGCTGCAGGGCCCAGAAGAGGAAAGATGACAGCAGGAGAGGGAGGGGTGGCGGAGAAGAAGGCTGGGCTGGGTGTTCAGGGGTCTTCTAGGTGCCGAGGTGGTCCTCCTGTATTCAGAACTGTTTCCTTCTCCTCCTCAATAGTTTGGTTATCGCAAAGATCTTTTGTAAGAAGAGGAGGGACCTCCTTCCCTCTGAATGAATGCTCAGGAGCTAAGTAACCAAGACAAAGGTCCCTTAACAGGTACAAAACTAAGAACCCAGGCAAGGCTCTGGGTCCTTTAGGCCGGAATGAAGCCACTAGAGCCTTCCCTGGTGTGGCCGCTAGGGGGACCCACGGAGTGTCCCTCTCCTGTCTCAGCTCCTGGGGTCGCCTGAATCACTGTCTTCGTTTTACCCTCCCTTATCCAATCCTCATCCCGAAGCAGAGACAGCGTTTGCTGATACAATAGATTCGGTTTAGGTCTTGAGGGATCCGAAGGGGCGGGACCCAGCTCTGTGGCACGCTCCTGCAATTAAAGGTCACTTTTGCCCCCATACCCCCCCAACCTCTGGGCAAAAAATCCCTCCAAATTCTCCAAGCCCAGGATGAACAGCCAGGGATTCACATGGCCAGCAGAGGGCAGCAGAACACACCCCAAGGCCCTTTCCCTTCAAAGGTGACTGACCGCAGCCCCAGCCTCAGCCCCACCCTCTACAGGCCTGCAGGTCTGACTTTGTTCTCTAGGAATCAGAAACTCTGAAGGTCGGGGTGGGGGGTGGGGACAGAGGTTTTTTTTTTTTAGTTCATTCTCAGATTTAATACTGGGACCTCCCTCCTTTAAAAAAAAAAACAAAACACAGATGCTTCCAATGTTGTCTTAAGTAGTTTTTGTTTTGTAATAATGCTACTCGAACATGTACAAACATAAAACTACCTGTGAACTCCTTCTACTGATAACTCCCATACAAAGATAAACAGAAATAAAAATTCAAATTAAATGAGAACAAATCTACAAACGAAATCCAGGTTCAAAGTAATCTCCTGAATGTATGTGGTACATCCCCTGAGGCACTCAAGCGGGACTGGAGCCCTGAAGTCCACGCACAGGATTTTCGTTGTCGGTTTAGCCGATTTATCCTCTTTTTGTGACGCAATACCTTTGTTCTTCCATCCCTCTTCTTTTCAAATCACCTGGAAACATCCCAAGCCCAGCACGTTGTGATGTCATATAGCCTTTGCTTGGCCCCGGCTTGCCATGTATTTGTCACACGGTCAACCCTTCCTTACTGGCTCATGACAATCCAGACAGTATCGTTGCCTGTGATTGTAAATACAAATACAAATGCAGACACTGGAATTCTGCGTAAGACTTAATTTTAAGGCGGCTGGACACACACAAAATCACATACCAAAAACCACACCACTGATTGAGAATTCTTTAGAAAGCAAGAATGGGGGTCCCTGGGTAGCTCAGTCTCTTAAGCATCTGCCTTCTTCTCAGGTCATGTCCCCAAGGTCCAGGGATTGAGCCCAGTCAGAGTCAGCCTTTCTGCTCAGTGGGGAGTCAGCATCTCCCTTCCCCTCTCCCCCTCCCCCCTGCTTGTGCACTCTCTCTCTCTCAAAATAAATAAATAAAATCCTTAAAAAAAAAAAAAAGCAAGAATGGATGTCCAGAGCCCCATGTGACAGATGTCATCTCCTCCAACCCTTACTTTTTACAGATGAGCGCAAAAACTCAGAGAGGAGAGTTGGCTTAGCCAAGGTTGCGGGGCTAGTCAGGCTGGACAGCTTGAGAGCTCTGGGACTCCCCCTTTGCACTGTACTACCCTCCTGTGAACACACCCGAGCCTCCCCTTCTGGGCTTGGCGCAGGGGAAGGAGTCCTGGGGGTTCTCCTAGGGATTAGTCATTGCTGTTTGGGTAGTTCCCTGCAGGTTGCAAGCAGCCTCCTGCGAAATCTGGACTATGGAAGAAATTGGATATCCACAGGCCTGCTGTAAATGAAAAGAATTTGTTTAAAGCCCTTCCGGACTCTGGGGTCTGAAAAGAAGGCCCAGTCTGCACCTTTCCGTATGTTCTCATTTTCTGTATGTATGTATATAAGCTTCCTAAGTCTCTCGTGTATTGAGGCCTTATTGGATACTCTTTTCAGGGCCTGGGGAAAATAGACCATCTCCGTCCCAGCTCCAGGGGCAGGTTTTGAGTTTGAGGTCTAATAACTCCCAAGGGGTCCCTGGATAGAATTCGAGGGGTTTGGCGGTGCCTGGGTAGCGCAGTCGTTAAGCATTTGCCTTCGGCTCAGGGCGTGATCCTGGCGTTTCGGGATCGAGTCCCACATCGGGCTCCTCAGCTGGGAGCCTGCTTCTTCCTCTCCCACTCCCCTGCTGTGTTCCCTCTCTCGCTGGCTGTCTCTCTGTCACATAAATAAATAAAATCTTAAAAAAAAAAAAAAAAGGAATTTGAGGGGTTTGAGAACCTGAATGGGAGAAAGCTACAGCTGCATTTTCCTTAACCTGTGACTGAAAAGTTAGTGCTTCCTTAAATCATAAATATTGGCAACCAACAGATTCCCAGGAGCAGACCCTGGGATTTTGCCAGAGCCGGAAGTCAGACATTCTCACAGGAAGTTCCTGCAGTGGTAGGTAGCAAGAAATATTATTAACACTCATCCCCACTTTGAAATGATATTAGATCTGACACTATATTATGTTACCTAAGTATCAATAAGGAACATATACAAGGGTTCTATATTAGAAGTCTTTTTAAGTATTTTAATAGTGGTCTCTCAATATAATTGGTTTCCTTTCTTACCTCGTGCCCTGTATTTTATGCATTTGAAAGTGTTACTCCAGCCTGTCAAAGGAGTTCGCACACCAGAGAAGTACCTTTCATCTGGGGGAAGCAAATCTGTAGAGAGTTACATCAGCTACAAAAGGACGCATCCTGGGGTTCGGTGTGTGTATTCTCTGCCACTCTGGCCACATTGGATTGGACAGTATTATCCCCCTTCCATACAGGAGGAAACCGGGAGGTGCCTAATATCACACACTCTGCAAAACTATAAATATGTCAAGTCCTGTAACAGAAATAGGGACAGAACGAGGGCAGCCCCGTGTCTGGTTTGCTCACTACGACTGTGTCCCCATACCTGGTACCTCTTGGATGCTCAGTCAATGTTCGTTGAATAACCAGATGAGGAGACATCCAGTAGCCCTGCCATGAGTGAGACAGGAGAGGCTTCAAAGGAAAAGTAAAGGTTGAGATGAACCCCGGGTCTTGGGGAAATCCAGGCTTGTGAAAACCAATCACGGTACTCCATCGAGATGCAAGGGAAAGCTCATTCAGGACTGGTTCTGCCTCTTGACATTGGAATGGGAGGCAGGGACACTCGGAGCCACTGCAGCCACCTTGCCCCCATGAGGATAGCAGTGATAGGGCAAGGCCCTCGGCTTTCAGTGAGGCTGTAAACCTCTGAACTGAACAGCCCACAGCTTCCTGCCTCTGGACTTCTAGTGAGGGGAGATCACAAGGGTGGTTATATTTAAATTTATTGGAGGTGAGTTTTCTGTGCCTTGTAGCTAAAGGTATCCTACTGATAGAGTGTGCATGCACAGGGAGGCAGGGGCCGTATCAAGAACAACTTCCATGCTATTCTAAGGAGCTATGGCTTATCTCTAGAGGTGATGATGTGGGTGGGCAGGGTGGAGGATTAAATGATTGGAAGAAGGGGCTAAGATGGTGATTTACACTCCAGAAAGAATACTTTGGAGGCAATATCGAGGATGGGATAGTGAAAAATTGGTTAATAAATAAAATGGTAAAATAGTGCAAATATGGTAAATAAGCAAACTGGGGTGGGGCCTTACTCTGCTCTCAGCTTGAGGAAGAAGAGAAATGGAGTAAGTAAGCATGTTAAAATTAGAAATTTGATGTAGAGCTCAACTTGCAGGGAACCCCAATGTCACACACCTCACAGAAGACAGGCTGCTGGGGCTGGTGCTCAGGATGGTGACATGGAAGCCCTCTCAGGACCAGCGAGGCCACCAGCATTATAGTTTCTGGAATCTTCCCTTCTGGTGTACACTGTTCTTTGAAAATTGATCATCTTTCTGACTTAAGTGGTTACTCTCAATGAACCAGAATCTCCCCCCTTCTTTTTCTAAATAAAAACAAAGCTGGCTATGTTTGTGTGTGGGGGTCCGATTCGTCCTGGGGGCTGAGCAGTAGCCTGGGAGTCAGGAGGCCCCACTCTGGCTCCTGCTTCTGCCCATATCTGGCTGGGCCCCCTCAGACATACCTCGCCCCCTCTCAGCGCTGCAATGTTCTTGCGGACGAATAGTGATGTTGGCTCCATGTTCTCTGTGTTCCTTCCTGATCCGCACACCCCGGACTCTGACAATACCCCACTGGGCTGCGTTTTTTACCTGCACTGGTCCTTCAGAAGGAAGGGATGGAATTCCTCAGAATAAAATATATTGTTCTCAGTCTGGGGTCGGGGCCAGTGGCCAGCCGAACATTGAGTACCGAGAAAGCCCCTACTATGTGCTTGGTACCATTGAGAAGGCAGCCTCAAGAAAAAGGTAGGCTCCACTCTCCGGTACTTGCCAGAGACCTGTGCACGCACACACGCACACACACACATGCACACACACACACACAAACATACACTGTGAACACGCACAGACGTGAAATGGTGGGAGCAGTATGTAATTTCCTGTGGTAGTTCTGAGAAGGGGGGACGTTGCTGGCTCTGTGTTGCACAGTTCATGAAAGCTTCCTAGAAGAGTGAGTCTAGTATCTTGCCAAAGGGTGACAGGTTTTAGCAAATGGTCTGTTAGCCACGGTGGACTGAATTGTATTCCTCCAAATACTCATATGTTGAAGTCCTAAGCCCCAATACCAGCAAATGTAACTGTATTTAGAAATAGGGTCTTTAAAGAGGTGATTAAATTAAAATGGGGTCATTAGAGTGGGCCTTAATCCAATATGGCTGGCGTCTATCTAAAAGAGGAGAATATGACACAGGCATATACAGAAGGAAGATGATGTGAAGACACAGGGAGAAGATGGCTGTCTTCAAGCCAAGAAGACAGACCCTGTGTGGGGCGCCTGGGTGGCACAGTGGTTAAGCGTCTGCCTTCGGCTCAGGGCGTGATCCCGGCGTTATGGGTTCGAGCCCCACATCAGGCCTCCTCTGCTATGAGCCTGCTTCTTCCTCTCCCACTCCCCCTGCTTGTGCTCCCTCTCTCGCTAGCTGTCTCTATCTCTGTCAAATAAATAAATAAAATCTTAAAAAAAAAAAAAGAAAGAAAGGTAGGGGCGCCTGGGTGGCACAGCGGTTAAGCATCTGCCTTCAGCTCAGGGCATGATCCCGGCATTATGGGATCGAGCCCCACATCAGGCTCCTCCGCTATGAGCCTGCTTCTTCCTCTCCCACTCCCCCTGCTTGTGTTCCCTCTCTCGATGGCTGTCTCTATCTCTGTTGAATAAATAAATAAATAAATCTTTAAAAAAAAAGAAGAAGAAGACAGACCCTGTGAGCCAGGCATGGCACTTTATTTTTATTTTTTTTTAAGATTTTATTTATTTATTTGACAGAGATAGAGATAGCCAGCGAGAGAGGGAACACAAGCAGGGGGAGTGGGAGAGGAAGAAGCAGGCTCATAGCGGAAGAGCCTAATGAGGAGCTCGATCCCATAACGCCGGGATCATGCCCTGAGCCGAAGGCAGACGCTTAACCGCTGTGCCACCCAGGCGCCCCTAGGCATGGCACTTTAGGGGCAGGGATATGACAGATGAAGGACCTGCTCCTCTGGAGATTTCACGTTGGGGCAGGCAGGGAGCAGGCAACGGAGAAATAAATAAAGAAACAAGGTAAGTCCAGACTGAGACGTGGCCATGGAGGGAAGCCAGCAGAAGGTGAAGATGTGGTGGAGGCAGGGGAGGAGGGGCAGGGCCGGCTGTAGGTGGGGTGGTCGAGGGAAGGTCTCTGAAGGGGCTGCCATCCCGGGATTGAGGACTAGATAGCCAAACGCAAGAACATTCTAGTGGGATGGCATGGAGGTATGGTGTGCTGGGGTGATTGAGAATTCCCTGGCTGTGTTGGGGATGCAAGGATCCCGTGGGATGAGATGAGCTCCCTGAGCCCTGGCAGGGACCCCATCATGCAGATCCTTGTGGACTCTAAGGGAAGGTTGGGACAAAATGGTTTAACTTTCACATTTAAAAGATCAGTCTGGGGACGCCTGGGTGGCTCGGTTGGTTAAGCGTCTGCTTTTGGCTCATGATTCCAGGGTCCTGGGATTGAGTCCCACATCAGGCCCCTTGCTCAGTGGGGAGTCTGCTTCTCCCTCTCCCTCTACCCCTCCTCTCCCCATGCTCTCTCTCACTCTCTGACAAATAAGTGAAATCTTTATTGAAAAATAAATAAAAAATCAGTCTCTACCACAAGATCCAGTAATTCCACTTCTGGGTGTATATTTTTAAAGAATTGAATAGAGGGGCGCCTGGGTGGCACAGCGGTTAAGCGTCTGCCTTCGGCTCAGGGCGTGATCCCGGCGTTACGGGATCGAGCCCCACATCAGGCTCCTCTGCTATGAGCCTGCTTCTTCCTCTCCCACTCCCCCTGCTTGTGTTCCCTCTCTCGCTGGCTGTCTCTATCTCTGTCGAATAAATAAAATTAAAAAAAAATCTTTAATAAAAAAAAAAAGAATTGAATAGGGGCGTCTGGGTGGCTCAGTCGGTGAAGCATCTGCCTTCGGCTCAGGTCATGATCCCGGGGTCCTGGGATCGAGCCCCATGTCAGGCTCCCTGCTCAGGGGGGAGCCTGCTTCTCCCTCTGCCCACTCCTTGCTTGTTCTCTCTCTTGCCATCTCTCTCTCTTAAATAAATAAATAAAATCTTTTTTAAAAATAAAGAATTTAAAGGAGAGAATTGAAAAGATACTTGTACACCCGCATTCAAGGAGCATTATTCACACGAGCCAAAAGGCGGAAGCACGCCAGGTGTCCACAACAGACTGACAGATGAATAAAATGCCATATAGCCATACGTTGGAATATTATCCAGCCTTAAAAAAGGAAGGAAATTCTGACCCACATGGATGAGCCCTGAGGACATTATACTGAGTGAAAGAGCCAGACCCCAAAGGACAACCATCATGTGATTCCACTTCCTTGAAGTAGCTGGAAGAGGTAAATTCAGACAGAAAAGAGAGTGGTGGCTGGTGGGGGGTAAGTCAGGGGAGAGGGGAATGGGCAGGGAGCGCTGCAGGGGTGAGCGTTTCCGTTTGGGAGGATGGGCATTTTCTGGAAATGGATGGCGGTGATGGTCGTTCACTATCAGGAATGTACTTAATGCCACCGAACTGGATACTTAAAAGTGGTTAAAATAGTAAATTTCGGGTGTATTTTACCACAACTAAAAAAAAGAAAGAAAGAAAGAAAGAAGGATCGGTCGGGTTGCAGCCAGGCGGGGAGTGAGGCACAGCGTGCAGACAGGCGGGCAGGCCAGGCCACTTTCCCAGTGCTCCGTGCCTCTCCAGCGGGCTGCTGGAGTTCCATTCGAGCACTTTCCCAAGCCCCAGCCTCGGGGACGGTGAGCCTGCCGCAGAAGCCAGGACTTCAGGCCCTCGGTCCCAGGCTCCTCATTCGGGACTCACGCTGCAGCCTTGCAGCTGCTTGTCATCTCGTCGCCGAGCTGGGGAGGCTGCGGGGTGGAGGCCAGGGGCACAGCTGCTGCGCAGACCCCCTGCAGCCTCCCCAGAGCAGAGCATCCGAGCGCGGCCAAGGGCTCCTGCAGGCGCCTTCCTGCGCGGCCCGCGGGGCTGCCTGGGCAGGCCCGCACCGGGGAATCACCCTGCCCTGGGAAGAAAAAAAAAAAAAAAGGCGAGAGAGGGAGAAAAGCAGCACCATTAAAATCTTAGTGTATGAATAATTACATTTTAAAAATCCCCACATTTTTTTTACATCAAAAGGAATTCTGTAATCAGAGGTTTAATTTGCAGATTTAGTGGCATTTGGCAGGTTAAAAGTAGGTGCTGTGAAGTGAGTAAGCGTGGGATTTGGGGCTGGAAGCAAAGAATGGGGGAATCTGCTCAACCAGAAATCCCTGCTTTGAGCTGCCTCTGAGCTTCTCGGCCTCACTTCCTCTGCCCACAGCCAGCCGCCCTCGGACTGCGCTGCTTTCTGCTTTCGGGGGCGGGTGGAATGAGGGAACGGAGAGGGAGAAGAATCAAGCCCTCCAGCCCTGCGTCCTCGCTTCCTCCTCCTTCTTCAAAATAGCTTTATTGTGTTTTTTTTTTCTGATTATTTGCTCATCGAAAAAAAAAAACAACCCCAAATCCCGAGAATATAGAAAAGCAAAACACACACACACACACACACACACACACACACACACACACAAACCAAAGATCACCTGTAGTTTCAGTGCCTGAAGTTAGGAGTGCCTTCTCTTCTCTAAAATAATGTGGATCAAGATCCTTTTGCCAACTGGCTTGGGCTTTACCAATGTGCGGACTTACTATTCTCGCCCTTCTCTACTTTTTCCTCTTCTCCTCTGGGAGTCTCCCTCTCTTTCCTTCCCCCAAAAGAAGCAAAACAAAGAAGGAGCTTTGACTGTTGAAGTTCAGGAAAGGGAGATTTGGGCCTGAGAATCTTTCCAAAGCTGATGCTGGCAAAACTGCCTCGTGGAAGGGGCTGGGAGCAGGGTCATCCTGGCTGGGGGAGGGGTGGCCTGGCGGAGTGCTGACACGGGAGGGTAATTCTGGGGCAGCCTCCCTGTGGAAGGGAAGGAAAAGAAGCAGGAGTGGGCAATGTTTGTCTCTCATATCAACCACTCACCGGATGTGGGCTTACCCCAAGAGGGGGCACTTTGGGTGACCTGTCTTCAGCTGAGACAATTTCTACCTAAGTAGGACTCTGGGCTGCCCTCAGCAGAACTTCCAACAGCTGGGGGGGTGGGGTGATTGTATGCTCTCCGGTCCTGAAGGGTGCGTGTGTGTGTGTGTGTGCACGTGTGCGTGTGTGTGTGTGCAAGAGAGAGAAAGAGAGAGACAGAGAGGGTTTCTGGAGCTTGCCAACGCAAAAATCTAAAACCAGCCCAAGGCAGCTGCTCCTGGAGAAACGTTGCCATTTGCCAGGCGGTTTCCAGATGCATCGATGAAGACAAGTGTAGGAAGGAGACAATAGTTGGCTTGTCCTGCAGCTCACCGAGATAGGACCAAAGTCATGGGACCGTCTGGCAGTTTGGGGGGAACAGAACAGGCACTTGCAGGGAACTGAAGGCAAAATCCAGAGTGGGAACAAAGAGCAAGGCTTTCCTGAGGAGGCCGAGACTGCTGGCCCCACAGCCCCTCTTGTTAGCATCTTTCTTATCACAGACTCTGCGTGTATCTGGCAAACATGAATGGCTACCATTAATTTAGCGTGACTGTCTTGTCCCCCAAGAAACTGGGCTCCTGCTCATGTACCAAAGCCAGAAAATGAGACTAAGAGAAGTTGAGAAACTCACCCAAGCTCACAGGTGGGAAATGGCAGAAAGGTTCAAAACCAGGTGCTCTGACTCCAAGGTTCTCCGCATATCTAGTGGCTCTTGCGACCATGTTTCTCCAACTTTGGCCATCATGAGATACTTTTTAAAAGTATAATGGATTGAAGGGACACCAAGGTGATTAAAATCATGTGCTGGGATCATACCAGACGAAAGCACATGGTCTTCCAGATTAATTAGAGCAAGAAATTACAGCAGGAAATTATATTTTTAATTTAGAACAGAATTGCCATAGTCTACACATTAAGCCAACTTAATTTCATTAATAATTAAATAGATGACTATTTTAAATATATATTTTTATATGTTTTTATTATAAGGCATAACCCCTCAAAATCATTTCAATTGAAAGAATTCTTTCTGAATTATTTAAAAACCACCTTTTCACTTAATATTAGGAGCAAGGGGGCTGGTTAGGGTCTTCCGTGTCAGGTTCAACACGGGTCTATTTCCATATTCTGCTTCCGTCACTAGTACCATGTAGCAAAGGAGAAAGATCAACTTCCTATTTTACATTGTTTGTGTTTTGTCTTATTGTAGTTATTCTTATTGTTGGCAATTAATTTATTCATTTGAACAGCTCCTCTCCCAACTTTTTTAGAAACTCTCTTCATTTGAAGGCGGCTTAATTGTGTGGTTCTGTGATTCAGACCCAGCCTGGGAGCACATGATTCTGCTTTTTCTTTGAAACTTCCTTCTTCTGGATCCATGAAGATGATATGGGGTAGAGGCTATGTTTAGGATACAAAAAACATTGAATCACATCACGAATATATTGGGTCTTCTATGTCTGAACACACAATGAGGCTCTTGGTGATCACTGAAGAATCACATAACACAAGAGTCAATTGTTAAATACCACACATTGATAGAAGCTATAGTGAATGTCACACGTGTGTAATTAAGTAATGCTTCCTGCCATTTTTCAATATGGCACATCATTGAAAAAAGCAGACTATCATGTAATAATATCAATGGCACCTATAAGAATGTGTCCAGTGTTTTTCTTAAGTAGATATTTTAAATATTTTTAGAGCAAAAATATGGCTAATAGAGCTTTGAGCTTTTCTGGTGCAACACCTGTTAACATCCCACAGCCCAGGCTACACCTTGGTCTCCATGATAAGTTGGTAAAATCACACTAATTTGATCCAATGTGCAAAAAGTAGCAAGTGCCCTGGATGCCATGATTAAAGACTTGTACCATAGACATGCATTCTAGAGAAAAACCATAACAGATTCAGGGACAGACTATATTGATAAAATTTTTAAGGGTCCAGTGGTTTGAGCCACGATCAGATTAAGCCTCCAAAGTAAGGACACTGTATTGCACCTTTAAACTCCTACTGAGAAAGAAACGTAACACTTGGTAGACTTCTTCAGGTTTTGGAAGCTGCATATCCCATACTTAGGAATTCCACTGTGATCCATTTATTAGGTGTTAGAGAAGGCTGCTAGCTCTGGGTGGGGCCCAGAGCGAAAGCAGCTCTACAGCAGGTCTGGACTATTGGACAAGCATCCCTGCTGCTGGCTAGGACAGCCTCGGGGATCGCATGGGGTCAGATGTGTCTGCGGCCGAGGTTGATGCCAGGTGGAGCTTCTGCACACCCCAATAAGAGAGCAACAGCACAATACTTAGGGTTCTGCAACAAGGTCAAGGCATTCGCAGCAGAGAACTACGTACCATTATCGCAAAAACAGCTCCTGACGTGTTAATGGGTCCTTGTAGGAATTTAGCCTTGACCTCGGGAGTCAAGGGGCCATGAGGCCATGAGCTGGATACTGTTAAAGCCCCAAGTCACAAGGCTGGGGAGGGAGGCAGTAGAAATCTCTCATAAAATAAAAGTGATACATTGGGGATTGGGCTGAAGTGGGTTCAGGGGGAACAAGGGAGCTGAGCAAATGGATGGCCCAGACACCATATCAGTCACCACTGTGGTACCAACATGTCTTCCTCAGCTCAGACCTCGGGTCTTTGTGTGATCTAGACCTGTTTCCTTACCAATAAAATGCAGATAAAAGAGACATCCTTCAGGCCCCCTCAGGGAATGTTGTGAGAGTTAAATAAGATAATAGATGAAGAAAAATGGAAAAGTTAAAATCACTAAGCAAATTACAATTAAATACCATCATAGATGAAACTCGAGTAAGGCTTGACTCAAGTCAGGGTGGAAAGGTGGGAAGAGCTTGCCCTAATCCCAGGACTGGATGGCTGTCTGGGACTTTTCAGAATGGGGTCCATGACTCTGGAGAGGTCCTCAGAGTCCCTATAGTGGCCTGGGTGGGGAGGGGGCTCCTGGCTCTTGCTCCAGCTGTCTCTAAAGCACTTCTGCTTTGATCTGTTTGTTATAATGGGCACAGGACCAGATTAAGATTGAAAGGCCCTGAATACTGAGAAGACCTGGAAGCCCCCATCCCTACTTACTGACGTTAAAGTGGCTCATCTCTATTTTTGCTGATGGAAAATTCGAGCTGCGTTTATTCAAGTGGAACATTTCTCTCTCCCTCTTCCTATTTGTCTGGCGTTCTGAGCACTTGCTTAGTACGCCTTTTAGATAATCTCAGGATTGACTGGGTTTTCACAGAAAGATTCATTTAAAAAGGAAGTTTCAAGGGTGCCTGGGTGGCTCAGTCAGTTTGGAATCTGCCTTTGGCTCAGGTCATGATCTTGGAGTCCTGGCATTGAGTCCCATTGGGCTCCCTACTCAGCAGGGAGTCTGCTTCTCCCTCCCCCCTGCTCATGCTCTCTCTCTCTCCCTCTTTCTCTCAAATAGATACATTTTTTTAAAATCTTTAAAATAAATAAAGAATAAAATCTTAAGTAATAATAATAATAATACTAAAATACTTAGGAATAAATTTAACAAAAGTAGTGCCAAACTTATACTCTGAAAACTACAAAACATTACTGAAAGAAATTAAAGAAGACCCCCATTGGGCTCCCTACTCAGCAGGGAGTCTGCTTCTCCCTCCCCCCATTGTTAAGATGGGAAAACTTCCCAAATTATCTACAAATTCAATGCAATCCCATCAGAGTTCCAGTTGACCTCTTTATAGAAATCAACAAGTTCATTCTAAAATTCATATAGAATTGCAAGGAACCAAAATAGCCAGAATAGTATTTAAAAAGAAAAATGGGGCACCTGGGTGGCTCTCCTACTCTTGATTTTGGCTCAGGTTGTGATCTTGGGGTCCTGAGATAGGGTCCTGTGCACTGAGCTTGGGATGTCTCTCTTCCTCTCCTTTTTTTTTTTTTAAAGACTTTATTTATTTATTTGACAGAGAGCAAGACAGCCATCGAGAGAGGGAACACAAGCAGTGGGAGTGGGAGAGGAAGAAGCAGGCTCCCAGCGGAAGAGCCTGACGTGGGGCTCGATTCTAGAATTCCAGGATCACTCCCTGAGCCAAAGGCAGACGCTTAAGGACTGAGCCACCCAGGCGCCCCTCTCCCTCTCCTTTTGCTCCTCCCCCTGCTTGTGCTCTCTAAAATATATATATAGATAAATAGATAGATATAATCTTTAAAAAAGGAAAGAAAAGGGAGGTTTCATTTTTTAAACTTTTGACCAAATCTACTATCTTTTTAAATCCCCTTGAAATCTCTCACGAAATATTTTCCCAACTCTGGCTTTAATACTTCCCATACTATTTACTATCCACCAAGTGACCTGGGCACATCCTCAGATTATTATTAGAAAGTCTGGTAGCGAGGCCAAACACGTCACCTTCTAGCTTCTACCATTGGGTCTCCCCCCGCCCTCAGGGCTCTGCTGAACATGTTTAACCCCCCTTCCACTGTCTGCCCGTGCCTCTGCCAGGTGCTTGGGTGGGGTTCTTGGAGTCAGCCTGTCTCCTCTCTTTCTCTCCAACCCTGAGTCCTCAAATAGTCTCCCCAGGTAGTGGTAATAATAATAATAGCCCCCATTAACTGGACTCACCGTGCACCAGGTGCCAAAGTCACACAGCTAGAGGGTTTTAGAGCCAAATGCTGTTTTGTCTGATCCCAGGGTCTCTATTTTTAGCCTCTACCTTATGATTGTAACCACCCGTCTAGTCTGAAACAGCTTCAAAGTGTTGCCTCCTCAGAACATTCAGAACCATTGGTATAGGAATGAAATTTCAAGTGCCCTCCAGCCTTTGACCTGGAGCATTGTCTAGAGCCTGAAACACTGAATCAAGGAGTCTTCATTGTCAGTCAAGGGCCCTGCCCTGAGTTGGATCTGCTCAGGCTTTTCCTTTAACGAGGCATCTCTTAGGGGACGGGGCAGGGCTGTAGCTAAGTATGACATTTGGCAGCAGGGAAGAGTCATCAGATCTGCTGAGTGTTCTCTGGATTATCCCTGAGATCTGCAGTGATCTCCTGTCCATCCAGGCGACATTTTCCCTATAGGAAGTTTGTGGCTGAGGCGCCATTGGCACCTCACTAAAGCCAAGGCAGGGGGAGGCTTCTGGTTGGCTAGCTTTGGTCCCATGACAGTGCTCTGGCTCTAAGACAGCTGGGGATGCAATTTCATGGGTTTCTGTGTCCTTAGGGTGAGGTGGGCTCTTCTCACCAAGATTTATAAGTAGGGAATTCTTCCAACATAGGAAGAGAGATCAAATGTGATGAACTAAAACGTGTCCACACCTCTGTAGTTCTGGAAGTCCCCAACTCTTTTCCTTTAATGAATCAGCTCCTATGTAACGCATATTTATCAAGTCCAAGGTCCCCGTAAGGCACAGCGAATGGGAAGGTGACTGTCTCATTTAGTTGAAACCTCAGATCTCCGATGGGCTCAAAGTCTTTCAGTTCTTGCATGCACCAAGCCTACACTGGGCTCTATTTACAAGACCAGAGGTCAGACTGGGGGTGAGAAAGGATTCAAGTGACTGGCCTTATCCTCTCAGATTTAAAACACCCAACTAAAATCCTCAAACTCTCATCCTACTGCCAGAGCTTACACAAGGTTGTCACTGTGATATTCCTAAAATGTATATAAAATTGTGTCATCAGGGTGTCCGGGTGGCTCAGTCGGTTAAGCGTCTGTCTTTGGCTCAGGTCATGATTGCAGGGTGCTGGGATTGCATCAGGCTCCTTGCTCAGTGGGCATCCTGCTTTTCCCCCTTCCACTCATGCTTGCTCAATCTCTCTGACAAGTAAATAAATAAAATCTTAAAAATAAATAAAGTTGTGTGCCCTCCACAGCTCAGAAATCATTGATTAATCTCCATCACTCAGAGGCTAACCCATTCATTTCTGTATTCATCCATTCATCCCCTCAAAGTGTTATCTGTGCCTCTTACGTGCCAGGTATAATGCTAGACACTTGAGATGGAAAGATGAAAGCCATGGGCCCAGCCCCCAGGGAGCTCAGAGTGTAGCGTGGAGATGGGTGTGAACACAATTACATCCGGAGAGACAGGAGCCCATGCAGCAGTGTGTCCTTAGTGCTTCTTGCTGTAAATGCGCTCCCCAGTAGGCAACCTCCCCCCCCC